>NC_041387.1:566922368-567012559 GCF_002162155.2 Triticum dicoccoides | reverse complement strand
GAAAGAGACTCGGGCTCCGGGAAGAAGAGGGTGGGAGGGCGGGAAAACAAAGGCAACTTGGAAGGGGAACCAACAAATATCTTGAAGAGAAAAACACTGGTTGAAATCATTAAGGAAAGAAAGCAAAGACTTCACACGAGTAGGATGGATACTCGATTACAGACTCTAGCTCCGAGATGAAAAAGGGGTGGGTGGGTGGGAAAATAAGACAACTGAGGATTGAACTTGGCAAAGATGAAGAGGCTCAAGTCGACTTGACGAGAAAAACACCGGATGAAAAAAAAAGCTGAGAACCAATGATCGGAAAACCAACTGCATGAACCTAAAGAAAAATTTGAAGGGGAAGAGGGGTAAATCAGAACACCTACGTCAAAATTCCTTACTAGAGCGACGAAGGGGTTGAGGAGTAAAAAGAATTCCTACTCTCCAATATAACTAGACTCGAAAACAATTTTCTTCTAGACTCGACAACGACCAAGCTACTCGATCAAACAAGGGGGGCTCCTAAGGTCGGTCGAGGCTTTGATACCAACTTGTCACGCCCAATATGCGACCCTATCCTAAAGGAACTCGAAGGTCCCACCAAGGATAGAAGCGCATCTTGAAGAAGCTTTTGCAAGATGGATATCATTACATCAACATTACATAATAGATGGGGGTAGATACAAAAGGCATACAATGCCACACGAATACACCATTATACATAAGATCACCATCCGACTACGGATGGAAACACAAACAAAAACTCAAATGACATCCACCCTGCTAGCCAAGGCCGCCGACCTGGAACCTATCCCCTGATCAAAGAAGAAGCAGAAGAAGAACTCCAAAACAAAAAAACATCGCTCTCGCGTCATGATCATCATAAACCTATACCTGCAACTATTGTTGTAGTAACCTATGAGCCACGAGGACTCAGCAATCCCATTACCATGGGTATCAAGACTAGCAAAGCTTAATGGGAAAGGAATGGGTAAAGCGGTGAGGTTGCAGCAGAGAATAAGCATGATACGGTGGCTAACATACGCAAATAAGAGCGAGAAGAGAAGCAAATGGAACGGTTGTGAAGATAGCAATGATCAAGAGGTGATCCTGAACTCCAACTTATGTCAAACATAACCCAAAACCGTGTTCACTTCCCGGACTCTTCCGAGAAGAGACCATCATGGCTACACACACGGTTGATGCGTTTTAATTCGGATCTAGTGTCAAGTTATCTACATCTGGACATTAACAAATTCCCATCTGCCACATAACCGCGGGCACGGCTCTCGAAAGTTTATACCCTGCAGGGGTGTCCCAACTTAGCCCATGATAAGCTCTCGCGATCAACGAAGGATATTCCTTCTCCCAGGATGACCCGATCAGTCTCGGAATCCCAGTTACAAGACATTTCGACAATGGTAAAACAAGACTAGCAAAGCCGCTCGGATGTGCCGACAAATCCCGATAGGAGCTGCCCATATCTCGTTCTCAGGGCACACCGGAAGAGCCAGACGTCGGGTTGGCATAGACCCTGGTTGCCTAGGGGGCGCCGAACATCGCTCGGTTTGTACCAGCACTTAGAGAAGCACTAGTCCGGGGGGGCTAAAATAAAGATGACCCTCGGGTTGGCCGACCCAAGTGAAAGGTATAGGTGGTGGTGAGGCAAATGGTAAAACCAAGGTTTGGCCTTGTTGGAGGATTTTTATTCAAAGCAAACTGTGAAGGGGGTCCCATAAATCACCCAACCGCGTTAGGGACGCAAAATCCGGGAACATAGTACCGATATGACGGAAACTAGGGCGGCAAGAGTAGAACAAAACACCAGGCATATGGCCGAGCCTTCCAACCTTTACCAATTATATATATATGCATTAATAATATAAGAGATATTGTGATATCCCAACATAATCTTGTCCACCATGGAGCAATCTTCGACTTCACCTGCAACTAACAATGCTATAAGAGGGGCTGAGCAAAGCGGTAACATAGCCAAGCAACGGTTTGCTGGGAAGGGTGAAAAATGTTAGAGGCTGACATGGCAATTGGGAGGCTTGAAGAGCAAAAGATAGGTAGCGCAGCATAGCGATAGAACGAATTAACTAGCATATCAATGATAGTAGTGAGATCCAAGGCGACGGTCATCTTCCCTGAAATCCCGCAAGGAAGAAGAATGAGTCCATGAAGAAGATGAAGCCACGAAGACGAACCCAGCGTAGACGAACGAATCCTCACAATCGCAATGAAACGAGAACTATCGAGAAGAAGCACACAACATGGTAAACACACCACACATGAACAAGGCATGATGCTCAACCAAGTATGATGCATGACAAGGCTACCTGAAGCTACTCATGGCATGACAAGGCTACCTGATGCATACAAGAGCAACACATCAAAGCAAGTTTAAATGAGGCCGGAAACAACATATAAAAATTCTGGTAAGTCCTCATATGCAAATTTAGAAATTGGTCCAGAACTGAATAAACCTTATGTTCAAGTTGTTAAACAGAAATTTAAGATGCACCAAGATAATCTACACAAGATTCTAGTCAAGTTACATATAAAGTTCATTTAATTCGGAGCTACGACCTAGAAGAATTGAGCAAAACAAGTTAAACATGGCATTGATGCAAAAATGCATACAAACATCAAGCAAACACTCTCAAAACAAGGATGCAACATAATAATATGAAACTACATGCAATATCAAGCAAGTCTCATATAGAGCACACTCAAAACGGAGCAACGGTTCAACACGTACACATGAAACAATTTGAAAGGACAAACTGTCCAAAACAGCAACTAGGCATCTAGCAAGCATCAAAACAATATGCTACAACATCTCAACATGAAAACAAAAGGCATGGGCATGAATTAAAGGTAAAGCATGACAAAACATGAACATTGAGCTATCTCCAGAAATCACTAGAACATGCTCAAAAGGACATGGCAAGATTGCAAATAATAACAGTTTCAGACTTAGCAGAAATAACATCAGGTTGCAATGTTTAGAGCTATCAAACAACATGATACAAGAACTTAACATGGCAAACAAAGGCATGGCATGCTAGTACTAAAGACAACGAACAAAACTCGCTTACTGAACTTATTCCAAAGATCAACAGAAAATATGGTAGCATCCATGCAAACATGGCAAATGATATGAGATTCAGACATGGGAGGAACAACAATAAGTAGGAATGATAGTGAGCTTGTACCACTCACCACAGAGCATTAAATGGCATGACAAGGTGACAAACAGTAAGAACACACATTTATGAAACTAAGCATGGCAAGATAAAGTCCATAGGGTGCATGGATCACTAGCAACTCATATGGCAAAACTGATCTTAATGTTAACAGGCTGACAGCAACATTATATAGCAACTTTGGAGCATGATATGAACAACCTACAGCAAGCTATAAATGCAACCAGGGGCATGGATTGATAGAGCATGACATGTATAAAAAATCATCATTAGTGAACATCTCCAGATTATGCATGGAATGACTTGTAGCAGCAGGTTTACATAGCATCATGACATAGCAGATTCAGACTAGCAAAACAGTAATAGCAAGTACCCTCATGAGCTCGATGCACACACTACAAGACCCACAAAAATACATGGATTGCACCACAGTAAAGATGACATGATGTAGCTCAAAACTCATGTAGACATCAAGCTTATAGGATGCACACACAAAATGCAATGAAAAAGACAAATCACCAAATTCTATTAACAGACAGCAGTTAACATCATATAGCACTCTTGCAACGATGATTTGGGCATCAAGATGGTCTCAAACAAGCATGGCAAAATGGAATGAAACGTAGAGCATCTCACAACGAACATTTTTATATATCATGCGCACGAAACAGAGAAGTATGCAACGAGATATGACCGGTCAAAGTAGCACACATGAGATGAAATAATTCGGGGACTTGGAGGAAACGGGGTCAACCTCAGATCTGCACGGATTTCGAGGCGAGGCAGATCTCGCCGAACAACATGCCGGAGTGGAGGGGAGGTGGCCGGCGTCGAGGGGAAACGTCGGGGAGGTGGCTGGAGGGGCCGGATCTGGTGAGGAGGCCGGCAGGAGGCGATGAACGGCGGCCGGCGGCGCGACCCGAGGCGCGGCTCCGGCGGAGGAACTCCGGCCGGGCGGGGCGCGATGGGGCGGCGACGAGGTGGCGCGGCGCCGTGGCGGAGAGGCAGTGCACCCGGCGGCGGGATGCACCGATGGCGGGGTGCGGGACGACCGGGCGGCGACGGGTGCCGGCGGGGACGCGGCGGCGACTCGGGGCGGTGCTCGCCCTGGCGAACGGCGGCGGAGGGCGCGGGGCGGAGCCCGGGGCTTGGGCGCGGGGCGCGGGCCGAGAGGGCCCCTCCTGGGCCGAGCGGGCCTGCGGCGGAGGGAGGGCGTGGGAGCCACATGGCGGCTGGAGATTGGTCGCGGGGTGTGTCCGGCGGCGGACGGACATGTCCGGCGTGGAGAGGGGAAGATTTTTAGGGTTTGTACCGCGAAATTTCGGGGGGAGGTGTATATTTATGGGTAGAGAGAGCTAGGAGAGACCAAATGGGAAACCGTTTTCGGCCACGCGATCGTGATCGAACGACCGAGAGCATGGAGGAGGTTTGGGTGGGTTATTGGGCCACTTTGGAGGGGTGCTGGGCTGCACACAAAAGAGGCCTTTGCGGCTACCCAGTTAACCGTTGGAGTATCAAACGGACTCCAAATGGTACGAAATTTGACAGGCGGTCTACTAGTGCTATACCAAGGCCGCTTGGAAAACCTCGTTCCGTTCCGAGAATGTTTAACACCGGCTCACAATAGGAGACAAAAGGGGACGCCGGAGGACATAGGAGTGTCGGATTGCAAAACGGACAACGGGGAAAATGCTAGGATGCATGAGACGAACACGTATGCGAAAAGAGATGCACATGATGACATGATAAAATGCAACACGCAAGGAAATGACATGGCATCAACGGGGAATAACTAGCGGATACCTGGCGCATCGGATTCGGGGCGTTACACGGCAGCTGGAATTCTGGGCTGGAAAAGGAGCAAATATTAGAGACCTATTCTTCACAACTCGAAAAGTCCTAAAACTTCACAGAAGCATGTTTTGGAATTAATAAAAAATACTAGTGAAAGAATCAACTAGAGGGGGCCCATACCCTGGCCACGAGGGTGGGGGGTGCGCCCTACCCCCCTGGCAGGCCTCCGTTGCCCTTCTTTTGCGATATGAAGTCTTTCTCCCTAGAAAAAATCAGAAGGAAGCTTTCGGGAGAAGCGCCGCCGTCTCGAGGAGGAACCTTGGTGGAACCAATCTAGGGCTCCTGCAGAGCTGTTCTGCCAGGGAAACATCCCTCTGGGAGAGGGAAATCGTCACCATCATCATCACCATCGATCCTCTCATCTGGAGGGGGTCAATCTCCATCAACATTGTCAGGACCCCGACTCAATGCCACATCGATCTAGCATGTAACACCTCATATCACTTTGCGGCCTCACGCACGGTATTCCCACGGGTGTCGCCTTACCTTAACCCGGGACCGTTTGCGCCTTTTGGCACACGTATATGACAGTGTCGCTAGCATCCATATGATAAGGAGCCCGGGCTGACATGGCTAGTCGTAAACCCAAAGTGGCACAGACTTACAGGGACAGGCATCCATGACCCAGCATCGAACGTGTCGGTCATCAGCGAGTGAATCCAGGCGGTAGCACTGGGCTAGCAGGACTCCGGTGAACCGGGCTGTAGCGGGCTAACAGGACTCCGGTATTCATCGCGTGACATTTCCCCGAAGGGACAGACACAGGAACGAAGAAGGACACATGCCGGCCAGCCTAAGTGTTCCGGAGCAGTAGCAAGCTACCATGGCTCAGTGGAAACACTAGGAGACATTTCCCGGTAAGAGAGGCTACTAAAGGTAAACAACTAGATGGTCAGATCTCCCACATACCAAGCATTTCAATAACATACACACAATATGCTCGATATGTGCAAATACAACATGGCATCACATCATGACTCTACGACTCAAGTAATTTATTCAATAGGCTCCGAGGAGCGAGATATTACAAACATGGGTCTCATGACCCAACAATCAGAGCATACAAATCAAAGCACAAGCGGAAGCTATCATGTCTGGGTACAGACATCTATAACTGAAAAGGGCTGAGAAGCCTGACTATCTACCAGATCCTGCCGGGGCACAAGATCGTAGCTGAGGTAACAAGCTAAACATTGAAGTCCACATGGAACTACTAGTGAGACTGAAGTCTCTCTGCAAAACATAAAATAGGCAAACATGAGTACAAATGTACCCAGCAAGACTTACATCAGAACTAACTACATATGCATCATTATCAACAAAGGGATGGTGGAGTTTAACTGCAGCAAGCCAGCTTTGACTCGGTGGCTATCCTGAACTACGACTGCAAGTAACTCTTTTGAGGTGGCGCACACGAGTCCACATATTCACCATATCAATACACCACTATGGATCCGCTCCCGTCTCCCTACGAGAACGCCATCCATAGCACTCACGCTTATCTTGCGTATTTTAGGGTATCCACTTTCACTTGTCTATGAACTATGCAAGGGGTCCAAGTTTCCATATCCGAGGAATCCGGCTATTCGAATAGATGATGTTAACCCTGCAGGGGTGTACTTCTTCACACACGCTCCCGCCACTTACCGCCCTGTACACGTCATGTACCTCGGCAACCTTCAAGCGGAAACCGGGCGAGGGAGTCGGCCACGACCTGACTAACCGAACAAGTCTCTAGTCCAGGTTTATCGCCTATTCAGGTTCCATCCGCAAGGAGATCCGGCTGGGGTGTCGCTTACGGCCCCAAACGATGTGTGCAGGGTTCCCAAGCCCACCAACCGGGTGCCACTTGGTACACCGGGCCACTGTGCCTAGTCTGTCCCAAGCCCACCTGTACCGGGTGCCACTTGGTAGACTACTAACACTACCTACAAACACTAGAAACTAGTTGCAACTCCTGGACAGAGATCATGTTGGTTAATAAGTCGAGAGGGGCACTTAAGCATTCCAATGTGTGGTAGTAGCTGGTCATGGATCACAAACACAGAACTCAGTTCCTGAGGACGGCTGCAATGAGACAACCCACCATGTACTCCTACATGGCCTCTCACCGCTACCTTTACCAAATCGTGTTCACACACTTAGCTCACACACATTGGGACATGTTCACACACCTCTGATTCATCCCCGATGAATCAGACCTGACACAACTCTAAGCAGTAGCAGGCATGACAGACAAGCATGAATGAGTAGGCACAACAGGGCTCAAACAACTCCTACTCATGCTAGTGGGTTTCATCTATTTACTGTGGCAATGACAGGTCATGCAGAGGATAAAGGGGTTCAGCTACCACAGCAAGTAACAAATATATCGTTGTTGTCCTAATGCAGTAAAAGAGAGCAGGAGCGAAAGAGTGGGATTTTATCGGAATGAACAAGGGGGTTTTGCTTGCCTGGCACTTCTGAAGATAGCATTGAGTCTTCATCAGTGTCAACGATCACAACATCGGTATCTCGTCTATCGAGAGGGGACAAATACCGGCAACACAGAAGGGAACACAATCAATGCAATGCACAATATGATGCATGATCATGACATGGCAAAATGAATGTGTTTTGAGCTAATGCAACTAGCAACAGATTGAATGAAGTTGGTTTGAATACAAGATTCAAATTTAAACTCCATATGTGATTATTTAAATGTCATTAATATGATTTGTGCTAAACAGCAGCTATAAGTTGTTCTAACATGCATGAAAATGGTATAGATGGATTCCTTGAATTTTTCTGATAATTTTTCATATATAATTTATTTAATTTGGAGTTATGGTTAGTTTTCTATGATTTATAGAAGTTTTAGCTATTTCCTGAAATTATTAAATCATTTAAGATTTATTTAAATTCTAGAAAGGAATTATTGCGTCAGCATGACCTCATCCTGATGTCATCAGGTCAACAGGGCGGGTCCGGGTCAAACCTGACGTGTGGGGGCCACACGTCAGTGACACAGGGCTAGTTAGTGTCAATGGCAGGTGGGGCCGGGTCAAAGGCCACGTCAGCACGGTCAAAGCTGACGCGTGGGGCCACTGTGATTAATTTAAGCTAAACAGAAAATAAACTAAGATTAGTTAAGGCGTGGGGCCTAGGTGTCAGTGACACGGTGCGGTGTTTAGTGGCTAATTAAGCCAGCCCCGTCAGCAAGTGACGCCGGTGACCACGGCGACGGCGAGACCTCGCCGGAGTTGCTCGGAACGGCGCTACAGCCCGCGGCTGGTCGCGCTGAGGGCACCAAGAGGGAGCCCGTGCTCCCGCGCATCTAGGGGCGCACGCAGCTGGGCACAGGGAGGCCGGGGTCGACGGCGGCGACCACTTAGGCGGCGGCCGGAGCTACGGCAACGACGGGTTAGGCGATGCAGGGCGCCAGGGGAGGCGTTGGTGAGTGCTATGTGCTCCTGGGACTGTGGTGAGCACGACGGTGGGCTCGAGAACGAGCTGCGGTGGCTGTGGCCACGGCCACGCCATGGCCGGCGGCGAGAAACTCTCGGCCGCGGTGGGAGATGGGGCTAGGGGGCGAGAACGGAGGGGGCGAGCACAGGAGAGGCAGCGGAGGCTCACAGCGGATCCATTCGAGGCGGAGACGAGGCCGGGGATGGTCCGGAGCCGGCGAATTTTGCCAAAGATGGCCGGCGGTCCCGAGGTTGAAGAAGGCATCGAGGGCGGTGTTGTGGCACGTCCGGGGCCTCGTGGCTCATTGAGGAGGTAGAGGGAGGACCGGCGGAGCTTCCTGGGGCGTCGGTGAGCCGTGGGGTGGCCGGTAGCCACGGTGGCTCTCGTCGGTGGCGGCGGCTCCGTTCGGTCGCGGGAGGGGAAACAGAAGAGCGAGGGGGAGGGAGGTCCAGAGGGCGAGGGAGAAGTGAGAGGGGGTCGGGGCTGCGTGGCGTCGCGGGAGGGACCAGGGAAGGAGGAGGCAGCCAGGCAGGGAGGAGGTGGCCTCCTCGGCCGCGCGCGTGCGAGCACGCAGCTGCTCCCACTGGCAAGAGGAAGACGACACGGGGGGGAGTAGCGGTGGCGGGCTGGGCCGCGCTGGGCCGGTCCTGTTGGGCCACCAGGTGGGCTTCACAGGTAAGTTTCTCTGCTCTGTCTTATTTTTATTGTTTTCTACTTTTGTTCTGTTTTATTTAATTGGCACTGAATTTTAATTCAAATAGAATTTGAAAACAGTGCCAAAACTCCCCTGGATATTTTTAAGTCACTTAATGGACTTCTCCACATATAGCAAAAATATCTCAGGTCATTTGAAGATATATTCATTATATATTTTGAATATAACTCCAAATTCAAATAAAATATTGATTTAAAATCAGAGCCCAATAATTCCTTAGAAATGTCCCACAATTTTGGTTTGATTTATAACTCTTGCCAAAATTGTCAGAGCTATTTCTAGGGCATTTTGGATTTACTGATTGCAATTTTAGGGTTTCTTGCCCCTCTTTTATTTAGGGTTTTGAGGCTTCCAATTCCCTCAGTTCAAATTTCAGAATTTAAACATGATGCACACACCAGGCAGCACCAGAAGCTAGGGATGTGACAACTCACCCCCACTAAACAAGAATCTCGTCTCGAGATTCAAGCGTAGGGTAGGATGAAGGGGAAACGCAAACTAGTATAATCTTCACGATCCAGGTTGCGCTTCGAATGAACGTTGATTCGATCACCATCATTGTCTCGAAGTCTTGCTCTGAGAAATCCTGCCAACATGACATGGAGAGAAGAAGGAGACTCTAGAAGGGTCGATCTTCTCGAAGATCGAACAACTCAGGATTAACTCACAGAATGAGACATAGCAACCTCTCTCGAGCTGAGACACTAAACATACATCCATGGGAATGGAGTGAAGCAGATGACGAAGGTTCACTAGGTAGACAATAATTCCACACTTAAGAAGGTGGTAAACGATTGCCAACGTAGCGAGGAGTTGAGTGGCCATGATACCATAACGATGCACCTTAGGGAAGGTGACTCGTAGAAATATCTCCTTAAGTGGCAAAAAGAATTACCTTTGATTCAAAGATCAATGAAACTCTTTAGGTCAGCCTAAGGCAATTCTCGAGCGATCGTTTGTAGGGGGTCGGTAGAATGGCATACCCGGACTTGGATGATGTGGATTACCTTGTTGAAGACAACGTAATGGATGAATTTGCTTATCACCGGAAATGGAAGAGACCCATGGTAGAATGGCACATTGGCGGTGCAAGCTGGGAACAAAATGCAAATGCTCGGAATGATTCTGGTAACTGGGGAAGAACCCAACAATAGAGAGTGAATTCACTGTTTGAGAAGGTCATAGCATTGCCGAGGGAACTGAGAGCATCCCAGTTAGTGCCGATGATAACACGTAGCGCTTGTGCGTGCTCTCAAGAACTTGAGCATTTCCATATTCATCAAGGTTTTACCAACATCCGTGTCAAGGATCCTGGCAACACAACTTGCTACCATGATGAATGATGATGGATGATGCAGATGCAAAGGAAGATAACACTTCTCAGATTTCATCTTAGCGAGGCCAAGGAAATAAAATCTGGATGATCGACCGAGAGACATTTAGCACTCCGCTTCTAATGTTCTCCTTGATGTGCTAGCGTAACCCATTCATAGATATGGTTTGATAACTAGAACATCAAGTAAAAGGTCGGACTTTGGGAGCAATAGAATCCATAAGGAATAGTTACGGAGGTAAATCCTACGAAATCCTTATGGGAAGGTGGCCAACTTCTTCAATCAAGATACTACAATAATAGGTCTTTCGGCTGGGTGTGTTGGCCACGACATCCACCTTACCGGTTATCGAGGGACCAATATTATAGTTCTTGGGAAATGTTCCAACCATCATATCTGCCTGAGATTCAGATCTGGTTGGTGTCAGGATATTCCAGACTCATCGAGTCTAGGAAGAAAAATGAAAGTTTGCAACACAAATCGACGAGATGACGTTGCGGGATTCTCGGGAGATGAACTACGATAGCAAGCTCCAAAACATGAGTTGGTTCTGCTACAAACACGTGAACACGTTGTCCTAGACAAAACATTATCACATGGTAGTCTTACAACAAAGCACTACCGAGTTCAGGTGGGGAACCATAATCGAGGATATTGAGGTCCTTGCATAAGGCATGCTCTTAAGAAGAAACTTCTTCTCCTCGAACAAATCAATCAGTGGCTTGGTGTGCTTGGAACACATATGGAATGAAGGTTGCAAGTCTCCAAACCACAGAATACTTCGCACATATGCATGACTGACTTGGGATGATTCCAGAGGAAGCAAAACTAACTTTCTCAAATTCACGGCGGCAACTTTCACCAAATGCACGTGTATAAGAGGAAGTCACTCCTTTCGTCAAACAAATACTTCATGAGCTAGCATGAGGAAAATGCTTCAAAAGTTTCCAACACTAACTTGTTGTCCAACAAGACCATGGAGGAGATAAGGATGTTGTCAATGGGCTCAACAACAATTCATCTAGGTTTCCTTTTAAAAGGAAATCCATAGTTAAGTGAACAAGTAATAGCATTGGTCAGGCCAAAGATGTAATGGGGTATGCTCGAGGGATCAACCACGAATAAGACAACATTACGAGCATCATTGGTACTAATTTGATTTGACGATAGCCCACACTCAAATCAAAGGATTGATAAGACAATAGGTCCCGCAACTGATCACAGGGACCCATCGATGAAGATATCATCTTTCTTCAACACACACTACACAAGATTATCCCTTTGGAACGAACTAAGTCAGGCAAGCTTTTATCCTCCAACTCTCCAAGTTGTTGTCTAGCTTAACCAACTAGCTCTGGGATATTCAACACAGATTTTTGGAGAAAGGGTGGTTCACAAGAAACCAACTTGATCACGAGCTCAACATAACAGTCAGGGAACAACCTGGTAATACTTCCGAGAAGATATTCGGAAAATCACGAACCACCGGTATGTTACTAAGCTCGAGAACAATCTTGCCTTTCAGGGCAAGACGATATGATCAAATGAGTGAGGACTTGACAAGATCCTAACTCATCAATCGAAGGGTGCACCAAAATAAGGACTAGGTAGCACGATCAATCTTAGAATGGTGATTCAATAACCAACATACTAAGAATAAGATTGTTGTCCATTAACTACCAAGCAATGGGGTTGCTAGGAGTATTGAGTTCACACATCATGATTCACTGGTCGGCACTCCGGCTGCAACAATACGGAACCGAGGAATGAAAAAGGATGGCGAGAAGTATCACTATGTCAAGAATTCACAAAAGGTGGTGCAATTCTCATGAAATTCTTGATGTAAAGATGGTAATACTCCAAGGTAGAACAGAACAAAAGTTGGGTTAGCAACTTGATCTGCAGAGTACAACTACTTTGACCCAATCCTAGATATGGATGAGGTACTGGAGTTTGTTTCTCCTGGTCATTCCGTGATAGAATGGCTTGACGGACCACAAGAGTAATAGGCATCGATAAACGAACGCACGCATACTCTTGACTATCAATTGATAGACGAAGGTCAGTAGACAACTAAAGAGGGACAACTCAAAGGAACATATAACTTTCTAAGTTGTGGATACATGGGTTGGTATGCCGAACAAAGTTCAACATAATTCTTCCGGATAACCCATGCAGAAAGGTTGAGCTGGCAGAGTCACAATATAGCATGGAGAACTCATAGAGGGCCTGTTGTGATCTTTTGATCCAACAAACTTCTGCCATAATGGTTCATGGTATTTGGAAGAACGATATACCACAGACCTCGAGGACTATCGCAAAGGTTACTAATATACTAAAGGAACTAGCAAACACTATCAACATGAAGTAAGTAGGGTGAATCTCGGGTTCAAGAACCCAGGAACAGAATACCTATTACTAAGTAGCATCACGGGATGCTTTCGAGAATGATGGCCAGAATCATCACACTGGGAACACAAATCATGGCTAAATTACTAGATGATCCCCTAAGACACCTAGGTCATAATAATATTCCAACATAAAGGTCGAGGCAATAGAATACCTCAACTCAACAATTTGTGTGATTGAGCTGGCATAAAGGAGCATCGAAACCAGAGGGAAAGGATTTGCAAATGCATCAGACTATTTAGAAACCTGGGATGACTCGGACAGCATAACGGCTGTAAATGCTCAGAAAAGATTTGAGACATTCACAAAAATGGTGGCATAACCACTCAGAAGCACAATATCAAGATTTCGAGATCAACAATTAACATACGGAAGCAGTAAAAACTGAACAGAGGCTTAAATCCAACAATCTTATAAGTCCACTGATTAGTAACACGTGATCCTAATAGAAAGAAGAGATAGCCTAGTTCTTAATCCCCGTAGAAGAGAAGATGATGACTCGGATCAGAAGGCCATGAGGTACAAGGAGTAAAAAGAGCCTTACGTTCCATCCCACAATCAATTCCCTTATATAACTAAAGAATTTCTAGACTCAACTTCGACCAGTTTGGCTTGGTGATGCTACAGGCAGTCAAGCTCTGATACCAACGCTGTCAGGACCCCGACTCAATGCCACATCGATCTAGCATGTAACACCTCATATCACTTTGCGGCCTCACGCACGGTATTCCCACGGGTGTCGCCTTACCTTAACCCGGGACCGTTTGCGCCTTTTGGCACACGTATATGACAGTGTCGCTAGCATCCATATGATAAGGAGCCCGGGCTGACATGGCTAGTCGTAAACCCAAAGTGGCACAGACTTACAGGGACAGGCATACATGACCCAGCATCGAACGTGCTGGTCATCAGCGAGTGAATCCAGGCTGTAGCACTGGGCTAGCAGGACTCCGGTGAACCGGGCTGTAGCGGGCTAACAGGACTCCGGTATTCATCGCGTGACATTTCCCCGAAGGGACAGACACAGGAACGAAGAAGGACACATGCCGGCCAGCCTAAGTGTTCCGGAGCAGTAGCAAGCTACCATGGCTCAGTGGAAACACTAGGAGACATTTCCCGGTAAGAGAGGCTACTAAAGGTAAACAACTAGATGGTCAGATCTCCCACATACCAAGCATTTCAATAACATACACACAATATGCTCGATATGTGCAAATACAACATGGCATCACATCATGACTCTACGACTCAAGTAATTTATTCAATAGGCTCCGAGGAGCGAGATATTACAAACATGGGTCTCATGACCCAACAATCAGAGCATACAAATCAAAGCACAAGCGGTAGCTATCATGTCTGGGTACAGACATCTATAACTGAAAAGGGCTGAGAAGCCTGACTATCTACCAGATCCTGCCGGGGCACAAGATCGTAGCTGAGGTAACAAGCTAAACGTCGAAGTCCACATGGAACTACTAGTGAGACTGAAGTCTCTCTGCAAAACATAAAATAGGCAAACGTGAGTACAAATGTACCCAGCAAGACTTACATCAGAACTAACTACATATGCATCATTATCAACAAAGGGATGGTGGAGTTTAACTGCAGCAAGCCAGCTTTGACTCGGTGGCTATCCTGAACTACGACTGCAAGTAACTCTTTTGAGGTGGCGCACACGAGTCCACATATTCACCATATCAATACACCACTATGGATCCGCTCCCGTCTCCCTACGAGAACGCCATCCATAGCACTCACGCTTATCTTGCGTATTTTAGGGTATCCACTTTCACTTGTCTATGAACTATGCAAGGGGTCCAAGTTTCCATATCCGAGGAATCCGGCTATTCGAATAGATGATGTTAACCCTGCAGGGGTGTACTTCTTCACACACGCTCCCGCCACTTACCGCCCTGTACACGTCATGTACCTCGGCAACCTTCAAGCGGAAACCGGGCGAGGGAGTCGGCCACGACTTGACTAACCGAACAAGTCTCTAGTCCAGGTTTATCGCCTATTCAGGTTCCATCCGCAAGGAGATCCGGCCGGGGTGTCGCTTACGGCCCCAAACGATGTGTGCAGGGTTCCCAAGCCCACCAACCAGGTGCCACTTGGTACACCGGGCCACTGTGCCTAGTCTGTCCCAAGCCCACCTGTACCGGGTGCCACTTGGTAGACTACTAACACTACCTACAAACACCAGAAACTAGTTGCAACTCCTAGACAGAGATCATGTTGGTTAATAAGTCGAGAGGGGCACTTAAGCATTCCAATGTGTGGTAGTAGCTGGTCATGGATGACAAACACAGAACTCAGTTCCTGAGGACGGCTGCAATGAGACAACCCACCATGTACTCCTACATGGCCTCTCACCGCTACCTTTACCAAATCGTGTTCACACACTTAGCTCACACACATTGGGACATGTTCACACGCCTCTGATTCATCCCCGATGAATCAGACCTGACACAACTCTAAGCAGTAGCAGGCATGACAGACAAGCATGAATGAGTAGGCACAACAGGGCTCAAACAACTCCTACTCATGCTAGTGGGTTTCATCTATTTACTGTGGCAATGACAGGTCATGCAGAGGATAAAGGGGTTCAGCTACCGCAGCAAGTAACAAATATATCGTTGTTGTCCTAATGCAGTAAAAGAGAGCAGGAGCGAAAGAGTGGGATTTTATCGGAATGAACAAGGGGGTTTTGCTTGCCTGGCACTTCTGAAGATAGCATTGAGTCTTCATCAGTGTCAACGATCACAACATCGGTATCACGTCTATCGAGAGGGGACAAATACCGGCAACACAGAAGGGAACACAATCAATGCAATGCACAATATGATGCATGATCATGACATGGCAAAATGAATGTGTTTTGAGCTAATGCAACTAGCAACAGATTAAATGAAGTTGGTTTGAATACAAGATTCAAATTTAAACTCCATATGTGATTATTTAAATGTCATTAATATGATTTGTGCTAAACAGCAGCTATAAGTTGTTCTAACATGCATGAAAATGGTACAGATGGATTCCTTGAATTTTTCTGATAATTTTTCATATATAACTTATTTAATTTGGAGTTATGGTTAATTTTCTATGATTTATAGAAGTTTTAGCTATTTCCTGAAATTATTAAATCATTTAAGATTTATTTAAATTCCAGAAAGGAATTATTGCGTCAGCATGACCTCATCCTGACGTCATCAGGTCATCAGGGCGGGTCCGGGTCAAACCTGACGTGTGGGGGCCACACGTCAGTGACACAGGGCTAGTTAGTGTCAATGGCAGGTGGGGCCGGGTCAAAGGCCACGTCAGCACGGTCAAAGCTGACGCGTGGGGCCACTGTGATTAATTTAAGCTAAACAGAAAATAAACTAAGATTAGTTAAGCCGTGGGGCCTAGGTGTCAGTGACACGGTGCGGTGTTTAGTGGCTAATTAAGCCAGCCCCGTCAGCAAGTGACGCCGGCGACCAGGGCGACAGCGAGACCTCGCCGGAGTTGCTCGGAACGGTGCTACAGCCCGCGGCTGGTCGCGCTGAGGGCACCAAGAGGGAGCCCGTGCTCCCGCGCATCTAGGGGCGCACGCAGCTGGGCATAGGGAGGCCGGTGTCGACGGCGGCGACCACTTAGGCGGCGGCCGGAGCTACGACAACGACGGGTTAGGCGATGCAGGGCGCCAGGGGAGGCGTTGGTGAGTGCTATGTGCTCCTGGGACTGTGGTGAGCACGACGGTGGGCTCGAGAACGAGATGCGGTGGCTGTGGCCATGGCCACGCCATGGCCGGCGGCGAGAAACTCTCGGCCGCGGTGGGAGATGGGGCTAGGGGGCGAGAACGGAGGGGGCGAGCACAGGAGAGGCAGTGGAGGCTCACAACGGATCCATTCGAGGCGGTGACGAGGCCGGGGATGGTCCGGAGCCGGCGAATTTTGACGAAGATGGCCGGCGGTCCCGAGATTGAAGAAGGCATCGAGGGCGGTCTTGTGGCACGTCCGGGGCCTCATGGCTCGTTGAGGAGGTAGAGGGAGGACCGACGGAGCTTCCTGGGGCGTCGGTGAGCCGTGGGGTGGCCGGTAGCCACGGTGGCTCTCGTCGGTGGCGGCGGCTACGTTCGGTCGCGGGAGGGGAAACAGAGGAGCGAGGGGGAGGGAGGTCCAGAGGGCGAGGGAGAAGTGAGAGGGGGTCGGGGCTACGTGGCGTCGCGGGAGGGACCAGGGAAGGAGGAGGCAGCCAGGCAGGGAGGAGGTGGCCTCCTCGGCCGCGCGCGTGCGAGCACGCAGCTGCTCCCACTGGCAAGAGGAAGACGACAGGGGGGGGGAGTAGCGGTGGCGGGCTGGGCCGCGCTGGGCCGGTCCAGTTGGGCCACCAGGTGGGCTTCACAGGTAAGTTTCTCTGCTGTGTCTTATTTTTACTGTTTTCTACTTTTGTTCTGTTTTATTTAATTGGCACTGAATTTTAATTCAAATAGAATTTGAAAACAGTGCCAAAACTCCCCTGGATATTTTTAAGTCACTTAATGGACTTCTCCACATATAACAAAAATATCTCAGGTCATTTGAAGATATATTCATTATATATTTTGAATATAACTCCAAATTCAAATAAAATATTGATTTAAAATCAGAGCCCAATAATTCCTTAGAAATGTCCCGCAATTTTGGTTTGATTTATAACTCTTGCCAAAATTGTCAGAGCTATTTCTAGGGCATTTTGGATTTACTGATTGCAATTTTAGGGTTTCTTTCCCCTCTTTTATTTAGGGTTTTGAGGCTTCCAATTCCCTCAGTTCAAATTTCAGAATTTAAACATGATGCACACACCAGGCAGCACCAGAAGCTAGGGATGTGACAAACATATTCACTAGCACCATCTCCTATCAAACCCTAGTTCATCTCTTGTATCCGATCTTTATCTCAAAATCTCAGATTGGTACCTGTGGGTTGCTAGTAGTGTTGATTACTCCTTGTAGTTGATGCTAGTTGGTTTTCTCGGTGGAAGATTATATGTTCAGATCCTTAATGCATATTAATACCCCTCTAATTATTAACATGAATATGATTTGTGAGTAGTTACGTTTGTTCCTGAGGACATGTGAGAAGTCTTGCTATAAGTAGTCATGCGAATTTCGTATTCGTTCGATGTTTTGATAAGATGTATGTTGTCTTTCCTCTAGTGGTGTTATGTGAACGTCGACTACATGAAACTTCACCATTATTTGGGCCTAGGGGAAGGCATTGGGAAGTAATAAGTAGATGATGGGTTGCTAGAGTGACAGAAGCTTAAACCCTAGTTTATGTGTTGCTTTGTATGGGGCTGATTTGGATCCATATGTTTCATGCTATGGTTAGGTTTACCTTAATTCTTCTTTCAAAGTTGCGGATGCTTGCGAGAGTAGTTAATCATAAGTGGGATGCTTGTCCAAGGAAGGGCAGCACCCAAGCACCGGTCCACCCACATATCAAATTATTAAAGTAACGAACGCGAATCATATGAGCGTGATGAAAACTAGCTTGATGATAATTCCCATGTGTCCTCGGGGGCGTTTTCCTTTATATAAGAGTTTGTCCAGGCTTGTCCTTTGCTACAAAAAGGATTTGGCCACCTTGTTGCACCTTGTTTACTTTTGTTGCTTGTAACCCGTTACAAATTACCTTATCACAAAACTATTTGTTACCGATAGTTTCAGTGCTTGCAGAGAATACCTTACTGAAAACCGCTTGTCATTTCCTTCTGCTCCTCGTTGGGTTCGGCACTCTTACTTATCAAAAAGACTACGATAGATCCCCTATGCTTGTGGGTCATCAATATGCTTAACAAAAGATGGACTAAGGTCCTGGCCGCTGAAGAATATGGCCATGAGCGACCTTTTAAAACTTACCCTAAGTGCAAGTTGCTGCCATAGTTCGACGACGATGCCCTTGAGCCAATACCGTCAAAATACAATCAGGCAGACCAACCAGACCAACCACCATGTGGAGGGGATAAAGCGGCATATCAAGCCAACCACAACCCGCACCCCTCACCGAAGAGGCAATGAGATAGTAGCTGCGGGATACACATATGACTTACAATGTGACCTAGCTAATAAAGCTTCTCAGACTAGATCAATCTACGGATCAAGGGGCCGTGCCCCGACGCGAGACAACGACTATGAAGCCCGGCGTAATGACTATTACTATAATCGGGATCAGAACCAAACTCAGATGTCAGCCGATCTCCGCTGCAATATCGCACGATATAGAGGGGCTTGATGCTTCACTGATGAGGTCATGGAACACCAATTTCCAGAAGGGTTTAAACTCGTAAACATCGAACAATACGATGGAACGATGGATCCGGCAGTCTGGATTGAAGATTTTCTTCTCCACATCCACATGGCTGGAGGAGATAACCTTCACACCATCAAATATCTTCGTCTAAAGCTGAAAGGACCAGTTCGACACTAGCTAAACAACCTCCCAGAAAACTCCATTGGAACCTGGGAAGACTTGGAAGATGCTTTTCGGGCCAACTTTCAGGGAACTTATGTCTGGCCACCGAATGCTGATGACCTGAGTCACATAATTCAGCAGCCAGGAGAATCAGCCCGTAAGATTTGGAATCGGTTCTTAACTAAAAAGAACCAGATCGTCGACTGTTCGGACGCTGAAGCCTTAGCGGCCTTTAAATACGGTGTCCGCGATGAATGGCTCGCCCGACACCTTGAGCAGGAAAAGCCGAAGACCATGGCAGCCTTAATGGCACTCATGACCCGCTTTTGTGCGGGCGAAGACAGCTGGTTGGCTCGTAGAAGCAACAACTCAGGTGATCCCGGCACCTCTGAGCTGCGAGACGACAATGGTAAACCTCGCCGCAATAAAAACAAATGTCGGAACAACAACAGTGACGATGCAGACAATATGAAAGTCAATGCCGGATTCAGCGGTTGTAAGAACGGTCAGCGGGAGAAACCTTCCAAAGGCAACAAGGACGGGACATCCAGCTTAGATAAAATCCTCGAGAGGCCCTGTCAAATTCATGGCACATCTGATAAGCCTGCGAACCACACCAACAGGATTTGTTGGGTTTTCAAACAGGCCGGTAAAATAAATACCAAACACAAGGGAAAAGGGCCTTCAAGCGAAGACGATGACGAGCCCCGACAGTCGAACACCGAGGTTAGAAGCAGTTTCCCCCCGAGGTGAAAACAGTGAACATGATTTATGTTACTCATATTCCCAAAAGGGAGCGCAAGCGCGCACTTTGGGACGTCTATATTGTAGAGCCTGTCACCCCCAAGTTAAACCCATGGTCAACCTGCCTGATCACCTTTGATTGTAGGGACCACCCAACCAGTATTCATCACGGGGGTTCGGCCGCCCTGGTTCTTGATCCAATTATTGACGGATACCACCTCACTAGGGTCCTTATGGACGGGGGAAGCAGTCTCAACTTGATTTATCAAGATACTGTCCGTAAGATGGGGATCGACCCATCACGAATCAAGCCTAGTAACACTACCTTTAAAGGTGTGATACTAGGAGTGGAGGCCCATTGTAAGGGCTCACTAACGCTGGAGGTAGTATTCGACTCCCCAAACAACTTCCGCAACGAAGAGTTGATCTTCGTCATCATCCCTTTCTGCAGTGGCTATCACGCACTGCTCGAACAAACTGCTTTCGCCCAATTTAATGTAGTCCCGCACTACGCTTACTTAAAGCTTAAAATGCCCGGACCTCATGGCGTATCACAGTCAATGATAACATGGAGCTCTCCCTCCGTACTGAGGAGCACACTGCGGCCCTTGCAGCCGAAGTATATAGCGGCCTTATCAAGCCGAATAGTTCACGGGCCAATAAAGCCAACGATGTATCCAAACGAGACCGGTCCACGCGTAATAGCGATGAATCAGCAGATCCAGGCCTTGATTAGCAGTTCGGCCTCCGCCGATCGCCCTACCAGGTTGCAGCTTATGTACCGCATGTACATAATTACGCGCTAAAAATACCTTGGGCGGCGCCGGAGGCACACTGCGGAAGAGGTCCATTGCATGGCTTGACCATAGATGGACTACATATATGTTTTTTCCTTTTAACACAGGTTCATCAAGAGCCCTACTTGCCAGATGGTTGTCGCAGGAGATCCTTTTAAGGCTAACACGTCTCAACCACCAAATAATCCTCTCAAAGGACTTATTGCTCAGGAGAAAAGGCGCAGACGTGCGGCAAGGCATCATTGGAGTTTCTTTTTTTGTACTATAATTTTTAGGCCCTATGTTAGACTTCCCCTTATGCAAAATATTCTATTTTTTCTTTGGGCATGTAATATGACCTTAATATTGAACGACATTGCCTGTCATCGACGTATCAATAAAGATATAAAGGACACAGATGATTATCACCTTCTTGGTTGGGTCTTGGTTTTTTTCCTGGTCATCCGTCCTCCCCCTTACGTTCAACTGACATACGTGGTTCGACACGGTCTTCATACCGGGGGCTGTATTTGGCCCCGCAACATTCTTAAGTCAGGGACACCTATAGGGAACTCTTCGGCATCCCTGGTATGGCATTATATGCATCGCTTCGAATCATGTCTTTGGTCTATAGTTGGGTTACCCGGCTCCTGTGTTTGCCACCTTATGTTCCGCAACTTCGGCTAAGGTAGTAAAGGGAGAACTACTACGATTGTATTTCTGGTTCATCCGGTTAAGTACCTCAGTAGAGAAAGCCGAAAACTGACTATCATGATAGGCGAGAGCGGCTCAGCGATCCGGTGACTTAGTGTTATACTATGAATCTTTCGCGATTCATGCCGTGTTATACAAGGGGCTGAGTTTTTGACCATCCGCGTTGCAAAGGCGCCGCCCTCTGGATTGTCGTTCATGCAACGAGGGGCTAGTACTTAGCGCCACCAATGGACTCTTATGGCTAAGTGAAAGTGCTAAAACCGCATACTCTGATTGCCTAGTTCACTCCGCAAGACGCCTCCTACATCAGACCAAGACGTTGGATTAAATGCTGTCAAGCATTCCCGAACACCCCTGTAATATTGACGTGGGGGCTGAAGCCGACGACTGGTAAACCTTCAAACATATAAATGGCCAAATAGGAGGATAAACTAATTATAAAAAGCATAACCATTTTTACATCACGAGTTCATCACATGACTCTTACAAACCAGACACAACTACTCAAATATGATGTCCTTGGAGCACTGACCCTATACAATACGGGCTCCCTCGAGGACCTCGTCGAAGTACTTCTCCGGCTGCCGGTGCTCCTTGCCTTCAGGTGGCCCTGTTGTGCCAATCTCGATGGACTTCATCTTCTCCCGCTTCACCATACACGGGCGAAGGCCATCCGAGCACCTTCTATGCAGGAAAACCGCTTAAGGGCATCGATCCGAGGAAGCGCTTCCACCAGCCTTTTCACGAGTCCGAAGTGGCTGCTAGGTATGACCTCGGCCGGCCATAGACGGACTATTACATCCTTCATGGCCTGTCCGACCACCCTATGCAGCTCGGACAACTGCTTGAGCTGGTCACTCAGGGGCACTGGAAACTCTGGTGCAAAGTACTGCGACCAGAACAACTTCTCTGTTGAGATCCCCTCTTCGGCTCGGAAGAATGTGGCGGAAATCGCAATACTCCTTGGCAGATCCACAAAGGCGCCTGGAGAAGTCCAAACTCGGGTCAGTAATATCTCTTACTAGTATATCTACTCTGCATGATAAAGGCCTTACCAGCCGCAATCTGCCTCACCTCTTGGATCTCCTGGCGAGCGCCCTGGGCATCAACACGGGCTTCCTTCAGGCTCTCAAAAGCTTTGGTGAGCTCGGAGGCCTGCTCCAAACTGTTTTGCTCCAAGGACTCACACCTAGCAATGTCGTCCTTGAACTCCCGTTCGACCTACCCCACCTGCGCCTCATGTCATCGGCGGGTGGTTTGCTCCTCCTCTAAATCCTTGGCCGCTTTGTCCGCGACTGCCTTGCTCACCTCCGCCTCCTTCTTGGCTTCAGCGAGGGCGCTCTTGTGGGACTCGACCTCAGCTGCACCAACTGTGAGTATTTTATAACATTTTTAGTCAGTTTACGCTACTACATACAAACATCACTTTTGGGTATGAAGTACTTTCACATACCTTGGGTTTCATTAAACTGCTTGTTGATGCATTCGAGTTCCTCGTCGGATAGCTCAAGCTTCCAATTGAGCTCGGCTATCTCTGCAGCCTTGGCAGTAGCCGCAAACATCGAAGGCTATCCAAGAATATATACATCACATTATCAAGCTGTTTTGATCCTCTGTCCATATTGTCCTAATCCGGACATAGTCTCAGGGGCTACTGTCTACACATGGTTTCGCCTAAACACATATATGTGTACAAGAAATAAAAGCTAGAAAAGAATATTACATCGATTACCTCCAAGCCTGTTGATAACCCACAAGTATAGGGGATCGCAACAGCTTTCGAGGGTAGAGTATTCAACCCAAATTTATTGATTCGACACAAGGGGAACCAAAGAATATTCTTGAGTATTAGCAGTTGAGTTGTCAATTCAACCACACCTGGATAACTTAGTATCTGCAGCAAAGTGTTTAGTAGCAAAAGTGGTATGATAATAATAGTAGCGGTAGCAAAAGTAAAAGAAAATGTTTTTGGGTTTTTGTAGTAGTTGTAACAGTAGCAATAGAAAAGTAAATAAGCTAAAACAGTATGTGAAAAGCTCGTAGGCAATGGATCAGTGATGGATAATTATTCTGGTTGCGATTCCACATGCAATAGTTATAACTGTTGGGGAACGTTACAGAAAATAAAAAAAATCTACGCTTCACCAAGATCAATCTATGGAGTCATCTAGCAACGAGAGGGAGGAGTGCATCTACATACCCTTGTAGATCACACGCGGAAGCGTTCAAGAGAATGGGGTTGAGGGAGTCGTACTCGTCGTGATCCAAATCATCGAAGATCCTAGTGCCGAACGGACGGCACCTCCGTGTTCAACACACGTACGGTAGGGGAAAATGTCTCCTCCTTCTTGATCCAGCAAGGGAAAGGGAGAGGTTGATGGAGATCCAACAGCACATCGGCGTGGTGGTGGAAGTAGCGGCGATCTCGGCAGGGCTTCGCCAAGCTCAGCGAGAGGGAGAGGGAGGCGCCAGGAGTAGGGGTGCGCAGCCCTCCCTTCCCTTCTCTTTATATAGGGGCCCTGGGGGGCGCCGTCCCCCTAGAGATTGGATCTCAAGGGGGGGCGGCGGCCAAGGGGGTGGCTTGCCCCCCAAGCCAAGTGGGGCGCCCCCCACCCCTAGGGTTTCCAACCCTAGGTGTAGGGGGGGCTTAAAGGGGGTGCACCAGCCCACCAGGGGCTGGTTCCCCTCCCACTTCAGCCCATGGGACCCTCCGGGATAGGTGGCCCAACCCGGTGGACCCCCGGGACCCTTCCGGTGGTCCCGGTACAATACTAGTGACCCCCAAAACTTTCCCGGTGGCCGAAACTGGACTTCCTATATATAATTCTTCACCTCCGGACCATTCTGGAACTCCTCGTGACGTCCAGGATCTCATCCGGGACTTCGAACAACTTTCGGGTTACCGCATAGTAATATCTCTACAACCCTAGCGTCACCGAACATTAAGTGTGTAGACCCTACCGGTTCGGGAGACATGCAGAAATGACCGAGACGACTCTACGATCAATAACCAACAGCGGGATCTAGATACCCATGTTGGCTCCCACATTCTCCTCCATGATCTCATCGGATGAACCACGATGTCGAGGATTAAAGTAATCCCGTATACAATTCCCTTTGTCAATCGGTACGTTACTTGCCCGAGATTCGATCGTCGGTATCCCAATACCTCGTTCAATCTCGTTACCGGCAAGTCACTTTACTCGTACCGTAATGCATGATCCTGTGACCAACCACTTAGTCACTTTGAGCTCATTATGATGATGCATTGCCGAGTGGGCCCAAAGATACCTCTTCATCATACGGAGTGACAAATCCCAGTCTCGATCCGTGTCAATCCAACAGACACTTTCGGAGATACCTGCATTATACCTTTATAGTCACCCAGTTACGTTGTGACGTTTGGTACACCCAAAGCACTCCTACGGCATCCGGGAGTTACACGATCTCATGGTCTAAGGAAATGATACTTGACATTGGAAAAGCTCTAGCAAACGAACTACACGATCTTGTGCTATGCTTAGGATTGGGACTTATCCATCACATCATTCTCCTAATGATGTGATCCCGTTATCAATGACATCCAATGTCCATGGTCAAGAAACCGTGACCATCTATTGATAAACGAGCTAGTCAACTAGAGGCTCACTAGGGACATGTTGTGGTCTATGTATTCACACATGTATTACAATTTTCGGATAACACAATTATAGCATGAATAATAGACAATTATCATGAATGAGGAAACATAATAATAAGCATTTTATTATTGCCTCTAGGGCATATTTCCAACAGTCTCCCACTTGCACTAGAGTCAACAATCTAGTTACATTGTGATGAATCAAACACCCATAGAGTTCTGGTGTTGATCATGTTTTGCTCACGGAAGAGGTTTAGTCAACGGATCTGCGACAGTCAGATCCGTATGCACGTTGCAAATATCTATGTCTCCATCTTGAACATTTTCACGAATGGAGTTGAAGCGACGCTTAATGTGCCTGGTCTTCTTGTGAAACCTGGGCTCCTTGGCAAGGGCAATAGCTCAAGTGTTGTCACAGAAGAGGGTGATTGGCCCCGACGCATTGGGTATGACTCCTAGGTTGGTGATGAACTCCTTCATCCAGATTGCTTCATGTGCTGCCTCCGAGGCTGCCATGTACTCCGCTTCACATGTAGATCCCGCCACGATGCTTTGCTTGCAACTGCACCAGCTTACTGCACCACCATTCAAAATATACACGTATCCCGTTTGTGACTTAGAGTCATCTAGATCCGCGCCGAAGCTAGCGTCGACGTAACCCTTTACGATGAGCTCTTCGTCACCTCCATATACGAGAAACATATCCTTAGTCATTTTCAGGTACTTCACGATATTCTTCACCGCTGTCCAGTGTTCCATGTCGGGACTACTTTGGTACCTTCCTACCAAACTTATGGCAAGGTTTACATCAGGTCTGGTACACAACATGGCATACAAGATAGACCCTATGGCCGAGGCACAGGGGACGACACTCATCTTTTCTCTATCTTCTGCCGTGGTCGGACATTGAGCCGAGCTCAATTTCACACCGTGCAATACAGGCAAGAACCCCTTCTTGGAATGATCCATATTGAACTTCTTCAATATCTTATCAAGTTATGTGCTTTGTGAAAGACCTATGAGGCATCTCGATCTATCTCTATAGATCTTGATGCCTAATATGTAAGCAGCTTCACCAAGGTCCTTCATTGAAAAACACATATTCAAGTAGGCCTTAATTTTGTCTAAAAGTTCTATATCATTTCCCATCAAAAGTATGTCATCCACATATAATATGAGAAATGCTACAGAGCTCCCACTCACTTTCTTGTAAACGCAAGCTTCTCCATAAGTCTGCATAAACCCAAACGCTTTGATCATTTCATTAAAGCGAATGTTCCAACTCCGAGATGCTTGCACCAGCCCATAGATGGAGCGCTGGAGCTTGCATACCTTGTTAGCATTTTTAGGATCGACAAAACCTTCCGGCTGCATCATATATAGTTCTTCCTTAAGATGGCCGTTAAGGAATGCCGTTTTGACGTCCATCTGCCATATCTCATAATCATAGTATGCGGCAATTGCTAACATGATTCGGACGGACTTCAGCTTCGCTACGGGACAGAAAGTCTCATCGTAGTCAGCCCCTTGAACTTGTCGATAACCCTTAGCAACAAGTCGAGCTTTATAGATGGTAACATTACCATCCAAGTCCATCTTCTTCTTAAAGATCCATTTGTTTTCTATCGCTCGCCGATCATCGGGCAAGACTGTCAAAGTCCACACTTTGTTTCCATACATGGATCCTATCTTGGGTGGCATGTCTTCAAGCCATTTGTTGGAATCTGGGCCCGCCATTGCTTCTTCATAGTTCGAAGGTTCACCGTTGTCTAACAAAATGATTTCTAGGACAGGGTTGCCATACCACTATGGTGTGGAACGTGTCCTCGTGGACCTACGAAGTTCAATAGTAACTTGACCTGAAGTACCTTGACCATCATCTTTAGCTTCCTATCTAGTCAGTGCAGGTACCACAGGAACATCTTCCTGAGCTGTGCTACTTTCCAGTTCAAGAGGTAGTACTTCATCAAGTTCTACTTCCCTCCCACATACTTCTTTCGAGAGGAACTCTTTCTCTAGAAAGGACCCGTTCTTGGAAACAAATATCTTGCCTTCGGATCTGAAGTAGAAGGTATACCCAATGGTTTCCTTAGGGTATCCTATGAAGACGCATTTTTCCGACTTGGGTTCGAGCTTTTCAGGTTGAAGTTTCTTGACATAAGTATCACATCCCCAAACTTTTAGAAACGACAACTTAGGTTTCTTCCATAACCATAATTCATACGGTGTCGTCTCAATGGATTTAGACGGTGCCCTATTTAAAGTGAATGTAGTTGTCTCTAGAGCGTATCCCCAAAATGATAGCGGTAAATCGGTGAGTGACATCATAGATCGCACCATATCCAATAGAGTGCGATTACGATGTTCGGACACACCGTTATGCTGAGGTGTTCCAGGCGGCGTGAGTTGTGAAACGATTCTACATTTCCTTAAGTGCGTACCAAATTCGTGACTTAAATATTCTCCCCCACGATCTGATCATAAGAACCTTATCTTTCGGTCATGTTGATTCTCCACCTCATTCTGAAATTCCTTGAACTTTTCAAAGGTCTCAGACTTGTGTTTCATCAAGTAGACATACCCATATCTACTCAAGTCATCAGTGAGAGTGAGAACATAAAGATAGCCTTCGCGAGCCTCAACACTCATTGGACCGCACACATCAGTATGCATGATTTCCAATAAGTTGGTTGCTCGCTCCATTGTTCCGGAGAACGGAGTCTTGGTCATTTTGCCCATGAGGCATGGTTCGCATGTGTCAAATGATTCATAATCGAGAGACTCTAAAAGTCCATCAGCATGGAGCTTCTTCATGCGCTTGACACCAATGTGACCAAGGTGGCAGTGCCACAAGTATGTGGGACTATCATTATCAACCTTACATCTTTTGGTATTCATACTATGAATATGTGTAACATCACGTTCGAGATTCATTAAGAATAAACCATTGACCAGCGGGGCATGACCATAAAACATATCTCTCATATAAATAGAACAACCATTATTCTCGGATTTAAATGAGTAGCCATCTCGTATTAAACGAGATCCATATACAATGTTCATGCTCAAAGCTGGCACTAAATAACTATTATTGAGGTTTAAAACTAATCCCGTAGGTAAATGTAGAGGTAGCGTGCCTACGGCGATCACATCGAACTTGGAACCATTCCCGACGCGCATCGTCACCTCGTCCTTCGCCAGTCTCCGCTTATTCCACAGCTCCTGCTTTGAGTTACAAATATGAGCAACCACACCGGTATCAAATACCCAGGAGCTACTACGAGTACTGGTAAGGTACACATCAATTACATGTATATCACATATACCTTTAGTGTTGCCGGCCTTCTTGTTCGCTAAGTATTTGGGGCAGTTCCGCTTCCAGAGTCCCTTTCCGTTGCAATAAAAGCACTCAGTCTCAGGTTTGGGTCCATTCTTTGGCTTCTTCCCGGTAACTGGCTTACCGGGCGCGGCAACTCCCTTGTCGTCCTTCTTGAAGTTCTTCTTACCCTCGCCTTTCTTGAAACTAGTGGTTTTATTAACCATCAACACATGATGTTCCTTTTTGATTTCCACCTCTGTTGATTTCAGCATTGAAAATACTTCAGGAATAGTTTTCACCATCCCCTGCATATTGTAGTTCATCACAAAGCTCTTGTAGCTAGGTGGGAGCGACTGAAGGATTCTGTCAATGACCACCTCGTCCGGGAGGTTAATGTCCAGCTAGGACAAGCGGTTGTGCAATCCAGACATTTTGAGTACGTGCTCACTGACAGAACTATTTTCCTCCATCTTACAACTGTAGAACTTGTCGGAGACTTCATATCTCTCGACCCGGGCATGAGCTTGGAAAATCATTTTTAGCTCTTCGAACATCTCATATGTTCCGTGTTGCTCAAAACGCTTTTGGAGCCCCGGTTCTAAGCTGTAAAGCATGCTGCACTGAACGAGGGAGTAATCATCAGCACGTGACTGCCAAGCATTCATAACGTCTTGGTTCTCTAGGATGGGTGCTTCACCTAGCGGTCCTTCTAGCACATATGCTTTCTTGACAGCTATGAGGATGATCCTCAGGTTCCGGACCCAGTCCGAATAGTTGTTGCCATCATCTTTCAGCTTGGTTTTCTCTAGGAACGCGTTGAAGTTGAGGTTGACATGAGCATTGGCCATTTGATCTACAAGACATTTTGCAAAGGTTTTTGAGACTAAGTTCATGATAATTAAGTTCATCTAATCAAATTATTTAATGAACTCCCACTCAGATTAGACATCCCTCTAGTCATCTAAGTGATACATGATCCGACTCAACTAGACCGTGTCCGATCATCACGTGAGACGGACTAGTCATCATCGGTGAACATCTCCATGTTGATCGTATCTTCCATATGACTCATATTCGACCATTCGGTCTCTTGTGTTCCGAGGCCATGTCTGTACATGCTAAGCTCGTCAAGTCAACCTAAGTGTTTTGCATGTGTAAATATGTCTTACACCCGTTGTATGTGAACGTTAGAATCTATCACACCCGATCATCACGTGGTGCTTCGAAACAACGAACTTTTGCAACGGCGCACAGTTAGGGGGAACACTTTCTTGAAATTATTATAAGGGATCATCTTATTTACTACCGTCGTACTAAGAAAATAATAAGCAAAACATGATAAACATCACATGTAATCAAAGAGTGACATGATATGCCCAATATCATATTGCTCCTTTGATCTCCATCTTCGGGGCGCCATGATCATCTTCATCACCGGCATGACCCCATGATCTCCATCATCATGATCTCCATCATCGTGTCTTCATGAAGTTGTCACACCAACGATTACTTCTACTTCTATGGCTAACGTGTTTAGCAATAAAGTAAAGTAATTTACATGGCGTTATTCAATGACACGCAGGTTATACAAAAAATAAAGACAACTCCTATGGCTCCTGCCGGTTGTCATACTCATCGACATGCAAGTCGTGAATCCTATTACAAGAACATGATCAATCTCATACATCACATATATTTCATTCATCACATCCTTTTGGCCATATCACATCACAAGGCGTATGCTGCAAAAACAAGTTAGACGTCCTCTAATTGTTGCTGCATGTTTTTACATGGCTTCTATAGGTTCCTAGCAAGAACGTTTCTTACCTACGTAAAACCATAACATGATATGCCAATTTCTATTTACCCTTTATAAGGACCCTTTTCTTCGAATCCGATCCGACTAAAGTGGGAGAGACAGACACCCGCTAGCCACCTTATGCAACTAGTGCATGTCAGTCGGTGGAACCTGTCTCACGTAAGCGTATGTGTAAGGTCGGTCCGGGCCGCTTCATCCCACGATGCCTCCGAAACAAGATAAGACTAGTAGTGGCAAGAAAACCGACAACATCTACGCCCACAACAAGTTTGTGTTCTACTCGTGCATAGAAACTACGCATAGACCTAGCTCTGATACCACTGTTGGGCAACGCTGCAGAAAATAAAAAAAATCTACGCTTCACCAAGATCAATCTATGGAGTGATCTAGCAACGAGAGAGAGGAGTGCATCAACATACGCTTGTAGATCACACGTGGAAGCGTTCAAGAGAACGGGGTTGAGGGAGTCGTACTCGTCGTGATCCAAATAACCGAAGATCCTAGCGCCGAACGGACGGCACCTCAACGTTCAACACACGTACGGTTGGGGAAAATGTCTCCTCCTTCTTGATCCAGCAAGGGAAAGGGAGAGGTTAATGGAGATCCAGTAGCACAATGGCGTGGTGGTGGAAGTAGCGGCGATCTCAGTAGGGCTTCGCCAAGCTCAGTGAGAGGGAGAGGTGATACAGAGGGAGAGGGAGGCGCCAGGAGCAGGGGTGCGCAGCCCTCCCTCCCCTTCTCTTTATATAGGGGGGCTGGGGGGGGCGCCGCCCCCCTAGAGATTCGATCTCAAGGGGGGCCAAGGGGGTGGCTTGCCCCCAAGCCAAGTGGGGCGCCTCCCACCCCTAGGGTTTCCAACCCTAGGCGCAGGGGGAGGCCCAAAGGGGGCGCACCAGCCCACCAGGGGCTGTTTCCCCTCCCACTTCAGCCCATGGGGCCCTCCGAGATAGGTGGCCCCACCCGGTGGACCCCCGGGACCCTTCCGGTGGTCCCGATACAATACTGGTGACCCCCTAAACTTTCCCGATGGCCGAAACTGGACTTCCTATATATAATTCTTCACCTCCGGACCATTCCGGAACTCATCGTGACGTCTGGGATCTCATCCGGGACTTCGAACAACTTTCGGGTTACCGCATACTAATATCTCTACAACCCTAGCGTCACCGAACCTTAAGTGTGTAGACCCTACGGGTTCGGGAGACATGCAGACATGAGCGAGACGACTCTCCGGTCAATAACCAACAGCGGGATCTGGATACCCATGTTGGCTCCCACATGCTCCTCGATGATCTCGTCGTATGAACCACGATGTCGAGGATTCAAGTAATCCCATATACAATTCCCTTTGTCAATCGGTACATTACTTGCCCGAGATTCGATCGTCAGTATCCCAATACCTCGTTCAATCTCGTTGCCGACAAGTCACTTTACTCGTACCGTAATGCATGGTCCCGTGACCAACCAGTTAGTCACTTTGAGCTCATTATGATGATGCATTACCGAGTGGGCCCAGAGATACCTCTCCGTCATTCGGAGTGACAAATCCCAGTCTCGATCCGTGTCAACCCAACAGACACTTTCGGAGATACCTGTAGTATACCTGTGGAGGATATAGCTACTGAGTATAAACCGGCCAGGAGGGTCCGGTTCACCCTTGACTATGTTGAAGCCCATGAAGATCCAGAAGATGGCGCTTTACTAAAAGAAGCATAGAAGCCCGAAGCCCAAAGGCGGATTAGGGCCCATAGTGGTAAACCGCCATGACTATGACTTGTAGTATAAGTTAGGAAAGGAGAGACCGAGGCGGACACTTTGTATGAGTCAGCCTCGGGGCTCTGTAAACCGGCCGGGCATCAACCTGTGTACATAAAGGGGCGACCTGGCGGCGGTTCAGGGACGACAGACAACAACTCGAGACTCAGGCAAGCGTATTCCGCTCCCTGATCATCGAAACCCAATCAATCCCATCACAACTAGACATAGGCTTTTACCTTCATCGAATGGTCCGAACTAGTATAACTCCCGTGTCCCTTGTCCGGTTTAACCCGTTCAAGCTAACCCGTTGCGATGGCTCCACGACTAAGTCCTTTCACAAGGATATCTGACGTGATAATTCCACGACAGTTGGCGCCCACCGAGGGGCTATCGCACGATGGTGTCGAGTTCTTGAAGGGATGCTCTGAAGGACTTAAGGGGTACGTGATCGGCCGGATGACCAAAAGTCGTCGCGCATGCTTTACATCAACGACAAAGGATGGGGCCCCGAAGCCAGCTCAATCGAGTACGGGTACCGGGTCCCCTTCGGTGGAATTCATGTCTTCATTGGCAAGATCGGTGAACCAGGCCCTGAGCCGGACATCTGCACCGACCTCATCGAGACGGCTCAGCGTGCGAGTCCAGCCCGGGTTAAGCCCGCCGTGAAGCATGCATTCGTAGGATGTGTCCATGGGATCAGATCTGAACCGGTGTCTGAGGGCGAGACGGCGGTATATTCCAACGGCGAGTCATCCACTGGCGAAACCGAGTCCTTGTACCAGATTCATGGTGGTATGCTCGAGGGATATTCCAATGGCAACAGTATTCCGGACCTCCTTGAAGCGCCGTGCCGGGTTGTTATTTACATGGCCGGCATGCAGCCTGTGTTGCAGTCTTCATCTACCGCAGCAATGACTACCGGATCAGCGGCCGTGGCAGGTACCTCGGCGCGCCGGCCGGTGCAGGTTCTCTCCGGTTTAATGGACGCTTGGGCGACCTTGTTAACCGCGACAGTCACCCCGGATACGCAGGATCAGCACAATGCGGAAGTTGTGAGACTGAAGGAGCAGATTACCTAGGCTAAGGATGACCTGGTGGCTGAGGATAATAGGATGGTTGAGGAACAAGCCGCTTTGAATGCTCAATCACAGCAGATACAAGCACAGAATTACCGGCTCATGCCAGATCGGACCGCGTCAGAGGATGTGTTACGAAGGAAGTATCGGTCGCGCCTGCCGCTGGTTTACGAAGGGTTAAATCTCTTTCAGACACCAGGCGCTGGGCCGAGCAATCCGGCAGCCGCAAACCGAGCCGAAGCGCCTAGGATCACCCCGGATCAGCCACGAGCAACGGAGCTACCCCGACGGACAGTTAACCCGCCACAGTATGTGCCTACACCACCGGGTCACTTTTCGAGCCCCCTGGATAACATGATTGCTGCGGCCTCACGCTTGGCAGCCATTCCAATGGAAGGACATTCAATAGAGGCAGTTGAGATACGGCGGGCGAGAGATCTTCTTCAAATCGCCGTAGTGCAGCAACAGGCTTATTCATATAGCCGGGATAGAATTCATTCAACCCCTCGTCCGAGCCCAGGTTATAGCAGGCGGATGGACGAACCAGAGGTGTCTAGCAGCACGCGGCGTCACAATGCTCAGGAGGTAGTGGACCATGGCAGGGCACGAAGGGATGGCGCTTTTGATCATTATCAACCCGCCCCGGTTCAGCCAACAGTGTCGGTTGACAGAGGCACCGGGCTTGCTTTCAGTTCCTGGGGAGTACCGTGCCTTATTCCGGCTCTCCGTAACGTGCGTCTGCCCAAGGATTTCAAGGGACCATGCAAGGTGCCTAACTATACGGCGGATCAGCCGCCTGAGGCGTGGGTCGAGACTTATGAGATGGCAATGGAGATGCTGGATGTGGATGAAGCAGCTTGTGCAAAGTACTTCAGGATGATGTTGGAAGGAACAACCCGCACTTGGTTGAAAAATCTGCCAGCTAATTCCATCGATTCATGGGATCAGTTGAAGGCCCGTTTTATATCCAATTTTAAGGACACGTGCAAACAGCCCATGTCCATTGTAGATCTGGATGCTTGTGTTCAGGTGAGAACGATTCCACAACTCATTGGGTGCGTCGGGTCTCAGAAGTTTTGCACTCGTCCGACCGAATTAACGCTGGCCAAGCGATTATCACGCTAGTACGTAATTGCCAGTTTAAGTCACTGAAGGAGAAGTTGGGACGGCTCAAGCGCCACTTCAACGACATGGGAACCCTCATGGCAGCCTTGGTAAAATATGCCGATTCTGATAATACCAAGGATCCCGATTTTGATAATGAGAAACCGGAGAAGGGAAAGAGGAATGGCGGTGCAAAGGGACAGCAGCACAACTAGGGAGGCCATGGGAATAATGGTAAGCGTAAAGCGGATTCAGATTTTGTGGCTAATGCTAATGTGCAGCGTCGTATGGGTAAACCGCCCCAGCGTGGTGGGACGATGAATCTGGAGCGCTTGTTGAATCAGCCCTGTCCAAAGCATGGAACCAAAGAGGTCCCTGCAACACATCTCAGGAAGGATTGCAACATTATGAAGGATTTCAAAAATTCTGATCTCTTCTGGTATGATCAGGGCCCGTCAGGCGGTTCAGGTCCAGGTTTTCATGGTGGCGGAGGTTCAGGCTCTGGGTTTCAGAATAATCATGGTAACCAGAACAACCAAGGTGGTAATAACCAACAGAGTAGTCAAGGGAATCAGCAGCAGTCGGGTTACCAGAGTCACCCGAAGTAGCTGAATGGTGGACAATATCATGTATTCACCACTAGTTTGTGCAAGCGTGATCTGAAGCTGCATAAGAGGGCAGTCAATGCGGTTGAACCGGCAGTTCCACGCTATCTGCGTTGGTCGAAACAGCCTATCGTGTGGAGTAGGGATGATCATCCGCCCCGGGTTGACAATCCGGGTCAGCTAGCTCTGGTGGTGGCACCTCAGGTGGGAGGTTACAAGTTCACCAAAGTACTCATGGATGGAGGAAGCAGTATTAATATTCTGTATTATGAGACATTCCGCCGAATGGGGTTGATAGATAAGAATCTTAAACCGTCCAATATTGTTTTCCATGGTGTGGTACCAGGAAAGTCGGCATATCCAGTGGGCAAGATTGCCTTGGAAGTTTTGTTTGGGGATGAACATGATTCCCGGTCTGAGACATTGACTTTTGAGGTGGTGAGAATCCAGAGCCCGTATCACGCACTGTTTGGGCGACCGGCTTATGCAAAATTCATGGCCAGGCCTTGTTATATTTACTTGCAGCTCAAGATGCGGGGTCACAAAGGAACCATCATGGTTCATGGAAGTCGGAAAATCGCTTTGGATTGCGGAGAGAGTGATGCGGCTTACGCTGAGTCGGTTTGTGCTACAGAGGAGTTAAAGTTTTACAAGGAGAATGTTGATCCGGCAGATATGACCCGTCTGAAGAAGCCCACCACTGAGAATGACCCAACCCTACATTTCAAACCGGCTGATGAGACAAAGCTTGTTGACTTTGTACCTGGCGATTCACCCAAGCAGTTCAGCATCAGCACCAATCTGGATCCAAAATAGGAAAGCGCGCTCATCGAGTTCATCCGTGAGAACCGGGACATCTTTGCATGGAAGCCTTCTGACATGCCAGGTGTACCGAGGGAACTCGCTGAGCACACTCTTAATATTGATCCGAAGTTTAAACCGGTCAAGCAATTTCTTCGTCGCTTTAATGAAGAGAGATGCAAGGCAATTGGGAAGGAGGTAGCCCGGCTGTTGGCTGCTGGGTTTATCGTTGAAGTGTTTCATCGTGAATGGTTGGCTAATCCGGTGCTGGTTCTTAAGAAAAACGGGACTTGGCGTATGTGTATGGACTACACGGACTTAAAATAAGGCTTGCCCGGCCAATCCTTTTGCTCTCCCGCGTATTGATCAGATCATTGATGCGACGGCTGATTGTGAGTGCCTGAGTTTTTTGGATGCTTATTCAGGGTACCATCAGATTAAAATGGCAGTTAAGGACCAGGAGAAGACAGCTTTCATCACTCCCTTTGGAGCCTTCTGCTATGTTTCTATGCCCTTCGGGCTCAAGAGTGCTCAGGCAACTTATCAGCGTTGTGTGCAAAATTGTCTTCACACGCAGATTGGGCGTAATGTTCATGCCTATGTGGATGATATTGTGGTGAAATCCAGGGAAAAGGAGACATTGATAGTTGATCTCAAGGAGACGTTTGACAACCTCCGGGTTTACAAGATGAAGCTTAACCCGGATAAGTGTGTCTTTGGTGTTCCGGCAGGCAAGCTGCTCAGTTTTCTTGTGTCTAACAGGGGCATTGAGGCTAATCCGGAAAAGACCAAGGCAATCACATCCTTGGCTAAAACGACATGTATCAATGATGTTCAGCGTCTTGCAGGCCGGATTGCAGCCCTCAGCCGGTTTATCAGTCGTCTGGGTGAGAAGGCCATTCCCTTGTATCAGATGCTGAAGAAGACGGATGATTTCGTCTGGAGTGATGCGGCCAATGCGGCCTTTGAGGAGTTAAAATGGTACTTGGTTGAACCGCCAGTTCTTGCAGCCCCAGTTGATCATGAGCCTTTACTATTATATGTGGCTGCTAATGCCCGAGCGGTCGGTGTGGCAATTGTGGTAGAGCGTAAAGAGGCTGGGAAGGAGTATCTGGTTCAATGACCGGTATACTACATCAGTGAAGTTCTGATCGAATCAAAGCAACGCTATCCGCATTGGCAGAAGTTGGTGTATGGGGTTTTTATGGCCATTCGAAAGCTCAAGCAATATTTTCATGGTCACCCCATCACAGTGGTTAGTTCTGCTCCCTTGGGCGATATCATCCAAAACAGAGAAGCAACTGGCCGGGTTGCAAAGTGGGCAATTGAGCTTGGTCCACATGGTTTGAAATATGTACCTCGAACAGCCATCAAGTCTCAGGCTCTTGTGGACTTTATCAATGACTGGACCGAGTTGCAAGAACCGGAAGAGAAGCCGGATAATACGTACTGGACTATTCATTTCGATGGATCAAGGCAGTTGGAAGGCTCGGGGGCTGGAGTTGTCCTTACTTCCCCTCGAGGTGATAAAATTTGCTATGTCCTCCGTTTGATGTTTCCTAGTACTAACAATGCAGCTGAGTATGAAGCTCTGCTTCATGGTCCTCGTGTGGCTAAAGAGATGAACTTAACTCGAGTACGTTGTTTCGGAGATTCTGATCTGGTGGCTCAGCAAGTTTCTGGTACTTGGGATTCTAAGGATCCACTCATGGCGGCTTACAGGCGTGAGGTAGATATTGTGGCGGGTCACTTCAAAGGATATCAGGTTGAGCATATTGATCGGTGCAAAAACAAAGCGGCAGACGCTTTGAGCCGACTTGGATCTCAGCGTAAACCGGTACCTCCTAACACCTTTTTAGATATCTTGCATAACCCGTCTGTTAAATTGCCAACAGAAGAGGATCTGGCTGTTCCTGATCTGGAGGCACAACAGGTGGCCGCTTTACACGTTGTGCCGGATTGGACGGTTCCATATCTGGCGTATATGAGCTGGGGTGAGCTACCAAATGATCAAGTCCTAGCCCGATAGATAGTCCGGCGATCCAAGTCCATGGTTATTCACGATGGTGAGTTACACCGCTGTAGCATTTCAGGCATATTTCAGCGTTGCGTTTCTCCGGAAGAAGGCCAAGCGATCCTCCGAGAAATTCATGAAGGGGATTGTGGTCATCATGCCAGTTCAAAGTCCCTGGTTGCAAAAGCTTTTCGTCATGGGTTTTACTGGTTGACAGCTCATGCTGATGCGGAGGATCTGGTAAAGTGATGTGATGCTTGTCAAAAAAATTCACGTAGAGCTCATGTTCCGGCTCAGGAGCTACGAATGATTCCCATCACTTGGCCTTTTGCTACTTGGGGGCTTGATATGGTGGGACCCTTTAAACGTTCCCAGGACAAGAAGACCCACCTGTTGGTGGCAGTTGATAAATTCACCAAGTGGGTTGAAGCGGAGCCTGTCAGCAAGTGTGATGCAGCTACGGGCGGTTCAATTTCTCAAAAAGATTATTTTCTGTTTTGGCTATCCACACAGCATCATCACGGATAATGGTACTAACCTTTCCAAAGGTGAGATGGAGGATTTCTGTCAGAGAGAGCACATCCGGCTTGACCTAGCATCTGTGGCGCACCCTCAATCCAACGGTCAAGCAGAACAAGCTAATTAAGAAATCTTAAAGGGTCTTAAACCCCGGCTCATGATTCCCTTGAAGCGGACGCCAGGTTGTTGGGTGGAAGAATTACCTTCTGTGTTGTGAAGCATCAACACCACCCACAATCGATCAATAGGATACACGCCTTCTGTGTTGGGTGGAAGAATTACCTTCTTTATGGTCTACGGGGCAGAGGCGGTTCTCCCAAGTGATATCCATCATGATTCGCCCCGGGTTGCTAATTACGTTGAAGCAGACAACAAGCAAGCCCGCCAAGAGGCACTGGACTTGCTAGATGAGAAGCGGGATATGTCTTTGGCACGATCGGAGGTTTATCAACAAGACCTGCGGCGTTATCACAGCCGCCGGGTTAAGACAAGAGCCTTTCAAGAAGGTGACTTGGTGCTCCGGCTTATCCAGGATTAGACCGACATACACAAGTTATCCCCGCCTTGGGAAGGACCCTTTGTGGTCAGCACGAATCTGCACAACGGATCATACTACCTCATTGGCGTTCGAGATGAATCACGCAAATCTGAGGAGGAGACTTGGCGGCCCTGGAACATAGCTCTCCTCCGGCCTTACTACACTTGAGCCATAGGCTCTTTTTTATGTACATATTTTGACAATGTATATATTATCATCAATAAATGAATCAGCATCCTTGCTTTAAAGTGGGGCCTCTACTGTTTTTTCTCAAATATTCTTTGAGCTACATGGGGGCTTCAGCTGACAAAGCGGAGTACTACCTATTAAACCGGCTATCACGCCACAAAAGCTTGGGAGCTTCACACCCAAAGGGCCAAAGAGAGTTTTCGATGCTATGCACAACTCAAACATAGGCACCTAATGAGCACAGCTCATCACGTTACTTGGGGGCTCCTTGGTCCAATACCAAGAAGTTTGAATGGACCCTTGTAGCTGGGTATCGACCCACGGCTTGGAAGCCTGGTATATTTACCTAAAACCACGGGTTAACCTGCCTTCATCAAGTAAGACACTCCTATCCAGGTCATCCTGGCACTGCCCTCCAAACGTTTAACAGTTACTCTCCTTGAGACCCTGCACTTGTCAAAGTTAAAACAGTGATTGGTTAGTTGGAGGTCCATCTTAAAAGGCTTTGTTAAATGGTTCAACTCATTGGCCTGGCAGCCCACAAAAAGCCTCGAATTTGGGCCTGGCAGCCCCCAAAATGCCTCGACTACACAGTTTCATTTGAGTTTTGGCTGAATTTTATGTTAAACCGATTTTTTTTGGCTTGATCAGTCATCTTCTTAGCCCGGTATTCTGTAAACCGGCTTGGTTTGCAACTACACGTTGACATACCTTACTTTTAAACCGGAGATTCTTAACCCAGCTTGGCGTTGACTCCCTGTCAACAGCCCGGATCATCTGGCATGAATCATCACCCGGTATGACTTAATCTACGACATCAGAAAATGATGGAGATACAAATAATTCATATTTGGGTTTTTCACCCTTATTACAATTCAAGTTGGCCAGCCAACTAACCAGGGATCTTATATTACCGGTATGTATAATTTCATATTTTTATGATTTGATTATCAATCCGGCCTATTTTGGGCATTATGACCCGTCTGGCGGTAAAACGCCAGGAGCCTTTGTCTTTTTTATGCACACAGGAGTTGCATATTATGATACTTGGAACAAAATTGACATTGATATGGCGGATCCACGCAAAATATCTCTTGCACGATGGCAGCAGATCATCATAAGTTTTTTCTATCCTATTACACGGCACTCCGAGGCCCAAAATATGGAATTGTTCACATGGATAGTTTCTGATATATCAACCGCCTTGACGGATTAAGCTTCATCACCGGGTTGATGTGAGGTAGATGGATCATCTGGCGTCGGTTCAGCCTCCTCCTCCTCCAATGGCTGGAAGTCATTGGTGGTCCAATCAATCCGGGTCAAGCCCTGAAAGACAGACTCTTCACTTATAAGCTCAGCCGGGTCAACGTCAGGGGCGTAAGTATGCTTACGGATTGGTGGAATAAGGTTCTGCACTTCAGGAATCACAGCTTCAACCCGTCTGTTGTTTGCATCATAGAAAGATCGGTGAACCGTCAGGTTCGCCTCTTCTGCTAGTTGACTCGCTAAAGGACGCATCTCCCTTGTTACCCGTTTGAGGGTGTCATTTTCAAATTCTTCGCCATTTTCTTGTGCACTGGGGAAGCCTTTGGCTATATCAGCCGGATCAAGATCAGCTATCCATGCCTTGGCTCGGGTCAGCGCGAGCAAAGCGCCTGCCCGAGCAGCGGATCGCTTCAGCTCTTCTATTTGCGCTGGCGTCATTGAGAGGCGATCCAGCGTGTCCTTGATAAGTGTTGGTGCCGCATTGTCATATGAAGTTGCACATATAACCCGTTGAGCGCCGGTATACAGCTGTTCAATCAGTGTATATGCAGCTTTGAGCTTCTTCCGCATGTCAGAACCTAGATGAGGAATGCGACTACCTATAGTGGTTCAGGAAACGCATGTTAAAACGATGAAATTTCAAAGAGATGCAACTTTGGCAACCACTACTTACCAAATATGGAAGAGCTCATGGCATTGATTTGGCGCTTCAATCCAGACAGTTCTTCTGTCACTGGTTCAAGAGCTGCTTCAGCAGTCTCCCCCCGCTTCACCACTCCGGCCTTTTCAGTGTCCCAGTTGGCCTGTTCAAACTTAAACCATTCTTTAAGCTGCTCCACGGTGGTCAAGGCGGTTTTCAGCTCATCCTTGGCCTTGGTGGTTTCTACTTGTTGGGTTTTCAGATTTGCTCGAAGATCAGCAGTTTGCGAGATTTGTTGATTTATTTCACTTTGTAACAGTAAGAGAGCATGTCAATATCTTTGTTCAAAGTCCCAAGCATATAACCAGTTATACACTCGGCACTTGGGGGCTAATGCGGATCATTTTTTGTGTGGGTACTTGAAGTCCCAAGGATTAATACAAATTTTAATCATGGCACTTGGGGGCTAATGTCGGTTTGATCAGACATAAAGAAAATTTCACAAGTTACCGCATTGAGTGTATAAAGTCCCGGTTGACTTTCTCAAGACAAACCGGCCCTTGGGGGCTACAATGCAATGAAGGTATAGAACAAGAAGCAATAATGTTTACCTCATAGCGCTCCTTCATCAGATTGACTAAACCGGCTTCATAATCACGGCTTGTATACAGCCGGTTCAGGAAGCCGGAGTGAAGATCTTGAGCAGAGAGATCGGTATAAGCAGACAAATCAGTCTTCCCCTTCCCCTTGCTCATGGCAGCAAATTCATCCTTGGCAGTGTGCTTTGATAGAGCAACCGGATTACCAGGGGCGTTATACGCAGTGCCCGTAACAACAACGTCATCATCCTTGGCCGGGCTGGAAGAATCAATATTCTGAACAGGACTTGGTGCTTTCGTGGCAGGGCTTGGCGGTTTGTTAGTTGGACTTGGCGGATCAGCAGTTGAGCCCCGTTGTTCCATTGCTGGACTTGGAGGAGCAGGAGGATGTGAAGTGTCAGCTTCTGCAGTCGGTTCAACTTCTGGCGGGTTAGCATTACCATCTTGGTTCTGCCCAACAGAGCTGTCCATGGCAACTTCCGGGTTTTCATCATGATGCTCGGGCGTCTTTTCCGGATCAACTTCAACAGAAGGGTCGCTGGTCTTGGTCTTCTTGCTTAATCGAGCCTTGGCGCTACAACATCAAAGGTTAGCGTATGGTAAACAGATAAACAAAGTAATAAACTATGTAATACACACCCAGCGACAACTTTGAGAGGAGGCAATTGGGTGGTTGACGAACCGCCAGATGAGTTGGGAGAAGCCTGGTAATTCGGGTCAGACGGATTGAGAGGGCATTGGAAAAAACCTTTTAAAGGATAATGTTTTTCAGGAAAAAAAATCACCTCTGGACGGTGTTTCTGGGAGGGCGTATCAGCTAAACCAGACGAAGTGATTTGTTGACCACTATGCAGGGTTGTGCGACGTTCTTCGGCTTGCCGTGTCTTCAATGAAAATTTTGGATCCAAATGAGCAAGGGGGTGAGATTGTTTTACTTTCCGGACTGTACGGCAAATTCTTTGACCCGATACAGGATCTGAGTCGAAAGGAAGAAGAATTACCTCAACATGATCTGCATGGCTGGCCTCAGCGTCATCTTCAAGATGGTCATTGTCAATAAGATATACAAAAAAGGAGCCAAGTGAGTCAAGTCCTACCTCAGCATCTGATTCTTCCTCTGGCGGATCAGAAGACTCGGCGGTTTTCTTCTTTCCAGGCTTCTTGGTGGCCTTGGTTTTTACACGAGGAGCACGGGCCGGTTTAGTCCGTTTCCAGAAAGAGCTGTTGGCCTAAAATTAAGGTAAAGAAAGGTTAGTAGACAGTCAATGCAGAAGCAAATCAGTAAAGTATGTACATAAACTTACCGCTGGTGGTTTGTTGGAGACGTAAAATGGAGCCAAACCGGTTTGGCTGCATGCAGAGACCGGTTCATCAAGCATCCTCTTTACACATTCGGCGATTTCAAGGTAGGTCATTACTACTTCATGATATCGTTGAGGGTCTTTTACATTGCCGGTATACTCATGCATCAATCCGGGGCGGCGGCTCAAAGGCAGAATGCCCCAAGAAACCCAACAGCGGACAAGATCAATGCCAGTTAAACCATTGGCCATCAGAGCCCGGAGCTTGGCAAGTTGAGGAGCAAAATTCTTCCGTTCTGCGGCTGTAAAACGTGGAGGCAATGGGTGGCCATTGCTAAGCCGATGAGGGCGGTAGCCCGGCAAGGGATTTTCTCCATCAGGAGCAGTGTTCCGGCAGTAAAACCAGGTCTGGTTCCAATCTTTAGGATCGCTATGATGTTTGGCATGAGGGAAGTCAGCCTCTTTCCTTTTTTGAATTGACACGCCACCAAGCTCTGTGTTGGGACCATCTGAGAATTCTGTGCGGCGGCTCAGATGAAAGAAATCCCGGAACAACTCCACGGTTGGCTCTTCTTGAAGATAGACTTCGCAGAATACTTGAAAGTTGCATATATTTGACATAGAGTTTGGACCAATATCTTGCGGATGGAGTTGGAAGCTTGCGAGGACATCCCGGAAAAATTTTGATCCGGGCCAGCTGAATCCCCAGTCTAAGTGTTGCATAAAAACAATCACCTCTCCTTCTTGAGGTTCAGGTGGACATTCCGATTCCGGAACTCGCCAGTGGAGAACCCTCTTTGAGGCTAAGGCACCAGTGGTGACATAACCATTGATCTGTGTCTCTGTGATCCGGGACGGAACCCAATTGCAAGCAGAAAATTGCTTCGACATTCCGGAAAGAGGAACTGAAAGTAAAAGTGTCGGTTTAAGATGTCTAATTCAGTGTTAAACCGGAGAAGAATACTGTGCAAGTTCAGTTGGCGGTTTAAGAGAGGGCTCATGCTATACGGCGGATTGACTATTAAAGGGTTAAACCGCCTGTAGGCAAAAGGGCCAGAATTCAAAACTTCTGCTAAGTATTGGCAGAAACAGTTTTCACACAATGGTCAAATTTATTTGGATCTACCACACATCCGTAAAGCAGTTTTTATCTGTGAGTTCTAAAGGTGCTAAATAGAGCAGGGAAGGCCATGTACTCTACAGAGGTAAAAGAACGATCTGCTAGTATTAGAAATGGACGTAGAGTACCTACCGCATGAGATCTACACTATTACTGGGTCAAAAATTATCGCGGCAGGTGGAAGAACAAAGAAGGATGAAGAACTGTGCGGAAGAGCTCGGGAACCCTAGAAACAGATCTAAAGATGGAGGAGAAAGGAAGTTTACCACTGCAGATCTACTGCGGAAGAAGGATGACCAAAGTCTGGTCCGTTTCAGGTTGATGCAGCGGCCTTTGTTGACGCAGATCTCAAAGGTCGCGGACGGCGGCAGAGCTCTAGAGCTTGGGCGTCGTGAGGAAGAAGAAGGCAGAAGAGGAAAAGAGAGAAGGGCCCTCGGGCCTTATTTATAGAGGAGAGAGTAAAACGGCAGGCGCGGGAATCAAGGAGCCTAAAACGGCAGAATAAGTGCGCCTGTCGCCTCGATTTTCGGGATAACCATTAAGTGAAGGGAATCTTTTTTAATTATTGTTTACAGAGATGATGTCATGATGGACCGTTGCTATGTTCAGAGGATGATGTCATGGCGGTTTAAAAAGTTTTAGGAGAAGACAATATGGCGGTTTACGAAAATACAAGAAGATGCCCGCAAGGGATATTTGAAGTATTGAAGATTGACATGAACAAATTCAAATCAATCTGGGGCCTAATGTGGAGGATATAGCTACTGAGTATAAACCGGCCAGGAGGGTCCGGTTCACCCTTGACTATGTTGAAGCCCATGAAGATCCGGAAGATGGCGCTTTACTAAAAGAAGCATAGAAGCCCGAAGCCCAAACGCGGATTAGGGCCCATAGTGGTAAACCGCCATGACTATGTAAACTTGTAGTATAAGTTAGGAAAGGAGAGACCGAGCCGGACACTTTGTATGAGTCGGCCTCGGGGATCTGTAAACCGGCCGGGTGTCAACCTGTGTATATAAAGGGGCGACCCGGCGGCGGTTCAGGGACGACAGACAACAACTCGAGACTCAGGCAAGCGTATTCCGCTCCCTGATCATCGAAACCCAATCAATCCCATCACAACTAGACGTAGACTTTTACCTTCATCGAAGGGGCCGAACTAGTATAACTCCCGTGTCCCTTGTCCGGTTTAACCCCTTCAAGCTAACCCATTGCGATGGCTCCATGACTAAGTCCTTTCACAAGGACATCTGACGTGATAATTCCACGACAATACCTTTATAGTCACCCAGTTATGTTGTGACGTTTGGTACACCCAAAGCACTCCTACGGCATCCGGGAGTTACACGATGTCATGGTCTAAGGAAATGATACTTGACATTGGAAAAGCTCTAGCAAACGAACTACACGATCTTGTGGTATGCTTAGGATTGGGTCTTATCCATCACATCATTCTACCAATGATGTGATCCCATTATCAATGACATCCAATGTCCATGGTCAGGAAACCGTGACCATCTATTGATAAACGAGCTAGTCAACTAGAGGCTCACTAGGGACATGTTGTGGTCTATGTATTCACACATGTATTACGATTTCCGGATAGCACAATTATAGCATGAATAATAGACAATTATCATGAACGAGGAAATATAATAATAACCATTTTATTATTGCCTCTAGGGCATATTTCCAACAATAACATAGGGTGATATAGAACTAGCTCCAATTCATCAATATAATGTAGGCATGTATTCCGTAAATAGTCATACGTGCTTATGGAAAAGAACTTGCATGACATCTTTAGTCCTACCCTCCTGTTTTCAGCGGGGTCCTTACGGAAACTAAGGGATATTAAGGCCTCCTTTAATAGAGAACCGAAACAAAGCATTCGCACATAGTGAATACATTAACTCCTCAAACTACGGTCATCACCGAGAAGTATCCCGATTATTGTCACTTCGGGGTTGTCGGATCATAACACATAATAGGTGACTATAGACTTGCAAGATAGGATCAAGAACACACATATATTCATGAAAACATAATAGGTTCAGATCTGAAATCATGGCACTCGGGCCCTAGTGACAAGCATTAAGCATAGCAAAGTCATAGCAACATCAATCTCAGAACATAGTGGATACTAGGGATCAAACCCTAACAAAACTAACTTGATTACATGGTAAATATCATCCAACCCATCACCGTCCAGCAAGCTTACGATGGAATTACTCACGCACGGCAGTGAGCATCATGAAATTAGTGATGGAGGATGGTTGATGATGACGACGGCGACAAATCCCCCTCTCCGGAGCCCCGGACGGACTCCAGATCAGCCCTCCCGAGAGAGATTAGGGCTTGGCTGCGGCTCCGTGACGTGAAACGTGATGAAACTTTCTCCTTAATTTTTTTGTCCCCGAGACAGTATATATGGAGTTGGAGTTGATGTCGGGAGGTGTCCCGGGGGCCCATGAGATAGGAGGGCACGCCCTAGGGGTGGGGGGGCGCCCCCTGCCTCGTGGGCAGCCCGTGGGCCCCCTGGCCTTCATTCTTTCGCCAAAAATTCTTATTAATTCTGAAAAGTGCTTCCGTAGATTTCCAGGACATTCCGAGAACTTTTCTTTTCTACACATAAAACAACATCATGGCAGTTCTGCTGAAAACAGCGTCAGTCCGGTTAAGTTTCATTCAAATCATGCAAGTTAGAGTCCAAAACAAGGGCAAAAGTGTTTGGAAAAGTAGATACGTTGGAGACGTATCAACTCCCCCAAGCTTAAACCTTTGCTTGTCCTCAAGCAATTCAGTTAATAAACTGAAAGTGATAAATAAAAACTTTTAGAAACTATGTTTGCTCTTGTTGTTGTAACATGAAAAGCCAGCATTCAAGTTTCAGAAAATATTATGAACTAACCATACTAACAATAACACATAGGTCTCACAATTACTCATATCAATAACATAATTAGCTAGCGAGCTATAATAATAAAACTCAGATGACAACACTTTCTCAAAATAATCATAACATGATATAACAAAATGGTATCTTGCTAGCCCTTTCTGAGACCGCAAAACATAAATGCAGAGCACCTTTAAAGATCAAGGACTGACTAAACATTGTAATTCATGGTAAAAGAGATCCAGTCAAGTCATACCCAATATAAAGCAATAATAATTAATGCAAACGACAATGTGCTCTCCAGTGGGTGCTTTAAATAAGAAGGGTGATGACTCAACATAAATGTAAATAGATAGGCCCTTCGCAGTGGGAAGCAGGGATTTGTAGAGGTGCCAGAGCTCGATTTTAAAATAGAGATTGAATAACATTTTGAGCGGCATACTTTTGCTGTCAACGCAACAACTATGAGATGGATGTATCTTCCATACTACATGCATTATAGGCAGTTCCCAAACAGAATGGTAAAGGTTTATACTCCCCCAACCACCAACAAGCATCAATCCATGGCTTGCTCGAAACAACGAGTGCCTCCAACATACAACAACCCTGGGGGAGTTTTGTTTAATTATTTTGATTTGCTTTGATCTTTTTCGATCATGGGACTGGGCATCCCGGTTACCGGCCCTTTCTCGTGAATGAGGAGCGGAGTCCACTCCTCGTGAGAATAACCCACCTAGCATGGAAGATATAGGCAGCCCTAGTTGAAACATGAGCTGCTCGAGCATACAAAACAGAATTTCATTTGAAGGTTTTGAGTTTGGCACATACAAATTTACTTGGAACGGCAGGTAAATACCGCATATAGGAAGGTATGGTGGACTCATATGGAACAACTTTGGGGTTAAAGGAGTTTGGACGCACAAGCAATATTCCCGCTTAGTATAGGTGAAGGCTAGCAAAAGACTGGGGAGCGACCAACTGAGAGAGCGACAACAGTCGTAAACATGCATTAAAACTAATTTACACCGAGTACAAGCATGAGTAGGATATATTCTACCATGAACATAAATATCATGAAGGCTATGTTGATTTGATTCAACTACATGCGTGAACATGTGCCAAGTCTAGTCACTCAATTCATTTAAAGGAGGATACCATCCCATCATACCACATCATACTCATTCTAATAGCATGTTGGCACTCAAGGTAAACCATTATAACTCATAGCTAATCAAGCATGGCACAAGCAACTATAATCTCTAAATGTCATTGCAAATATGTTTACTTCATAATAGCTGACTCAAGAATGATGAATCATCATATTTACAAAAACAAGAGAGGTCGAGTTCATACCAGCTTTTCTCATCCCAATAAGTCCATCATATATCATCATTATTGCCTTTCACTTGCACGACCGAACAATGTGTATAATAATAAGAGTGCACGTGCGTTGGACTAAGCTGGAATCTGCAAGCATTCAACTCAAGAGAGAAGACAAGTAATATGGGCTCTAAGTTAAATAAACAATCATGCATATAAGAGCCACTAAGCATTTCCAATATAGTCTTCTCGACCCCCAAAAGAAAGAAAAGAAAATAAAACTATTTACATGCGAAAGCTCCCAACAAGTAAAAGAAGAATAAGAAATCTTTTTGGATTTTCATTTTAATTTCTACTACAAGCAAGGAAATTAAACTAACTAATTTTTTTGGTTTTTCTTAAAGTTTATCAAGCACACAAGAAGAAAACTAGAAAAAGAAATTTAAACTAACATGGATAATACAATGAAAGAGTATGAGCACCGACGACTAGTGTGTGAACATGAATGTAAAGTCGGTGAGAAATACATACTCCCCCAAGCTTAGGCTTTTGGCCTAAGTTGGTCTAATACCAAGGACCGCTTGGCTGATATCCATAAGTGAAACTGGGGTTGTACTGAGATGCAGAGGCGACCGCCTCCTGAGCAGTAGTGTGTTGGCGAGCTGCCTCCATTCCCCTCTCATATTCGGTTGCTTCTTCCCTGGTGACAACATATCTTCCTTTTTCCTGATAATTAAAAAGGTAGGGAGCAGGAAGAGTAACAGGGACGATGTGGCGTCTGTCATAGGTTAGTCGATAATGGAGGAATTGTTCATTCCTCTCAAGAAAATGATGATCTTTCATAGCTTCTTTATCCAAATAAACAGGAGGTACAAGCATATCCCCCTCTCCTGGGGCTATATTAAGAAAATTAGCCACACGGGTTGCATTAATTCCTCCAAAGAAATCTCCCTTTTTATTATTATTATTATGCAACCTATGTGCAACTATTGCCCCCAAGTTATAGCCTCTATAACCTGACACAGCACTCTTGAGGACACAAAGATCAGGAGCACACATGTGACATACTTTGTCCTTACCGTTAATGCATCTACCAATAAAGAGAGCAATGTAATGTATAGCAGTAAAATGGATGCTCCCTATGGTAGCTTGTGTTACGTCCATAGATTCTCCCATAGTAATACTGGCAAGAAAATCTCTAACTTCAGATTTGGGAGGATTATTAATATTACCCCACTAAGGGAGTTTGCAAGCAGTTGTGAAATCCTCTAAATCCATGGTATAAGATGTATCGTAAATATCAAACACAACACTAGGAGAATTACGCAAAGAAATATATTCGAACCTCCGCACAAAGGAATCAGTCAATTGATAATATTGAGCACACATATCTTGTAAGAAGTCCTCCAGCTCGGCATTATGCACATACGCGTCAAATTCATCCTTGAAGCATGCTTCGACCATAAAATCATCGGATGGCCACTCACAAGCCCATACATTTGCGTCCCTCGAAAAATTAACATCTTGTTCACGTATAGCAATCCTTGGCCCTTCCTTTCCCGAGAAACAACCTTGGTACATTCTTCTAAGCATATTTCTTTTTCTGAAAATTTCTGAAATTTTAGTAACTTCAAAATAAAAGTGGATAAAACTAAACAAGATTGATAGAAACTACTCTTACAAGTGCCTAGAGCCTATATCATGCATTGGAATTGCTTGGGACCTCAAAAATTTAACATGCAAGCTCAAGAACATGGTCACCCATGCAGCAAAAATTTGCAATGAATAAAGCACTAGGACAAAAACTATTTGGACCGATGGAGGAGTCACATACCAAGCAACAATCTCCCAAAGTAGTTTTGCGAATGGATCTTTGAGCTAAGAGATCGAAAATCGCAGCAAAACGAGCTAGAACTCGGGCTTGAGCTGGATGGGGATTTTTTTGGGTAGAAGATGAAGTGTGTGGGTGCTGGCATAAGTGGAGGGGACCCACCAAGGGCCCACGAGACAGCGGGGCGCGCCCTACAAGGGGGGCGCCCTCCTCTCTCGTGTCCTGGTGTTTGCCCCTTTTGCAGTGCTTTCAGTGCCTAAAATCCTCAAATATTCCAGAAAAAATCATACTAAATTTGCAGGGCATTTGGGGCACTTTTATTTTTGGACTATTTTTTAATGCACGGATAATTCAGAAAACAGACGGATAATACTATTTTTGCTTTATTTATTCAAAATAACAGAAAGTAAAAAGAGGGTACAGAAGGTTGTGCCTTCTAGTTTCATCCATCTCGTGATCATCACAATGAATCCACTAAGAAGGTTGATCAAGTCTTGTTAACAAACTCATTCCGAATAACACAGAACCGGAGAAATTTCGAATAACACTAAGTTACCTCAATGGGGATATGGAAATCCCCAACAATAAGAATATCATACTTTTTCTTGACAGTAGGGAGAGGAAATTCAAAATCTCCAAAAGTAATAGTTGGAACTTTTTCAATAGAATTGATGCTATGAACTTGAGATTGTTTCCTCGGAAAGTGTACCGTATGCTCATTACCATTAACATGAAAAGTGAAATTGCCTTTGTTGCAATCAATAACAGCCCCTCCAGTATTAAGAAAAGGTCTACCAAGGATAATAGACATGCTATCGTCCTCGGGAATATCAAGAATAACAAAGTCCGTTAAGATAGTGACATTTGCAACCACAATAGGCACGTCCTCACAAATACCGACAGGTATAGCAGTTGATTTGTCGGCCATTTGCAAAGATATTTCAGTAGGTGTCAACTTATTCAATTCAAGTCTACAATATAAAGAGAGAGGCATAACACTAACACCGGCTCCAAGATCACATAAAGCAGTTCTAACATAATTTGTTTTAATAGAGCATGGTATAGTTGGTACACCCAGATCTCCAAGTTTCTTTGGTATTCCACCCTTAAAAATGTAATTAGCAAGCATGGTGGAAATTTCGGCTTCCGGTATCTTTCTTTTATTTGTGATGATATCCTTCATATACTTAGCATAAGGATTTACTTTAAGCATATCAGTTAAGCACATACGTAAGAAAAAAGGACTAATCATTTCAGCAAAGCGCTCAAAATCCTCATCATCCTTTGACTTGGATGGTTTGGGAGGAAAGGGCATGGGTTTCTAAACCCATGGTTCTCTTTCTTTACCGTGCTTCCTAGCAACAAAATCTCTCTTATCATAACGTTGATTCTTTGATTGTGGGTTATCAAGATCAACAGCAGGTTCAGTCTTTACATCATTGTGTTTGCTAGGTTGAGCATCAACATGAACATTATTATTAACATTATCACTAGGTTCATGTTCATCACCTGATTGTGTTTCAGCATCAGAAATAGAAATATCATTGGGATTCTCAGGTGTGTCTACAGTAGGTTCACTAGAAGCATGCAAAGTTCTATCGTTTTTCTTTTTCTTCTTTTGAGAAGAACTAGGTGCATCTAAATTATTTCTCTGAGAATCTTATTCGATTCTCTTAGGGTGGCCTTCAGGATACAGAGGTTCCTGAGTCATTCTACCAGTTCTAGTAGCCACTCTAACAGCAAAGTCATTTTTATTATTTAATTCCTCAAGCACATCATTTTGAGCTTTGAGTACTTGCTCAGCTTGAGTAGAAACCATAGAAGCATATTTGCTAACGCGGTGAAGTTCATCTTTAACTCTAGCCAGATTATCACCTACGCATCCTATCTCGAAAGCATTATTATTTAACTCTCTACCAACATAAGCATTAAAACTTTCTTGTCTAGCCATAAAGTCATCAAATTCATCTAAGCATGGGCTATGAAATTTAGTAGAGGGTACTTCAACTTTATCATATCTATAGAGAGAATTTACCGTTACTACTTGTGTCAGGTTATCAAGACAATGTGGTTCTTCAGGCGGTAAATTAAGTCCATGTATTTCTTCAATAGGAGGTAAATTCTTAATATCTTCAGCTTTAATACCTTTTTCTTACACTGATTTCTTTGCCTCTTGCATATCTTCAGGACTGAGAAATAAAACACCTCTCTTCTTCGGAGTGGGTTTAGGAATAGGCTCAGGAGTTGGCTCAATTGGTTCAGGAATTACTTCAGGAACTGGCCCAGGAAGAGTCCAATTATTTTCATTAGTCAACATATTATTCAATAGTATTTCAGCTTCGTCGACTGTTCTTTCCCTGAAAACACAACCAGCACAACTATCCAAGTAGTCCTTGGAAGCATCGGTTAGTCCATTATAAAAGATATCAAGTATTTCATTTTTCTTAAGAGGATGATCAAGCAAAGCATTAAGTAACCGGAGAAGCCTCCCCCAAGCTTGTGGGAGACTCTCTTCTTTGATTTGCACAAAATTATATATTTCCCGCAAGGCAGCTTGTTTCTTATGAGCAGGGAAATATTTAGCAGAGAAGTAATTAATCATTTCCTGGGGACTACGCACACAACCAGGAGCAAGAGAATTATACCAAGTCTTAGCATCACCTTTTAATGAGAATGGGAATATCTTAAGGATATATAAATAGCGAGACTTCTCATCATGAGTAAATAGGGTGGCTATATCATTCAACTTGGTAAGATGTGCCACAACAGTTTCAGATTCAAGGCCATAAAAAGGATCATATTCAACTAAAGTAATAATATCAGGATCAATAGAGAATTCATAATCCTTATCAGTAACACAGATACGTGAAGTAGCGAAAGCAGGATCAGGTTTCATTCTAGCATTAAGAGACTGTTGCTTCCATTTAGCTAATAATTTCTTAAGATCATTTCTATCATTGCAAGAAAAAATTTTCATAGCAGCTGTTTCATGCATAACATAACCCTTAGGAACAACAGGTAAAACATAATCATTGGGGGGACCTTCATCATCACTATCATCAATAATAGGTTCTTCAATATTTTCATTCGCCCTAAATATAGCAAGTTGTTCATCTAAAAATTCACCTAATGGTTAAGTAGTATCACACACAGAAGTAGTTTCATCATGCATAGCAGAAGTGGCATCATCAATAACATGCGACATATCAGAATTCATAGCAGTAGCAGGTTTAGGTGTCGCAAGCTTACTTATAACGGAAGGAGAATCTAGTGCAGAGCTAGATGGCAGTTCCTTACCTCCCCTCGTAGTTGAGGGCAAAATAGTAGTTCGATCGTCCTTCAAGTTCTTCATAGTGATCAATAGATATAAATCTCAAGTGACTCAGAGAATAGAGCTATGCTCCCCGGCAACGGCGCCAGAAATTAGTCTTGATAACCCACAAGTATAGGGGATCGCAACAGCTTTCGAGGATAGAGTATTCAACCCAAATTTATTGATTCGGCACAAGGGGAGCCATAGAATATTCTTGAGTATTAGCAGTTGAGTTGTCAATTCAACCACACCTGGATAACTTAGTATCTGCAGCAAAGTGTTTAGTAGAAAAAGTGGTATGATAATAATAGTAGCGGTAGCAACGGAAAAGTAAATAAGCGAAGAACAGTATGTGAAAAGCTCGTAGTCAATGGATTAGTCATGGATAATTATGCAGGATGCGATTCCTCATGCAATAGTTATTGAAGGAAATATGCCCTAGAGGCAATAATAAAGTTATTATTTATTTCCTCATATCATGATAAATGTTTATTATTCATGCTAGAATTGTATTAACCGGAAACATGATACATGTGTGAATACATAGACAAACATATAGTCACTAGTATGCCTCTACTTGACTAGCTCATTAATCAAAGATGGTTATGTTTCCTAACCATAGACATGTGTTGTCATTTGATTAATGGGATCACATCATTAGAAGAATGATGTGATTGACATAACCCATTTCGTTAGCCTAGCACTTGATCGTTTAGTATGTTGCTATTGCTTTCTTCATGACTTATACAAAGTTCCTACAACTATGAGATTGTGCAACTCACGTTTACCGGAAGAACACTTTGTGTGCTACCAAACGTCACAACGTAACTGGGTGATTATAAAGGTGCTCTACAGGTGTTTCTGAAGGTACATGTTGGGTTGGCATAATTCGAGATTAGGTTTTGTCACTCCGATTGTCGGAGAGGTATCTCTGGGCCCTCTCGGTAATACTCATCACCTAAGCCTTGCAAGCATTGTAACTAATGAGTTAGTTATAAGATGATGTGTTACAGAACGAGTAAAGAGACTTGCCGGTAATGAGATTGAACTAGGTATTGGATACCGACGATCAAATCTCGGGCAAGTAACATACTGATGACAAAGGGAACAACGTATGTTGTTATGTGGTTTGACCGATAAAGATCTTCGTAGAATATGTAGGAACCAATATGGGCATCCAGGTTCCGCTATTGGTTATTGACCGAGAATGGTTCTAGGTCATGTCTACATAGTTCTCGAACCCGTAGGGTCCGCACGCTTAACGTTACGATGACAGTTTTATTATGAGTTTATACGTTTTGATGTACCGAAGTTTGTTCGGAGTCCCGGATGTGATCACGGACATGACGAGGAGTCTCGAAATGGTCGAGACATAAAGATTGATATATTGGAAGCGTATGTTTGGACATCGGAAAGGTTCCGGGTGAAATCGGGATTTTACCGGAACACCGGGGGGTTACCGGAACCCTCCCGGGGGTTAATGGGCCTTAGTGGGCCATGAGGGAGAAGAGGAGGGCCGGCCAGGGCAGGCCGCGCGCCCCCTCCCCCCTAGTCCTAATAGGACAAGGAAGGGGGGGGGGGCGGCGCCCCCCTTTCCTCTTTCCCCTCCCCCCTTTCCTTCTCCACCAAGGCAAGAGGGGGGAGTCCTACTCTTGATGGGAGTAGGACTCCTCCAGGCGCACCCCAAGGGGGCCGGCCGCACCTCCCCCTCCCTCCTTTATATATGGGGGCAGGGGGGCACCCCATAACACACAAGTTGATCTACGGATCGTTCCTTAGCCGTGTGCGGTGCCCCCCTCTACCATATTCCACCTTGGTCATATCGTCACGGAGTTTAGGCGAAGCCCTGTGCTGGTAGAACATCATCATCGTCACCACGCCGTCGTGCTGAAGGAACTCTTCCCCGAAGCTTTGCTGGATCGGAGCCCGGGGATCATCATCGAGCTGAACGTGTGCTGAACTCGGAGGTGCCGTACGTTTGGTGCTTGGATCGGTCGGATCGTGAAGACGTACGACTACATCAACCGCGTTGTTATAACGCTTCCGCTTACGGTCTACGAGGGTACGTGGACCAACACTCTCCCCTCTCGTTGCTATGCCATCACCATGATCTTGCGTGTGCGTAGGAATTTTTTTGAAATTACTATGTTCTCCAACAGTGGCATCCGAGCCTGGTTTTATGCGTAGATGTCATATGCACGAGTAGAACACAAGTGAGTTGTGGGCGATATAAGTCATATTGCTTACCAGCATGTCATACTTTGGTTCGGCGGTATTGTGAGATGAAGCGGCCCGGACCGACATTACGTGTACGCTTACGCGATACTGGTTTCACCGCTACGAGCACTCGTTGCTTAAAGGTGACCGGAGGGTGTCTGTCTCTCTCACTTTAGCTGAATCAAGTGTGGCTACGCCCGGTCCTTGCGAAGGTTAAAACAGCACCAACTTGACAAACTATCGTTGTGGTTTTTTGATGCGTAGGTAAGAATGGTTCTTGCTAAGCCCGTAGCAGCCATGTAAAACTTGCAACAACAAAGTAGAGGACGTCTAACTTGTTTTTGCAGGGCATGTTGTGATGTGATATGGTCAAGACATGATGCTATTTTTTATTGTATGAGATGATCATGTTTTGTAACCGAAGTTATCGGCAACTGGCAGGAGCCATATGGTTGTCGCTTTATTGTATGAAATGCAAACGCCCTGTAATTGCTTTACTTTATCACTAAGTGGTAGCGATAGTCGTAGAAGCAATAGTTGGCGAGATGACATCGATGCTACGATGAAGATCAAGGTGTCACGCCGGTGACGATGGTGATCATGACGGTGCTACATAGATGGAGATCACAAGCACAAGATGATGATGGCCATATCATATCACTTGTATTGATTGCATGTGATGTTTATCCTTTATGCATCTTATCTTGCTTTGATTGATGGTAGCATTTTAAGATGATCTCTCACTAAAAATTATCAAGAAGTGTTCTCCTTGAGTATGCACCGTTGCCAAAGTTCGTCGTGCCCAGACACCACGTGATGATCGGGTGTGATAAGCTCTACGTCCATCTAGAACGAGTGCAACACAGTTTTGCACACGCGGAATACTCAAGTTAAACTTGACGAGCCTAGCATATACAGATATGGCCTCGGAACACGGAGACCGGAAGGTCGAGCGTGAATCATATAGTAGATATGATCAACATAGTGATGTTCACCATTGAAAACTACTCCATCTCACGTGATGATCGGTTATGGTTTAGTTGATTTGGATCACGTGATCACTTAGATGACTAGAGAGATGTCTGTCTAAGTGGGAGTTCTTAAGTAATATGATTAATTGAACCTAAATTTATCATGAACTTAGTACCTGATAGTATTTTGCTTGTCTATGTTTGTTTGTAGATAGATGGCTTGTGTTGTTGTTCCGTTGAATTTTAATGCGGTCCTTGAGAAAGCAAAGTTGAAAGATGATGGTAGCAATTACACGGACTGGGTCCGTAACCTGAGGATTATCCTCATTGCTGCACAGAAAAGTTACATCCTGGAAGCACCGCTGGGTGCCAGGCCTGCTGCTGATGCAACTGACGACGTTAAGAACGTCTGGCAGAGCAAAGCTGATGACTACTCTATAGTTCAGTGTGCCATGCTTTACGGCTTAGAACCGGGTCTTCAACGATGTTTTGAACGTCATGGAGCATATGAGATGTTCCAGGAGTTGAAGTTAATATTTCAAGCAAATGCCCGGATTGAGAGATATGAAGTCTCCAATAAGTTCTACAGCTGCAAGATGGAGGAGAATAGTTCTGTTAGTGAGCATATACTCAAAATGTCTGGGTATAATAATCACTTGATTCAACTGGGAGTTAATCTTCTGGATGATAGCGTCATTGACAGAATTCTCCAATCACTGCCACCAAGCTACAAGAGCTTTGTGATGAACTATAATATGCAAGGGATGAACAAGACTATTCCCGAGCTCTTCACAATGCTAAAAGCTACGGAGGTAGAAATCAAGAAGGAGCATCAAGTGTTGATGGTCAACAAGACCACTAGTTTCAAGAAAAAGGGCAAAGGGAAGAAGAAGGGGAACTTCAAGAAGAACAGCAAGCAAGTTGCTGCTCAAGAGAAGAAACCCAAGTCTGGCCTAAGCCTGAAACTGAGTGCTTCTACTGCAAGCAGACTGGTCACTGGAAGCGGAACTGCCCCAAGTATTTGGCGGATAAGAAGGATGGCAAAGTGAACAAAGGTATATGTGATATACATGTTATTGATGTGTACCTAACTAGAGCTCGTAGTAGCACCTGGGTATTTGATACTGGTTCCGTTGCTAATATTTGCAACTCGAAACAGGGACTACGGAATAAGCGAGCACTGGCCAAGGACGAGGTGACGATGCGCGTGGGAAACGGTTCCAAAGTCGATGTGATCGCGGTCGGCACGCTACCTCTACATCTACCTTCGGGATTAGTTTTAGACCTGAATAATTGTTATTTGGTGCCAGCGTTGAGCATGAACATTATATCTGGATCTTGTTTGATGCGAGACGGTTATTCATTTAAATCAGAAAATAATGGTTGTTCTATTTATATGAGTAATATCTTTTATGGTCATGCACCCTTGAAGAGTGGTCTATTTTTATTAAATCTCGATAGTAGTGATACACATATTCATAGTGTTGAAACCAAAAGATGCAGAGTTAATAATGATAGTGCAACTTATTTGTGGCACTACCGTTTGGGTCATATCGGTGTAAAGCGCATGAGGAAACTCCATACTGATGGACTTTTGGAATCACTTGATTATGAATCACTTGGTACTTGCGAACCGTGCCTTATGGGCAAGATGACTAAATCGTTGTTCTTCGGAACTATGGAGCGAGCAACTGATTTATTGGAAATCATACATACTGATGTTTGTGGCCCAATGAATGTTGAGGCTCGCGGCGGGTATCGTTATTTTCTCACCTTCACAGATGATTTGAGCAGATATGGGTATATCTACTTGATGAAACACAAGTCTGAAACATTTGAAAAGTTCAAAGAATTTCAGAGTGAAGTGGAAAGCATCATAACAAGAAAATAAAGTTTCTACGATCTGATCGTGGAGGAGAATATTTGAGTTATGAGTTTGGCCTACACTTGAAACAATGTGGAATAGTTTCGCAACTCACGCCACCTGGAACACCACAACAAAATGGTGTGTCCGAACGTCGTAATCGTACTTTACTGGATATGGTGCGATCTATGATGTCTCTTACTAATTTACCACTATCATTTTGGGGTTATGCTTTAGAGACGACCGCATTCACGTTAAATAGGGCACCATCAAAATCCGTTGAGACGACACCTTATGAACTATGGTTTGGCAAGAAACCAAAGTTGTCGTTTCTTAAAGTTTGGGGCTGCGATGCTTATGTGAAGAAACTTCAACCAGATAAGCTCGAAACTAAATCGGAGAAATGTGTCTTCATAGGATACCCAAAAGAGACTATTGGGTACACCTTCTATCACAGATCCGAAGGCAAGACATTCGTTGCTAAGAATGGATCCTTTCTAGAGAAGGAGTTTCTCTCGAAAGAAGTGAGTGGGAGGAAAGTAGAACTTGATGATATAACTATATCTACTCCTTTATTGGAAAGTAGTTCATCACAAGAACCGGTTCCTGTGACAACTACACCAATTAGTGAGGAAGCTAATGATAATGATCATGAAACTTCAGATCAAGTTTCTACTGAACCTCGTAGGTCTACTAGAGTAAGATCCGCACCAGAGTGGTACGGTAATCCTATTCTGGAAGTCATGTTACTTGACCATGATGAACCTACGAACTATGAGGAAGCGATGATGAGCCCGGATTCCGCAAAATGGCTAGAAGCCATGAAATCTGAGATGGGATCCACGTATGAAAATAAAGTATGGACTTTGGTTGACTTGCCTGATGATCGGAAAGCCATTGAAAATAAATGGATCTTTGAGAAGAAGACTGACGCTGATGGTAATATAACTGTCTATAAAGCTCGACTTGTTGCAAAAGGTTTTCGACAAGTTCAAGGGGTTGACTACGATGAGACTTTCTCACCCGTAGCGATGCTTAAGTCCGTCCGAATCATGTTTGCTATTGCTGCATTTCATGATTATGAAATTTGGCAAATGGATGTCAAGACTGCATTCTTGAATGGATTTCTAGAAGAAGAGTTGTATATGATGCAGCCGGAAGGTTTTGTTGATCCAAAAGGTGCTGACAAAGTGTGCAAGCTCCAGCGTTCCATTTATGGACTGGTGCAAGCATCTCGGAGTTGGAATAAATGCTTTGATAGTGTGATGAAAGCATATGATTTTATACAGACTTTTGGAGAAGCCTGTATTTACAAGAAAGTGAGTGGGAGCTCTGTAGCATTTCTAATTTTATATGTAGATGACATATTATTAATTGGAAATGATATAGAATTTCTGGATAGCATAAAAGGATACTTGAATAAAAGTTTTTCAATGAAAGACCTCGGTGAAGCTGCTTACATATTGGGCATCAAGATCTATAGAGATAGATCAAGACGCTTAATAGGACTTTCACAAAGCACATACCTTGACAAAATTTTGAAAAAGTTCAAAATGGATCAGGCAAAGAAAGGATTCTTGCCTGTGCTACAAGGTGTGAAGTTGAGTCAAACTCAATGCCCAACCATAGCAGAAGATAGAGAGAAAATGAAAAATGTTCCCTATGCTTTAGCCATAGGCTCTATCATGTATGCAATGCTGTGTACCAGACCTGACATATGCTTAGCAATAAGCTTGGCAGGAAGGTACCAAAGTAATCCAGGAGTGGATCACTGGACAGCGGTCAAGAACATCCTGAAATACCTGAAAAGGACTAAGGATATGTTTCTCGTATATGGAGGTGACAAAGAGCTAGTCGTAAACGGTTACGTCGATGCAAGCTTTGACACTGATCCGGACGATTCTAAATCGCAAACCGGATACATGTTTTTATTAAACGGTGGAGCTGTAAGTTGGTGCAGTTCTAAACAAAGCGTCGTAGCGGGGTACATAGCTGCTTCAGAAGCAGCAAATGAAGGAGTCTGGATGAAGGAGTTCATTTCCGATCTAGGTGTCATACCTAGTGCATCGGGACCAATGAAGATCTTCTGTGACAATACTGGTGCAATTACCTTGGCAAAGGAATCCAGATTTCATAAGAGGACGAAGCACATCAAGAGACGCTTCAATTCCATTCGGGACCAAGTCCAAGTGGGAGACATAAAGATTTGCAAAATACATACGGATCTGAATGTTGCAGACCCGTTGACTAAGCCTCTCTCACGAGCAAAACATGATCAACACCAAGACTCCATGGGTGTTAGAATCATTACTATGTAATCTAGATTATTGACTCTAGTGCAAGTGGGAGACTGAAGGAAATATGCCCTAGAGGCAATAATAAAGTTATTATTTATTTCCTCATATCATGATAAATGTTTATTATTCATGCTAGAATTGTATTAACCGGAAACATGATACATGTGTGAATACATAGACAAACATATAGTCACTAGTATGCCTCTACTTGACTAGCTCATTAATCAAAGATGGTTATGTTTCCTAACCATAGACATGTGTTGTCATTTGATTAATGGGATCACATCATTAGAAGAATGATGTGATTGACATGACCCATTCCGTTAGCCTAGCACTTGATTGTTTAGTATGTTGCTATTGCTTTCTTCATGACTTATACAAAGTTCCTACAACTATGAGATTGTGCAACTCACGTTTACCGGAAGAACACTTTGTGTGCTACCAAACGTCACAACGTAACTGGGTGATTATAAAGGTGCTCTACAGGTGTTTCCGAAGGTACATGTTGGGTTGGCATAATTCGAGATTAGGTTTTGTCACTCCAATTGTCGGAGAGGTATCTCTGGGCCCTCTCGGTAATACTCATCACCTAAGCCTTGCAAGCATTGTAACTAATGAGTTAGTTATAAGATGATGTGTTACAGAACGAGTAAAGAGACTTGCCAGTAACGAGATTGAACTAGGTATTGGATACCGACGATCAAATCTCGGGCAAGTAACATACCGGTGACAAAAGGAACAATGTAAGTTGTTATGTGGTTTGACTGATAAAGATCTTCGTAGAATATGTAGAAACCAATATGGGCATCCAGGTTCCGCTATTGGTTATTGACCGAGAATGGTTCTAGGTCATGTCTACATAGTTCTCGAACCCGTAGGGTCCGCACGCTCAACGTTACGATGACAGTTTTATTATGAGTTTATATGTTTTGATGTACCGAAGTTTGTTCGGAGTCCCGGATGTGATCACGGACATGACGAGGAGTCTCGAAATGGTCGAGACATAAAGATTGATATATTGGAAGCCTATGTTTGGACATCGAAAAGGTTCCGGGTGAAATCGGGATTTTACCGGAACACCGGGGGGTTACCGGAACCCTCCCGGGGGTTAATGGGCCCTAGTGGGCCATGAGGGAGAAGAGGAGGGCCGGCCAGGGCAGGCCGAGCGCCCCCTCCCCCCCTAGTCCGAATAGGACAAGGAAGGGGGGGCGGCGTCCCCCTTTCCTCTTTCCCCTCCCCCCTTTCCTTCTCCACCAAGGCAAGAGGGGGGAGTCCTACTCCCGATGGGAGTAGGACTCCTCCAGGCGCACCCCAAGGGGGCCGGCCGCACCTCCCCCTCCCTCCTTTATATACGGGGGCAAGGGGGCACCCCATAACACACAAATTGATCTACGGATCATTCCTTAGCCGTGTGTGGTGCCCCCCTCGACCATATTCCACCTCGGTCATATCGTCGCGGAGTTTAGGCAAAGCCCTGCGCCGGTAGAACATCATCATCGTCACCACGCCATCGTGCTGACGGAACTCTTCCCCGAAGCTTTGCTGGATCGGAGCCCGAGGATCGTCATCGAGCTGAACGTGTGCTGAACTCGGAGGTGCCGTACGTTCGGTGCTTGGATCGGTCGGATCGTGAAGACGTACGACTACATCAACCGCGTTGTTATAACGCTTCCGCTTATGGTCTACGAGGGTACGTGGACGAGCACTCTCCCCTCTCGTTGCTATGCCATCACCATGATCTTGCGTGTGCGTAGGAAATTTTTTGAAATTACTACGTTCTCCAACAGTTATAACATAGGGTGATATAGAACTAGCTCCAATTCATCAATGTAATGCAGGCATGTATTTCGTAAATAGTCATACGTGCTTATGGAAAAGAACTTGCATGATATCTTTTGTCTTACCCTCCCGTTTTCAGCGGGGTCCTTACGGAAACTAAGGGATATTAAGGCCTCCTTTTAATAGAGAACGGGAACAAAGCATTAGCACATAGTGAATACATGAACTCCTCAAACTACGGTCATCACCGAGAAGTATCCCGATTATTGTCACTTCGGGGTTGTCGGATAATAACACATAATAGGTGACTATAGAATTGCAAGATAGGATCAAGAACACACATATATTCATGAAAACATAATAGGTTAAGATCTGAAATCATGGCACTCGGGCACTAGTGACAAGCATTAAGCATAGCAAAGTCATAGCAACATCAATCTCAGAACATAGTGGATACTAGGAATCAAACCCTAACAAAACTAACTTGATTACATGGTAAATCTCATCAAACCCATCACCGTCCAGCAAGCCTACGATGGAATTACTCACGCACAGCGGTGAGCATCATGAAACTGGTGTTGGAGGATGGTTGATGATGACGACGGCGACGAATCCCCCTCTCCGGAGCCCCGAACGGACTCCAGATCAGCCCTCCTGAGAGAGATTAGGGCTTGGCGGTGGCTCCGTGTCGTGTAAAACGATGAAACTTTCTCCTTGATTTTTTTCTCCCTGAGACTGTATATATGGAGTTGGAGTTGAGGTCGGGAGGTGTCCAGGGGGCCCACGAGATAGGAGGGTGCGCCCTAGGGGGGCGCCCCCTGTCTCGTGGACAGCCCGTGGGCCCCCTGGCCTTCATTCTTTCGCAAAAAAATCTTATTAATTCCGAAAAGTGCCTCCCTGGATTTCCAGGACATTCCGAGAACTTTTCTTTTCTACACATAAAAACAACATCATGGTAGTTCTGCTGAAAACAACGTTAGTCCGGGTTAGTTTCATTCAAATCATGCAAGTTAGAGTCCAAAACAAGGGCAAAAGTGTTTGGAAGAGTAGATACGTTGGAGACGTATCACCTGTCAATAGGCTATTGAAGGCTTCGGTCAGTCCGCTCTTTGCAGACCAAACCTTTTCCATGACCGCACCCATCAGGGTGCGGTGTTCCTCCATGATGGAGGCATGTTGCAGTGCCTCCTGCATAGTGTCAGCGGCCTCCGGATTGGCAGAGGCCACCGACGGAGCTCCTTCTCCTCCCTCCTCTTTCGAAGGGGGATGTCGGTCTGAACTCGGAGCCGTACTGGCCTCCGGGGCGGTGTTCGTGAGGGCCCGAACTGTTGAAGCTCCCCACCCTGGGTGGTCATGGGGGTCATCCTGCCCGGCTCTACAGTGTCCGAGGTGTTGTCCTTAGGCGCCTTCTGGACGGTCTCGTCCGCCCCTCCCCGGCTAGGAGATGGCCTTTGGGATGACACCTCGGTGTCCTCCATGGCAGGGAGAGAGAGGGCGCGAGATGGGCCGTCACTCTCCGCCTCTCTAGGGGCTAGAGAGTTCCCCTCCGAAGAAGAGGGGATCGGGATCTCGCGTGGAGGGCTGAAAAGTATAAAAGGACTGGGCATGACAGAGGCAGATTAAAGCGATAATTAAACAAGTAAGTTTCTGACACTTACGTTTCGGCCAGGGGCTTATCCCTATGAACACTCTTCGGGCTGTGTTGGGACTCTGAGTCCGAACTGTCCGAGAGGACCACCCGCCCCCTCTTTGGCGTCGCCCCCTCTAGGTTCTCGGAAGCTGTCCTATTTCCCCTCCTCGTCTTGAGGGGGGAGTTGCTCTCCACCTCCTCTTCCTCCTCCTCCTCCTCCTCCTCCTCCTCCTCCACTTCGTCCTCGTCTTCCTCGCGGGAGGAGATGGGCTCGATCTCTCTGGACACAGCTTCTGGAGGACCTTTGCGGCGGGGCCCGTCCTTGGGCCCCTTGCTCTTCTTCTTGGCCTTCTTCTCCAGGGGCGTATAAGACGCCGGAACCACATCTTCTCCAGTTAAGGAGTGACTGGGTCTTCGGGCAGCGGAGGCAAGCTCTTGATCCGCTCCGACTTCTTGGTCCAACCCTATAAAGGATGGGTTAATGAGTTTTGTATTGACCGAACATGTGAACCAGATATATCTTCAGAAAGCGAGAATGCTCACCGAAGAGGCCGGATTCGTGGCGTTGAGGCCGACGTTCTCGGTCTCCATAGGCCAGCTATTTTGTGCCTTGAATAGCAACTTCCACATTCCCTCGTGCGTGGTGCCGAGGAAATGCTGTAGCGTCCGCGGCTCCTCCGGCTTGAATTCCCACATGAGGGAAGCCCGGCGCTGGCAGGGGAGGATGCGGCGGAAGAGCTCTGAACCATGTTGGTTAGACCAACGTTCTTCCCCATCACGTTGGTGATGCACATTTGCAGCGCCTGCACCTCCGTCTGGGACCCCCAATCGAGGCCCTTCGCGTTCCCGGAGGTGAGCCTCATGGGGGGTCCGGATCTGAACTCTGGAATGGCCACCCGCTTAGTGCGGCGCGGCTCAGTGATATTGAACCACTCCTGTTGCCAGATCTTCACGGTCTCCACAAAGGCCACCTTGGGCCATATGGTGTTCGTCATATTGCTAATCATAGCTCCACCGCAGTCTGCTTGCTGCCTGTTGACCACTTTCGGCTTCACATTGAAGACCTTGAGCCATAGGCCGAAGTGTGGGTGGATGCAGAGGAGACTGTCACACATGACGATGAACGCCGAGATGTGGAGGAAAGAGTTTGGGGCTAGATCGTGGAAATCTAGCCCGTAGTAGTACATGAGTCCACGGACGAACGGGTGGAGTGGAAAAACTAACCCTCTAATGAAGTGGGGAAGGAAGACGACCCGTTCGCCGGGCTCCGGAGTGGGAATGACTTGACCTTCGGGGGGAAGCCTATGCTTGATGTTGGTGGCGAGGTACCCCATGCTTCGGAGATCTTCTATCTCCTTCTCCGAGACGGAGGAGGGCTCCCACTTGCCTTTGGAGCCAGCTCCACACATCGTCGGAGGAGGTGTGGTGGTGGTGAGATAGACGGAGACTTTTCGAGCGCAAAGAGCTTGGGAGATTGGAAGGCTATGGAGCTGTGAGGGCATGGGGGAGAAAGTAAAGGTTCATTGCCCTCTTATAGGCAGTAAAAATGCCAACCGCCCCCACTCGTGCCTTGAATCTCGCCTATTCCCAATGGGCGTGCGCCACAAACGGTTGGATTACCCAAATGTCATTGATGTGCAAATCTCGTGTTAAGTGGGCATGATCGTTGTTTGACAGCACATGCCAATGGGGCATGGCCTCGAAACACGGAACACGGGATGGAAAAACGGGTCAAAATTCCAAAGGGTCAAGTCTGACGCTTCGCCGAAAAAGTTGCCAGTAAAAGACACTGTTCTTATTTTTTATATATCCTGCCTTCGCGGCTAAGGGTTGTGTTCATTATGAAAAGCCGGATACAATTCTTTTACAGAGGAAAGCTGATGTGTATTCTTCAAGGAACCCGCCTTGCAATGTCGAAGACAATCGAAAAGCCGAATATATCATCATTGAAGACTGGTTCAGGCGCTACTATGGGAGTCCTGGATTAGGGGGACCTCGGGCATCCGGTCTATTGGATGTGGGCTGGACTGATGGGCCCTCGAGAAACAAGGCAGAAGATCACCTCTCGTGTCCGGCAAGTACTCCCGTATGCGTGGATGACAAGTATAGGTGTCCGGATATGTTATTCCTTTCTGTAAAACCTACTTTGTACAACCATAAGCCCCTCCAGTGTCTATATAAACCGGAGGGTAGATCAGGGCAGGATCACAACATTGCTAGGCTAGCTAATCTAGGGTTAGCCAACTCGATCTTGTGGTAGACAATTCTTGTAACCCCTATACCCTCAAATATAATCAAGCAGGAGTAGGGTTTTACCTCCATTAAGAGGGCTCGGACCTGGGTAAACACTGTGTCCTTTGTCCATACTTACCATTGATCCTTAGACGTACATCTTGCCCCCTAACCGAGATCAGCCGGTTTTCACACCGATACCCGCCCATCCTTCACCGCCTTCAGGAAGACTTCTAGAGAATTATCATGCTAGCATGAATTATATACTTTAACCTTAGTTGCCTCCACTCCGGTCATGTAGTTTGCAAGGTAATCATCAGTAAATAGATTCAGAAACCACTAAAAAGAGAAAAATACCAAATCAGGAGGTCTAATAGCACGAGTGACGAAAAGGGATATTGTGCCGGTTCGTGAGGCCCCTTTAGTGTCGGTTCTGGAACCGGCACTAAAGGGTGGGGACTAAAGGTCCCCCCTTTAGTCCTGATTCAGCACGAACCGGCACTAAGGGCTGTCCACGTGGCACGAGCCTGCGCTGGGGGCTGGGAGACCTTTAGTCCTGATTGGTAACACCCCCTGAACTAAAAGTTTTAGTGGTTTTTGGTTTTATGATTTATTTTTCCTTTTAATTTTGTGTTTTCCATTTAATTCTTTTTCATTTGAAACATATTTTACACTACTACATATTGTACACGTTATGCATATATATAAATAGAATTTCTCGTACAATCGATCATATATATATCATCGACTTTCTCGCACGACCATTCACGCATATACACATATATATATATACAAGTAGGTATATATAATTTCTCCTACAATTTGCATGTAGATCATTACATGGAGGCATTACTTCGGTAGCGCGTAATGGAATTCTCCTTTGGGATCTATGACCTGGTCGAGCAAAAAACCTGTTATTTCCTCTTGAATCTCTCGTACGCGATACTCTGGTAGGAGCTGATCCCGTATGTCCTTCATCTTTGAAGAAGGAGATCAATATGCATGTATTAGTTGTGTGTGTATATATTAGATAATGATGTAAAAATTGTGAATACTGTTTTGGCAAACATACCAATTGGTCTCTTTTCGTTCTACTCCTTTCGCACGTCATCATGCGAATGTTCTCGCAAATGTAGTATGCACATAAATCATTCCCCAGCGCGTGCTTCAGGGCCTTTAATTGAATAGAATTCAATCAGATAATAATTAATCAAGCATGCTAATGGCATTGAAACTAGAATTAAAGAGATGTTAGCTACCTAGCTATTACTACTTAATTAATTACCTTGGGTCAATACCATTTTAGCTTTTGTTTCCATGGGCCATCAACCTGTTTGATGAACTTTTCCCAAGCCCTGCCCGCCGGCAAAGAAAATTAATAAAGGAATTATTAATTAGTTGATATCAGGAAATGACGAACTTAAAGAGGCCGACATATAGTTTGAAAATGATTGAAATTACCTGTTGACCATCCCCTTCATGATTGCGTAGTCAATAACTTCTTTCAGTAGTGAGTCGAGTACTTCAACTGTTCCCTCGTCAAATTTAATGATTAACAAGATCTAGTGGAAACTGCATGCTCACATGTTTGCATGTATAATTAATTGGGCATGTGCATAACTCATCAACTACCCTAAACCCTATACACTTATTAACATCTATCTAGCTAGTAAGCAAAAACAAAATTTGTAGTACAAGACAGTGTGACTCACCCGAAGTTGTAAGGAAGTAGTATATCTGGACAGCTATTTAGGCTCTTCAAGAACTCTAGCAAGCTTTTCTCTGTGTCTACTCTCGACCATTCTTGCGTCCATGTCTCTTGATTAATGGTATTTGGGTAAATGAACCCAATGCCATAGCGTCCAGCTTTTATTATTTCATACATCTTCATTCTGCATAATACCATAGAAAAGAATATAGTGAGGATAATTACAGATAATGATCAATAAGCACTAGAGCTAGCTAGAGACTTAATTAATAAATTAAAATAAGAAATCACTTACAGACAATAGCAGATGACAATAGATTTGTCTAGTGCGTCTTGATTGAATAAATAAAACAGTTCTGTAAACTCGACATACAGAGCCATTTCATTGTAGTAATACTCTTCCTTGGTTTTCACCATGAGGGACTCTCGATCGGTAGTCTTGGTTTCATTCATGTACCATTGATGCAATTGATACATTCTGGTTGAGAGCTTCTTGACCTCCTCAGGCTTGACCACAGGTTGGCCGCAGGCATATTTCCGTTTTACTTCCTCCTCTGTAATTCCTGGTATGGGCTCGAGCTCTAGGAGTTGTTCCACAGTGACACCGGCCTCTTCAGCCATCCTTGTATGAGCGTCGGTTATTACCGGCAGATCAGCGCCGGTACTCACATGTGTTCATGGTACAATGAGCGGACGGATCGATTGCGCCGCCTGTTCTCCCAGCTGGGGAACAGGTTTCCCGCTTTTTTTCACAGCTCCTTGGCTTGAGCTCGAGCTTGACTCCTTTTTCTGTGCTTGAAATGACTTCTTGATTTTGCGCTCATAGTCAGAGTCAACATGCGGGGGAGCTGGTGCTCTAGCCATACGAATGAAGTGGTCAACGATATGGTCAGGTGCAATCTCCTTTGGTGGCGGTGGCGGTTTCGGTCCAAAATGGGCCTCCACTTGGGATCACAATTCGGCTTTGTTATCCTCATCAGTCAGGTCGTAAGGCCGATGAGGAAGAGGCTTGAGGCTTGGACCGTGTTGGAATCTCTTTCCTCCTATACTTGTACCGTCAGACCTGTGGCGTCTCTCTTCCGCTGTTGCTTAGGCGGCAGAGACAGCTGACGCGGTGCCTGACAACTTGGAGGAGGAGGACTGGGCTCACACGGTGCCGGACTTGGAGGAGAAGGAGTGGGCTCACACGGAGGTGCCGGACTTGGAGGAGGAGTGGGCTCACGCAGTCATGCTCTGGTGCCGGACTTGGAGGAGCAGGAGTCTACAGAGGCAGTGGCTGACTTGGAGGAGCGGGAGTCGACTGCTGACGCGGTGGCGGACTTGGAGGAGGAACCGGCGGATGCGGTGTCGGTGGCCTTGGAAAGACGATGCAATCCTTTCCCCATATAATGATACGATGAATGGCCTATACCAGTATGCGCTTGTCATCACCTCCAGGAATGTCAAGCTGTAGCCCCAAATATTCTGCCACCACTTCATCAACTGCGACACGAGCATAGGCAGCTAGAACCGGATTGCAATGGAAGGTTGCTTCAGGGGGATTTGTATAAGCAACGCCGGCCACCACCTTGATGGATGTGTTCTTCATTTTGAAGTGTAGCTCACAATTAGTGGTATCCATGATGTCATCCACATGGTATCTATCCAGGAGTGCCTCATTGCCCGGGGCGGAACCCACGCTGCTTCTCGGCATGGATGGGACGGTGCTATCCAATACTGGATCCGCTAGCTCATGCCGCTGCGAGATCCCCTTCCTTGGCTAATTTCGTCGATCTGCTGTTGCTGCCGCTGGAAAGTGAGTGCCAATTCCGCGTGCGCTGATTCTAGGCCTTGAAGGCGGTCTGCTTCCTACTTCCTATGCTCCTCCTCTAGCTTCCTCTTCTTCTCCTCTGGCATCTTCCTTCTCACACGACTTATGTAGTCGGCATTCCAGTCTTTAAACCCCTCAAACCATGGAACATCCATGCCTCGTGTTCTTCCCGGGTGTCCAGTGTTCTTCAGGGCGCGCGTAAGCTCGTCGTTCTCTCTGTTGGGCATGAACACCCCCGTGTGTGCCTCTTCGATTGCAACAAGTAAACTGTCGGTGGCGTCTTTAAGACTTGCCCGCTCCAAAACCTCGCCTGTCTTTGGGTCCAATGACCCCCCATGCGCATAGAACCATGTCCTGACCCTGGGGGCCAGCTCAATGTAGCTGGAGTGACCCATGCATCCCTCATCTGTTGCTCAGCGAGATCCCACTTAGGCTGGGCCACCTCGTAGCCACCTGGCCCCAGCTTATGGTGCCATATCTTCTTTGAGGCATTGATCTTGTTTATTCTGGACTGTTCCTGAGCTAATTCTGATTCCTTGAATTTCACGAAAGCATCCCATTGATCTCTTTGCTTCTCAAGTGTTCCCTTGAATTCGGGAGTCTTCTTCCCTCCTTTGGGGTACTTGTTCCATATAGTCTTCTTGTAGTTGTTGAACGCGATCGCCATCTTCATAAGAGCAGCATTCTTGACTTTCTCCACATCTTCAGCTGTGAAATGATCTGGTAGCGTGAAATGTGACATAAGAGATTCCCAAAGCCGATCTTTTGCTCTTTTGTCCATAAAAGTAAGATCTGGATGGTTCTTTGTTGGCTTCCTCCATTCTTGAATGGAGATCGAGATTTGGTCCTTCACAAAAACTCCGCACTAACAAACGAACTTGCCCGCTTTTGGGATTTTAGGGTATTTATGGAGGTGGAGGTCAATGGAGAAGCTTCCCGTGGGCCCCACTACCCACCAGGTGGCGCTAGGGGCCTCTGGCATGTCCTGGTACCTAGTGGGCCCCAGAGCCTCCTTCCGTGTGCTCCTTTGGCCCCCTGGGTGTCTTCTGGATAGAAAAAAACCTCCAAAAAGTTCCATGGAATTTGGACTTTGTTTGGTATTGATATTCTGCGAAGTAAAAAATAAGCAAAAAACAACAACTGGCACTGGGCACTATGTCAATAGGTTAGTCCCAAAAAATGATAAAGTTACTAGTAATTCTATATAAAACATCCAAGATTGATAATATAATAGCATGGCACAATAAAAAAATCCATCGTATCACACCCTCGATATTCTGCGAAAGGGAGGGTTCGCTGCTTTTTTAGGGGTGGGAGGGATCGCTGATGCCCCTTCGATGTCCGTATCGACGTATCGTGACCTAAAGCCACATCACGTATTTTTCTCCTTCGTGGGTTGTCCTTTCCCAACCGCAAGATGGGCTGCCTGGCCCAATCAACCAGAGGCCACCATTTTTTCCACCGAAATAGCCTCCCTAGGACGACCATCCCACTTGTTACTTCGGGATTAGACAGCCATCCGATGGCCAGCAACAACCCAAAACAAACATCTGATGGTCAGAAACCTTGATGGTCTGAGAGGTCAGAGAAGGTGCTCAGTTTTAATGCATCTAAATGTGCACACTACACACATATGTTGGTTCATTCATGTACACGTTATGAAGCAAACCACACCCAAAGGGTTAGCATTTTCTTCTCTGGATTTTGTACGTGTTTAAAAAGTCGATATTAATACCCCATACAAAAAAGCCCAATTTTCGAATCATGATTATGAAGAAAACCAATTTTGTCCATATAGAAGCTGCAACATTAAGCTGTTTTAATCAAGACATCACATGTGCGCTAGGGTTATGGAGGTAGTGTTACTAGGGGCTATAAAAGGAGAAAATGTGTGCACTATGGGTATGGAAGTAGTGTTAGTATGAGGTAAAAAGGGCATACCATCTAAATTTTGAAATTGTTACGAGTACTTGGAAATTGAAAATAAAGTACCACAATGAATGAGAAAACACATCTACAATATGTTGTTTGAATCAAGGAGAAATGTGTGCATTAGGGGTATGGAAGTAGTGTCAGTAGGAGGTACAGAAGGGCGTGGCATCTCGATTTTGAAATGGGGAGTGAACAACCATCAGGACATGTCAAATGGTAACTTTAGTTCAAATTTCACATGGACAAAGATGTATTACATGATCTAATATAAATTATTACTAGTTTGTCATGTACAAGGAAAAGAATACAGTTCATTGAAAAATTGTTCACTGGACTTGGCATGACAAATAAACATCTTATAAATAATAAAAAGAATCCACCTTCCTTTAATATTCTCGTTGGACCCAAAAATTTTGTTCCCTACGCCCTTTCGTTCCCTCTCTTTTTTTTGTTCCCTCCAACTATTTAAATGTCGCGCTCATTTTCCCCAAACTCACCTTATGAAGCTTCTTGCCAATTCATGAAATGAACCCACTTCTTCATTCACACCGTCCCCTCATATGTCTCTTCTTCTGCAGATCTAGTCCACTTGTGGCGGTCAAATGAATCCATCCCCGACGTCTGGCTTGGACGACGTGCTTCGAAGTAGCAAACAACGTAAACTTCCCTCGTTGACCCCAGGACCTAATTGTAGATTACTAGGTAACAACTCTAGCCCCCTCTCGCACCATCGTCCCTTTTAAGATTTGCACGTGCGTTTACATTTTCACATGTTGTTCTTTCAAAGATGTAATCTAATTGTAGGCTCCGTACATCATCTAATTCTATCTAGGATTATACCAATTTAGTATGTAGTTTCTTAATACATTAGGCGTATTATATGGGGTACTGCAGATAGCTCTATTTACAGTTACAATAATTTAGTATGTAGGTTCATATTAAATCTTGTGTGCTATTTTTTACAATTGAATGATTTCTTCTTCTTAGTGTAACATGTTGTTCCAGATTAGGTAGTGTAGTACTACTTATTAGTCTTACTAATACAATCTACGTACTTCGGGAGTATGTGTTACCCTGTGGATCTCTGTTCACATTATTGATGACCGTGCATAGTAACAAGTCGTGTCTGATTCTACAACTGTTGCTGCCAGACGAGCACATATGTACTGCAGGATTAAAGAAGAAACACCGGAGGACGATTGTCCTATAGCCAAACGTGTGCTGAGAAAAGATCTTGTCTACGACACTGATATGGATTCATAGGGTTCAGATGACGCTAGTTAGGTTGATATAGGTCAAGATCGTGGTAATCTTAAGAAAACTACTACTCACGTACAACTTTTTTGTACATCAGATTAGCACCACTTCTAGATTTTTGTTTCCAAACTATGTCTTTGAGTGCATTCGTCCAGGCAATGTATGGTCCTAGAGTGGCACTAGGAAAAAAGCACACCATAGCCGATGTACCTTCATCTTTAGTTGCAACAAGATCTACAATGAATAACCCATCTATTCACATGGTTAAACTTTCTTTCCTGATTGCTAATTAATCTACAAGTTGAACTTGTGTTGTAAAACGTTTATTAAAACTAGATGTGCATATGCTCTATTCTAAATGAGTGTATGTTTTTATGCAGGGAATGGATCATATTGACCCCAAGGATGCATTTGCCACAGAAATGTGCATTGTTCTTATGAGAAAATGTGGTCGCGATATTCCAGTTAGGAATAATTACTGGAACAAGCTAAAAAAGCACCCGTGAGAAGGCTATATCATTAAAGCCTAATTATATAAATGAAGAAAGTTGGCAGAAACTTGTGGACATTTGGTGTGAGGATCACTCCAATGTATGTGATACACACTCTTGGCTTTTTAACTTGCCAATCTGTACTTCTGGAAACATCATACAAAATTTGAGCTACATGTCATCGGAACTTCGTGCGAAGAAATAAGGAAAGTCATCTATTCTGAAGCTCAGCCAGAACACTGCACCTACATAATGTTATTCCCACTTCAGACATATAGTAAGTGTTTGTACTACCTTATTACAAAAGTTGTATGTTGGATTACTATATTTCTTGCGGTATTGATGTTTACCACTTGATAAATTTGATACAAGCCTAAGGACAACATTGATAATCAATCCGGTGGAGACTTGCTTGAACTACGTGCACTAGAAACAAAGATCCTCCATTGAGTCTAACAGCAAAAAAACAAATCGTAAGTACTGCCAAATTTGCAGGCTTCAAATTTATAGTCTGACAATAATTATTCAAACTACCAAACATTGTTCTAACACTGCTATCAATTTTATTGTAGAATGAATCGAGGATCAGACATACACCATCGAAACTGCTTAATACGGCAACAATACCTGATGTAGAAATCATTGAGGAAAAGAGCTCGTCAAGCACCTTACTTTTGAGCATGGGCATCTCATGCTCCTCCGAGAAGAATTCATCCTCTCGTGAACACATCCGTGAGCTAGAACACATCATTGCAACTCAAGATGTAGATGCAAAAAAGGCAACTGATATGTTTCATGAAGAGATAAATGAACCACTTTTTTCCTAGAAAGTAGAAATTAAAGAACTTTAGAAGCAGCTACAAGAGATTGAAGATTTCAAAATGGATCAGCAGAAGAAATCCACTGTCTTTGAAAAAAGGCAAAGACATATGGAGGCAATATTGGTGTCAAAACCGGAAGATGTTGGGTAGGGGGGCCCAAGCTATGCGTCTAAGGATCAATGGTAATAGGAGGCCAGGGGACACGATGTTTACCCAGGTTTGGCCCCTCTTAATGGAGGTTAAACCCTACTCCTGCTTGATTATAATTGTCGAGTATGAAGATTACAAGAGTTGATCTACCTCTAGATCGTGATGGCTAGCCCTAGATGTCTAGCCTATGAGGATTCCAATGATGGTGAAAAAGTTGCCATCTACAGACTAACCCCTCCATATATACACACCAGAGGGGGTCTACGGATTGTACAAAGTCGGTTTATCAGGGAAGGAAACCTCTAGACTCTATTTTTTCCGTCCACGTGTTGAGAAGTCCCAACTGGACACGATAGATGATCTTCGACGTGATCTTGTACGACCCGTGCATCCCGGCCCAAACTCCTAGACCGGACATCGGAGGACCCCTGAATACAGGACTCCCTCAGTAGCCCCCGAACTTGCCTTCAATGTCGATGTAGTATGCAGATGCAAGTCTTGGCTTTGCAAGGTGGGTTCTCCATTATACTCCGGATTGAAGATAGTCCGGCGCCGGCTTCCGCGTCCAGTCTTTATGATTCCTCCCTGCCGTCGCCTTGATTTCCACGCGAGTGAAGGTGAACGGTCCCTTATCCTTGTGTTTTAATATTCCTTGCAGGCACAAACCGCGCCTATAAAGCGAGGCGAGATCTCTAAACTGTCATCTCGCATCACACCGAAAGCAACATAGCAAGCAACAAAAAATAGGCCATGGCGAGCACCCCTGGTTCCTCCTCGCGCCCTCATGGCCCTCAAGAGAGGGATTGGTAGAGTTGCTCCGTATCTCACCTCCAGCTTAGTCGACTCCAAACGCAAGGATATCTCCCTCCCCCAGATCTAATCTCCGTACGGACGGGGTTAACTACTATAGGTGCCGATGCATTGGCGGAGAATTTCCCCAATCCCAGTCAAGGGGAGAGGCTGTGCTTCACCTTCTTACTTTTGAGGGGCGTGGGATTCCCAATCCACCCCTTCCTTAGGGGCCTACTAGAACACTATGGGATCAAGCTGCACAATCTCACACCAGGTTCTACTGTTAATATCTCCGGTTTCGTTGCACTTTGCTAATTGTTTTTGGGTTGCGAGGCTCACTTCAAACTATGGAAAAAGTTCTTCTGCCTCATCCCCCGCCATCACGGCGGGGGGTCTATTTTTGAAGTGGGCGGTGCCGAAGTATGGTGTATACCCAGATCTAGCTACCCCGTCGGGACTCCAAAGAAAGGATTTGTTGAATGGTCTTTGGAATGGTTCTATATCGACGATGTACCCCTTCTGGACCCTGTTTGGTGCGCACTGCTAGAATTTTCCAGTGCCCCCTTGAAGAAGCTATATAGCTGGCGTCCCAAAACCTCCGCCCAAGAAGACAGTGCGGAGGTGATGAACTTGGTAAACAAGATCAAGCTATTGACCCATTCCAGACTCTCCATAGAAGAAGTTATGGCTATCATGATAAAGAGATGCATCCAGCCACTTCAATCCCGAGTAACTCACCTATCGAACCACAACGCGGAGGACGACGCATCCCGCTACATGAGAAAGGGTCCGAATGGCCAAGCCGCATTAGCGGCAGCTCTGGCTGACCTCTATAAACGAGAAGACGAAGACTTCATGCACGTAAATTGCCGAGAAGCCTACTCCATGTACACTCCCATTGAATGGGTAAGTTTTCTAGCCGCTCAGTGCTCTTTTATCCGTAGAGATGCATTGACCGGATATCCTGGCTATTTATTTTTGAATAGTCCTGGAGGTAGATTGTCGAGAACAATAACTGCCCCGGCCCCCAGCCAGAGGATCATGATGTCCATGACCAACTCCGAAGTCGAGAGTAAGATGAACCATCGTCACTTCAAAGAAGCCTTACGCACCCCTGCCTTAACGGAACCGGAGTTTAACGCCCTAAGAACTGTAGGTGCTTATATCTGAGCTATCCGGGATGGACTTACCGGGGTCACTCGCCTGTTCTCAAAGGATATGCATGTGAAAAATTTCAGTAACTTAATGGATAGATAGTAGTAGTAGCCCCCGAGACATAAAGTGGGTGAACAAAACCGATTTAAGGATCGTTTGATGACCACAGGTTGTCAAGGAGAAGAACAATTAATGCACTCACCCAGGAGCTCGAAGAGATAAAGAGTGCCCCAATGTATTGTGGGAATGATAAACAACTGGAAGAAGAAGTGAAGAAATAGGGCGAAGAGATAAAGAGCTTGAAGGCTCAACTCTTAGAGGCTCAACAAGAAAACTAGAAACTGAAGGGCGGCATATTCGGTAGGTTTTGTAAACCGTCCAGATTATTGATAGGATCATATAATGCGGAATATGATAGTTCGGTTGATATAGGTATGTTGATCGGCCGCCCTGAGGAGGAAAGGCCAGTTCTGCATAGCGACATTCTGAAGGAGCTGGCCAAGTTGCACGAGCATGCTCGAAAGGCAATGAATAATATGGACAAAGCCTTATGGCCTTCCGACATCCCGCCAGAAAGTATGGAGGGGTTGGCTGATCTCTTGAAGGGTGCCCGACGTCGGTGTGAGCTGTGGAAGACATCCGCATGACGTGAAGGCACTAGGCAGGCATGGGCCATGGTGAAGACATGCTATACTGGTCTTGATCCGAACCATATGGCCAGAGTTGGACCGCGGGGACCCGACGGGAAGGAAATTCCCATAAGCTTGGTATACGACCAAGTGATGACAGCGGCAAAATTTTCGCAACAGGATTGTAAATTAGATAGCCTACTAGATAGTGTAGAAAGGGAGTGAGCGTCCGATTTGATGTACCAATGTACTTTATGACCGAACTTATCTCCTGCCGAATTGTATGAAAGTTTTATCATCGCAGACCGTCGGCTTCCACCTCCGAACAAAAGTTGGAGATGTTTCCACAGACTATGTTTGACTAGTAAACATGTGGTATTGTTGGAAACCAGGCAATTCGGTCGTATTGCTCAAACAGACAAAATGTGTTCGGCGGAGTTATGTTATATTACTTTTTAACGTAAGAAACATCTTCGAAGAAAAATAGTTTAGTTAGGGGTTCCTTTTCTTAGGCTGGGCTTGTATCTGAAGTATAGACAACCACTTTTATGCATTATTCCAAAAACATTCTGTTGAATATGTGCCGCTCAATTATTCTCTTAAGAATGCTAGCTTTTGACTTCACCCGTCTGAGGTACAGCACTGGATAACCCAGTTGTAACAATCGCAGAGGTGCACCCTTTACACCCTAGTCGAACAATCGGGAACGTGGGTATAAGCACAGGAGTGAAGCAACCCAGCTTGGCAAAAACTTAAGTCATAGAGGTGCATAAAATGGTAGAAACAACAGATGGTACGGACACAAGAAGCTTGTAAGCCACGTAATAAAATGATTCTTTTAAAAGAATCCCCCATGTATGGTGGGATGTGTACATTTAAAGATGTGTACCACCAACAATGCAGTTTGTCCGAACATACATTATAAGGAGGGAAAGGTAAATAGGGTAACAACAAAGAGAGAATGGGAAAAAACCTAGTCTTAGACTTATAGGCCTAAGGAGGCCGAATTATGTGTAAAATCTTCGGAGCCGGGTGGTGTTCCATGGGTTCGGATCAAGGCGATTATCCTCCGCATTGGGAAGGAGATAGGCTCCTCCAGTAAGGACTTCATCAATAATGAAGTCCCCCTCCCATTTGTGTTTGAGATTATCATTTTTCTTCTCTGGGAGGTGTAGAACAAGTTCTCCGATTTTGTATGTTTTAGCCCGCACTTCTCCGCTTTGGTAACGCCTGGCTTGTTGTTGATAGAATGTGGAACGGGCCTTGGCTACATCGTGCTCCTCTTTAAGTCCATCTTGGTCGTCCTGCTGATCTAGTTCGACTTCTTTCTCTTCGTGCATGCACACTCTAGGTGAGTCATGAATAATATCACAGGGCAATACGGCTTCTGTGCCGTACACAATAAAGAAGGGTGTATCCCGTCGTTCGATTGGGCGTGGTCCGGAGTCCGCAGAATACGGAATCAAGTTCCTCGACCCAGTGCTTATATGATTCTCGTAAAGAGCACACTAGTCTGGGTGTAATACCACTCATGATCAGCCCATTGGTCCGTTCGACTTGGCCATTCATTTGAGGGTGGTACATAGATGCATAGTCGAGTTTAATGCCCAACTTAGCACACCAGGTTTTCACATCATCAGATGTGAAGTTAGAGCTATTATCAGTGATGATATTGTGCGGGACACCATAACGGTGCACTACGTCAGATATAAAATTAATCACTGGTCCGGCCTCAGCTGTTTTGACTGGTTTGGCTTCTATCCATTTAGTGAATTTATCCACCATGACCAGTAAGTATTTCTTTTTGTGGCTTCCCGCTTTAAGGGGTCCGACCATGTCAAGCCCCCAGGGCGCAAAGGGCCAAGTAATGGGGATTGTTCTTAATGCGGTGGGAGGCATGTGGGTCTGATTGGCGAAGAGTTGACAGCCCACGCAATGTTGGACAAGGTCTTGAGCGTCAGCTCGAGCCGTAGGCCAGAAAAAACCTGTCCGGAACGCCTTGCTTACAAGGGCACGGGCTGCGGCGTGATGACCACCGAGACCGGCATGTATCTCTGCCAAGAGCTGCCTTCCCTCCTCTAAGGAGATACACCTTTGAAGGAATCCGGTTGTACTTCTTTTATATAGTTCGCCCTCATGTATTTTGAAGGCTTTGGCGCACCGAACTATGCATCGGGCCTCGTTTTGATCATTAGGTAGCTCTTGCCTATTAAGGTAGGCCAAGTAAGGTTCAGTCCAAGGAGCGATAACTTCCATGATCTCATGAGCAGAGGTTGTTATCTTGATATCCGAACCAGCGATGTTGTCTGCATTGTGTTCGGCGGTTGGGGTGTGATCAGGTCTGCGTTGCCTTCACCGCTCTCACCCTGCCATACCGCCGATGGCTTAAAGAGCCGCTCCATGAAGGTGTTGGGCGACACGGGGTTGCGTTTAGCGCCCATACGAGCAAGGATGTCGGCTGCCTGATTACTTTCTCGGGCGATGCGATGAAACTCGAGTCAGTCGAACCGAGCTGACAGTTTTAATATGGTGTTTTGATATGCCATCATTTTTGGGTCCTTCACATCGAACTCTCCGTTAACCTGTGAAATTGCGAGGTTCGAGTCACCACGCACCTCCAAGCGTTGTATGCCCATGGAGGCAGCCACACGAAGACCGTGTAGTAGCGCCTCGTATTTGGCTGCATTATTAGAGTCCTTATACATAATTTTCAATACGTAGTGGACTGTGTCCCCTGTGGGGGATGTGAGGATTACGCCAGACCCCAGTCTGGCCAGCGTTTTGGAGCCATTGAAGTACATGGCCCAATTAGAATATGAGTTGTACTCTTTACGAGTTCGGCTTCCATCCATTCGGCTATAAAGTCGGCCAATACCTGGGATTTAATAGCCCGACGTGGCTTGTATATGATTTCAAACGGTAATAGCTCGATAGCCCACTTTGCTATGCGGCCAGTGGCGTCCCTGTTATTGATAATGTCATTCGGTGGCACCTCAGATGCCACTTTGACCGAACACTCTTGAAAGTAGTGCCGATCTTTGCAAGACGCCATGAAGACTGTGTAGGCGATCTTCTGATAGTGCGGGTATTGGGATTTGCAAGGTGTAAGGACCTCCGATACATAGTAAACTGGTTTTTGGGTGGGGAATTTATGTCCCTCCTCCCCTCGCTCGACGACGAGGACGACGCTAACTACTTGGTTAGTTGCCGAAATGTATAATAGCATAGGCTCTCTAACGCCAGGTGCAGCCAAGATTGGGTTGCTTGCGAGAAGGGACTTTATTTCTTTCGATCCAGTTGTGGATGCGTCCGTCCATTTGAAGTTATTAGTACGGCACAATAACTCGTATAATGGCAATGCCTTTTCTCCTAAATTTGAGATAAATCGACTTAAAGCCACGACACACCCAGCTAGTTTCTGGACCCACTTTAGGTCTTTTGGCATGGCCAATTGTGATAGAGCTCGGATTTTTGCTGGGTTTGCCTCAGTTCCTCTATGGGAAACAATGAACCCCAACAACTTTCTGGATGGAGCTGCAAAGACACATTTTCCGGATTAAGCCGGATGTTGTATGTTTGGAGATTGTCGAAGGTAAGGCGAAGGTCATCCACTAGTGACTCGACGTGTTTTGTTTTAATGACCACATCGTCCATGTAGGTTTTGACTATTTTTCCTATTTGTTTTTCCAGGCATGTTTGAATCATGCGCTGGTAGGTGGCCCCGACATTTTTGAGTCCGAAGGGCATAGTGTTGAAGCAGAAGGGACCGTAAGGGGTGAAGAATGCAGTTGCAGCCTGGTCCGTTCATCTTAATCTGATGTTATCCGGAATAGGAATCAAGGAAGCACAGCGAATCGTGTCCTGCAGTTGCATTTATAATTTGGTCAATGTGTGGCAATGGGAAAGGATCTTTGGGGCAGGCCTTGTTGAGGTCCTTGAAGTCGACACACATGCGCCATGATTTATCCTTTTTAGGGACCATAACTAGATTGGCTAGCCAATCCGGATGTTTGATTTCCCTAGTGAACCCAGCCTCTAGTAACTTGGCTAGCTCTTCTCCCATAGCTTGACATTTGGGTTTGGAGAATCTCTGCAGTGTTTGCTTCACGGGTTTTAATGCCTTGATTATATTGAGACTGTGTTCGGCCAGTCTGCGTGGGATGCCGGGCATATCTGAAGGGTACCAGGCAAAGATATCCCAATTCTTGTGCAAGAATGCGCGTAGGGCGGCGTCCACTGCCGGATCCAGCTGTGCCCCGATGGATGCTGTTTTATTGGGGTCCGTCGGGTGCACTTGGAATTTTACTATTTCCTCAGCTGGCTTGAAATATGTGGACTTGGATCTCTTATCAAGCATCATGTCGTCCCTATCCACCATAGCTCGTAGGGTGGTTAATTCTTCTGCCGCTAGGGCTTCAGATAGTGCCTCCAGGGCCAAGGATGCGGTCTTGTTTTCGGCACAGAGAGCTTTGTCCGGGCGCTTGAGATTGTAATGATTCCAGTAGGGCCGGGCATTTTAAGCTTCATGTAACCATAATGGGGTATGGCTTGAAAGTGTGAGAAGGCGTCCCAGCCGAGAATAGCGTGATACCCACTGTTAAAGGGGGCCACGTGGAAGAGCAACTCTTCGGATCTGTAGTTCTCAGGTGCGCCGAACACCACATCCGGTTTGATTTTTCTTGAGCAGTGTGCCTCTCGGCTGGTGATAATACCTCAAAAGGTGGTGTTACTTTGCTCGATGCATGACCTATCCATCTGCATCTTATCGAGCGTGTTCTCATAGATTAGGTTAAGTCCACTACTGCCGCCCATGAGTACTTTGGTAAGACGGAAACCATTAACAATGGGGTTTAGCACCAAGGCGGTAGGTGCTCGGACGGACCGAGCCTTTGGTTCGTCTTCGGCCGTAAAGGTTATTGCCGTGTCGTTCCATGGGCTCAGTTCGATAACTTGATGGACTTCGGCCAGGTCGCAGAGCGCCCGTTTGCGTTGGTTGTTAGAGGAGAAAGTCTCAAATACTGTCAGGATGTTGAAATTGTCCTTCGCCGCAAAATATCCTTCTGGGGTTGTGGTGAGGATTGACTCTCCAGTTTTTGCTACCTGTCAGAGTATCCAGCATGCCCGGAGGCTATGGGTTGGGACTCTGTGCGAAGTAGTATGGATTGGGCGGGGTTTGTCCAATATTTCCTCAAGGACGGGCCTATGTCCCATGAACAGCTTGTTCTTCCTTCCCTTAGCCCGATGGTCGTGTGACCCGCCAGGGTATATTCCTTTAGCCCGGGCCACACTCTGCATCAAGGCAGCGGGCTCCAGTTGAGTTTTCTGGGCCCCCCATATGCTTTCGATCGCACAATACTTTCGTACTACATGCAATAACTCCGCGAAGCTCTGTATGTGGTGGCGGTCGAGGGCATTCAATATCCCTTCATCTGTGCAGTTATGGTGGAAGACCAAAACTACGTTATCGTCCAAACAGTCCTTGATCTTGTTTTTTAACAAGCAGGAATCTGGCCCAAAAGTGGTGGGCCGTTTCCTGGGGCTGCTGCGGCACATACATCAGATAATTTATATCTGGAGGACCTGAGTTGCTTGGAGAGGATAGATTGTGGTGGGTGGGTGGATAGAATTTTATTTCCTGTCCGACGTTCGTGTTTGGAGCTGGTATGGCTTCCGCCATAACCAGTTCGGGTCCGGCTAAGCGCGAGGGCTCTTCTGACCCTGCCACTAAACCAGAGTTCGGCAGGAGTAAAGTCCCTTCCGAAGGGGGAATTTCCGGCTCAGGGGATTCGGGGACCCGAACATACTTGGTCCTCAATATGGGGAGGGGGAGTCATCGGCGGCTGGTTCCTCGACTATCGCCACTAAGTGGTGACCGGTGGGTGATTAATTTCCCTCTGGCCGGGCTTGAGCCCAATCCAATCATAGTCCGTTGAGATCTCCAGGGCAGCGATGCGATCTAGTAGTTCGTTTAAAGATGAAATATCTGCCGAATCCAATTTTTCAGAGTACTTGGGGCCAATGCGAGGACAGTGTCCGGCGGCCGTGAGAGGAGTTGCAGGCTCGATGGTAAAACCACCGGACTAGAGGGTCAGCCCTGGAGCCAGGCACTCTCCGGAAGTGATGTTGTTGTTGATGACTAGACGAGCCATAGATCCCTTTTAGCAGACAACACAACAGAGCTCTCAATGAAAGCACCAATGTTGGTCTCAAAAAAGGCAGATCTCGGGTAGGGGGGCCAAGCTATGCGTCTAAGGATCAATGGTAATAGGAGGCCAGGGAACACAATGTTTACCCAGGTTCGGGCCCTCTTAATGGAGGTAAAACCCTACTCCCGCTTGATTATACTTGTCGAGTATGAAGATTACAAGAGTTGGTCTACCTCGAGATCGTGGTGGCTAGCCCTAGATGTCTAGCCTATGAGGATTCCGATGATGATGACAAAGTTGCCATCTACGGACTAACCCCTCCAGTTTATATACACACCAGAGGGGTCTACGGATTGTACAAAGTTGGTTTATCAAGGAAGGAAACCTTCGGACTTTATTCTTGCCGTCCACGTGTTGAGAAGTCTCATCCGGACACAGTAGATGATCTTCGGCGTGATCTTGTACGGCCCGTGCATCCCGGCCCAAACTTCTAGGCCGGACATATGAGGACCCCGGAATCCAGGACTCCCTCAGGCAATGCTCAGTCACCTGTTAAGGAAGTCCACACAGTCAGCACAAGACAGCGTGTGAAAAACCACGATGGCATCATGCTTATAGTCAATTTAATTTTACTTTGTTCGACAATTTGTCCTCTACTTCTCCTTGTAAAATGTCAAGATTCACTTATAATGGAAGCTCTGTTGCCAATGTTTGAAATCTCATATTCCAACGAATCAAATTTTCAATCTATTTTCCTGAAATTACAAATTAAATATAGATTCACTAGCAAAATCCACATCAATTAACCTATTTTTTCTATGAGCGACGATAATTGTGACGTGAATGCATGTCATCAACAATGTCTGGTCCCACTTGTAAGCAGCCACATCAGCATATTCTGGGCCCATACGTCAGCCGCTTTGACCAGTCAAAACTGATGCCCTATTATTATTGGACGGGACGGTCGGTGATAAAACCCACGGCGGACCCACATGGAAGAAGCAACTCTTTGCCCCACCTGTCTGAATCTTTGTTTAGTCAACCACCGAACCAATCACCGATGACGTGATTATTGTCGCCAAAAAGATTTTGGGCGACATATTGGGCCATCATAGGTGACATTCTGGGCCATCACTGAACACGATCACTGGTGACATTTTTCTCTGTCACCTAATATGCCAACTTGCGTGATGAAAAAAGTGGTACCATCAAAATTTTATTTTCTATGAGGGCGCTTCGGTGATGGTGGGCGCGACGACCGAAAAACGTCGCCAGAGTATTTTCCATGACGAAAAGGGGTTATAGATGACACAAGTGAAGCGTCACAAAATAGAGCAAAGTTTGTAGTGCTAGTGGGGCAATCAAAGCTGGCGTGGGCAGGTCAAACATGAATGTTGGGACCCATGATGGTTAAACTTAGCCTTACCTAATTAAATCAACTAGCTAACCTACTAACCAAGGCTCACTTGTCAGTTATGGAAAACGTCGCAAGTTGTTAGTTGTACCAGATTTGTTTCTCAGGGAAAATGTTCAGGAATAATGAGAACAGTCATATACAATGTGATAGGGTAGTACTGGAAACTAGAGAAACTATAAATTGGCAAAGTCCACAAATCACAATGTATTTTGGAAAGGTGATATAGTAAAGACAAATAAGAAAAGGCAATCGAGGTTGCCACCCTAATTGACAAGACTCACAAACATGTGATGGCCGCATTGGCTTATCACAAGAAGGAAGACTTTTTTATGCCATGGCCACTAACGAAGCTTGCCCTAGGTGTCCAAGTCGCCGATGCCACATGTTGATGGAGCAGATCGAGGGGCCACCTTTATTTATGGAGAAAAGCGAATATAGATCTTTCTAACAACTAGATCTCCCGATGATTCCCTTGGTGGCTAGATCCTTCACAAAACAAACATATGGATCAAATTCAGTAGAACAAGAATTGCCCTGAGTAAAATTGCATATGGGTATGAAGTCATTAACAATCAAGAGTAAAACATCAAACATTGTTGAGAGAAAGGGGGAGTATGACCGAGATGAGTATAAACTAGTAGGTGTAATGGTGATCCAGGAACCATTACTAACAACTAAACTACGACCAGCATGCATCGAAGAGAAAAGATACTAGTTGAGATTACCTCTGCAACCCGTCACATGCAATTACTCGGCATAGTCCATGTACTAGTCATTGTCGGAGGATGGGTGGAGCTTGTGTTGCCGAGCGCCATGTCGATCACGGAGAACCGGTCCCGCGAGGGAGGCAACGACATAAAGTGTTATCTCTGAGCTCGAAGCTCCTATCAATGGCGAGGGGGATAGGGACATGAAGGGGACAGAATTTTGTGCAGCGCAAACTCTGCTGCTTTTTCTCCTCCTCTTCTTATTCACTGGAAAAAGAGAAAGACGGATTGAGGCGTGCCCCATCTACTGGATCGTGCCATCCCATGATCATTGGCATGCACTCGCCGTGAGCTATGGCCTCGGGATCGCACATACCGCGTCCTCAGGCTTGACTGAAACTGAACACTGAAAAAACTGCAGACCGACGAAATTGAATCCTAACACTACGTCTAACCTGAACTTGAACCTGTCAGGCTAGTTTATTTGCTAACAATCTCCCCCTAAGCTAGTCATGATAGAGATATCAAACTTCAACCATGCCAATGTGTGCGCGCAGCTCCTGGAACCGCGTGCGCCCGAGTGATTTGGTGAACATGTCTGCGAGCTGGTCACCTATGGCGATGTACTCGACCTTGATCTTCCCTTCCTCGATGCATCTCCGGATGAAATGGAAGCGAACGTCGATGTGCTTGCTCCGATCATGGAAGACCGGATTCTTGCACACCTGTATGGCTGACTTGTTGTCGACGAAGATGGCGACAGTGCCATGCTCCTCCATCAGCAGATCGCCCATGAGCCTTCCCAGACAGATGGCCTGGCAATCTGCTGTTGTTGCCACCACGTACTCAGCCTCACATGAATATAGAGCAACAACCTTCTATTTCTGCGACTATCAGGTGATCGTTGCACCCCCAAGGAAGAAGAGTTTCCCCGAGGTGCTATTGTGATCATCAACATCGCCGGCCATGTCGGAGTCACTGTACCCGACAAGCTTGCTCTCGCCGCCCTTTGTGTACTGCTACCTCTTGAGCATGCGTTGGTTTTCCCTTGAAGAGGAAAGGGTGATGTAGCAAAGTAGTGTAAGTATTTCCCTCGGTTTTTGAGAACTAAGGTATCAATCCAGTAGGAGGCTACACGCAAATCTCTCATACCTTCACAACAAATAAAAACCTTGCAACCAACGCGATAAAGGGGTTGTCAATCCCTTCACGGCCACTTGCAAAAGTGAGATCAGATTGAGATAATAAGATAAATATTTTTAGTATTTTTGTGATATAGATTGGAATGTAAAAATTGCAAAATAAAATAGACCGGAAACTTATATCATGGAAAATACACCCGGGGCCATAGGTTTCACTAGTGGCTTCTCTCAAAATAGCATAAGTATTACGGTGGGTGAACAAATTACTATCGAGCAATTGATAGAAAAGTGCATAGTTATGAGAATATCTAGGCATGATCATGTATATAGACATCACGTCTGCGACAAGTAGATCGAAATGATTTTGCATCTACTACTATTACTCCACACATCGACCACTATCCAGCATGCATCTAGAGTATTAAGTTCATAAGAACAGAGTAATGCATTAGGCAAGATGACATGATGTAGAGGGATAAACTCAAGCAATATGATATAAACCCCATCTTTTTATCCTCGATGGCAACAATACAATACGTGCCTTGCTTCCCCTGTTGTCACTGTGAAAGGACACCGCAAGATTGAACCCAAAGCTAAGCACTTCTCCCATTGCAAGAAAGATCAATCTAGTAGGCCAAACCAAACTGATAATTTGAAGAGACTTGCAAAGATTAGAAATCATACATTAAAAATTAAGAGGAGCACTAGTAGAAAACCACCCATTAGTCCCGGTTCGTAAGGGCCTTTAGTCCCGGTTCATGAACCGGGACTAATGGGTCATTACTAATACCTCCACCCATTAGTCCCGGTTCAAACCAGAACCGGACCAATGTGCCTCCACGTGGCCCTGTGCGCCCACCCCAGTCAGGGGGCCTTTGGTCCTGGTTGGTGGCTCCAACCGGGACCAAAAGTAATTTTTTTAAAAGTGGCTGCTTTAGGGGTTATTTTTAGGTTGTTATTATAGCTAGCTAATAGAGAGAAGTGTCCTCTCTTATATCTTCGTCCTTGGTTTATCAACACTGCTGCTATGTTCATTGCACCCGCAGATATAAAATGCTCATTCATGCTTGCATCATACATCATCATATATATATATATAATAACAAGTCCTACTAATCATGCATCATCATATACAACTTCTACTCGTTATTAATAATAAGTCATACGATCATCATCCTCATAGTCATCGAACCCAACCCTACATAATTGTTCTTAGCACATGATCATCAGTATCAGATAGGACCTAAACACCCTTAAGGTAAAATAGCATAAAACAATATAGACCCTGACTCTCCATTATGAAGAATGGCGATCATCCTGTCTCCAATTTTTGCCCTTCGCTGAATGTTACTTCCAAGAAGCTCCTTACGACTGTCCATACATTTTTTCCATTCTTTGATTATCATGTCTCCACTTCTTTTAGAAACCCGGTATGGACAGTTGAGATTCGTAGGACGACCTGGTTGTATGTTCAAAACATGAAGGCTACCCCGTGTATACATCAGATGAGGCACACAATCATTTGGGATTATCTGTTGAAAAACATAGTAATAACTTCATAGTTAGCAATGATATGATGTACTAGTTTTAGAAGTGTGCAAAAAGATGCACGAATGTTGTAATAGTAAAAAATCATACCAGGGTATCTCCATGGTAGTTACCGTAGTTCAACACGTGCACTAGTGGCACGTATTGACCATAATGTTGAGGAGTTCGATTGTAGACATTGTAATTCTCAAGATCAGTATAAAATCCGACCAGATGATTTTTCTCCTGATAAGTTAGTTCGGAGCCTTCGGTGTAGTAGGTTCTGTCTACCATCTTCCGCACATTCTTTGAAGAATGAATATAAGCTGTCAATGGAGAATAAGTTGTCAACTATTTTCAAATAAACAATATAAATTACTTAATAACTATGTTAAGCTCACATGGGGGAAGAATTGGAGGTGTATTCACAAGGACAAAAATCGTAGGTCTCTCTTCCTCGATTGTAGGATCACCAAGATCCATGGTAACAAGCATACCCTCATCAAAACCATACATCTTGCAAAGTGCTTCCCAATTTTTGCAACCAAAATGGGTTACACTCTGAGCATTGTACAGCTTTACTTGAAAATCCACACCATGATGGGTACTTAGGATAATTTTTTTGGTTTCGAAACTTTCATGGTCTTCAAAACCCATCCTCTCCAAGACATAGCGTCTTGCAAAGCATGGGATAAGCTAGTCGAATTGGAAAAGATGAAAAATATTGTCATGATTAAAATAGTTGAAGTCATGAGTAATTACGAAAAAAACTATTATCGTCGGTTGCGTACCGTATGAACATCGAAGATCTCCTCGAGCTTAATGCTGAACCACCGATCTTCGTCCAGCACAATGAACCTGTCGCAGATACCTCGGTCGTCGTGGCCCCAGTCGCACTCCCCCGGGCGGTTTTCGTCGTCCGATGAGTACGACATTTCCGGCCTATACATTCATAATTCAAATATTAAACTAGATCATTATTATTAATCACGGGTTGAGTATCAATGATCGATGTACGTAGCTCCTCCTTTCATTCCCGAATGCATTATTAATTATATCAAATTGTCTAGCACACGGGAATGAAGGAGAAATTATCCAATATGAGCATTCAATAAGCAAAACCAAATCATAAAATAAGCAAAACCAAATCATAAAATAAAGTATAGTATTCAAATTAGCATGCATTCAATAATTATAAGCAAAAGTACATCATCTCTTGGTGTCCGTACATCGTCGAATATTATCACTAATACAACTAGAACCGTAGCTCCCGACGGGTATCGATGCAGGCGGTGGACACCCAAAGATAAGGAACCATCACAGGATCATAGCTCCAGTGAGATCCCTGAAGAACCTGCCAGGTATTGTCGAACCTCCCCTCCAATGCAACCATGTAGCGACGGACGTGCTCGTCCTCCTCGCTGACACGGTGACGTACCACCTCCGCGGTGTCCGGATGCCTCACCACCGTCACTGGCCCACGCGACCGCCACCAAACAAGGATCGGGTCAACAACGGGCTGCCTCCTCACCAACCTACATCCCCCGAAAGGTAGCACCTCCCAATACCAACCTGGCGGAGCCCAGTCCCGAACATGGCCCTGATCAAGCAGGCCTCCACCGCCGAGTCGACGACGACGAGGATGCGGGATAGGCATCACCTACGTCGACGCGGGAACTACTTCTATATATAGTTCAACTACTAAGCACTTACTATAAATAAATAAGTAGTACTTACTAAAAACAAACTACTTCTATATATAGTAAAATAAATTAGTTTATTAAATCAACTAGCTAGTTCAACTATATATAAACTACTTCTTATTTTTTTTCCTTTTTCTAAATACTATGAACAAAAAAATCATTAAAATTCTATGAACAAAATTAATTACACAATCTAAATATCACCAAAAAAAATCTATTAACAGAAAAAAAATCTAACATAATATGAACAAATTAATTACTACACATATCTAGTCTAACAAAAAAAATCTAATTAATCTAACAAAAATATCTAACATAATATGAACAAATTAATTACTACACATGTAATCTAACAAAAAAATCTAATCTAACAAAAAAATCTATGAACTACATATCTAAATTACTACACATCTAACCTAACAAAAAAATCTATGAACTACAAAAAGAATCTAAAAAAAATCCAACAAAAATAAAAAAACGCTCACGTCGGCGTCGAGGCGGCGCAGTGCAGGGCGACGACGGGCT
>NC_041387.1:566921091-566921781 GCF_002162155.2 Triticum dicoccoides | reverse complement strand
CGACGGGGACGGCGGGCTCGGGGCGGCGTGGGGCGGGCTCGGCGGCGACGGCGACGAGGAGCAGAGGCTCGGGGCAGGGGCGAGAAAGAGATGGGATTTGGCGAAAACTGCTAAGTCCAGTATATATAGCAAGAGCATTGGTCCCGGTTGGGGGCTCCACCCGGGACTAAAGGGGGCATTAGTCCCGGTTGGAGCCACCAACCGGGACCAAAGGCCTCTTTTCAGCAGCCCAAAGGGCGGGAAACGAAGACCTTTGGTCCCGGTTGGTGGCTCCAACCAGGACTAATGCCCACCCTTTAGTCCCGGTTGGTGCCACCAACCGGGACCAAAGGCTTCTGTGCTGTCCGCCTCGGGGCCAAAGTTTAGTCCCACCTCGCTAGTCGAGAGGGCGTGCAGTGGTTTATAAGCCCCACTGCCGCCTTGAGACCGAAGATGGCATTCCGGTGAGCAACTCCTGGAACATTGAACATCTTCGTAAGTTTTACCCGTAGGGCGCGGTTGCCGGAAGCTTTTCCGGCAACCACCTTTTGTACAAGTCTTGCCGCTGTTGCATGTAATCCTTTGTACATAGCCGGGCGCAGACCCCGTGCACCAGTAAAGTTCATGTGCCTCGCACATCTTGTCAGTTTTTCTTTATGCTATAATCATTTTTCGCATATGTTATCTGACACTTTGTGCAGCACCAGACCC
>NC_041387.1:566908113-566920851 GCF_002162155.2 Triticum dicoccoides | reverse complement strand
AATGGTGTGGACCAGGCCGTTCAAGAAAGTTTCTCCTTGCCGGGAAGCAGGCGACAGAAAAGCTAAGTTGCTAAAGCCTGAGCAATCAGTTTTTTAAGTTTTTGAGTTATTTTCCTTGAACGACCGTGCTTTGTATGGAAAACCTGTGCGTGGAGGAACCAACTCGTAGCTAGTTGCGCCTTTACTTTGTTTCGAGTCCGCTCAACAACTTAAGTGAGCTGCTAGCGCCCTTACTTTGCTTCGAGTCCGCTCAGCAACTTAAGTGAGCCGCTAGCGCCCTTACTTTGTTTCGAGTCCGCTCAACAACTTAAGTGAGCTGCAACTAGTTGCGACAAGGTTGCTTGTCGGTAGCGACCCCGCCAGCAGGCTGCTGAAGTTCCACACTCGGCGCTCGCGGCAAGGGTGCCTGCGCCGGCATGTTTCCCTAAAAAGCGTAGGGCAGAACCATACAAAGCCAAGAGTCGAGTAAAGGAAGTAACACAGCATTTTTTTGCCTAAAATAGAGTTATATTACAAAAATAACTTGTCGCGCCTCTAATAAAGTGTTCCCATGACATGACTGGCAGCGACAAGAAAAGAAGAAAACGGACGGCCTAATCTACGCGACCGCCATCAACCCTTTTGACCTCGTTCACCCTGTCCACAATGGGTGCGACGAGGGCCTTAAGTGCGTCAAGATCAGCGTCCGCCGGCAGCCTCTTGAGGATGTTGGTGAGGTTGAGGCCCGGATTGCGGAAGGCCACCTTCACCAGCACCTTCTCCAGAACTCCGGCACAAATCGAGCGTGACTCGTCGGCCAACTGCTTTGGGATCCGTTCCCGGAGCTGCTGGAGAGCCGCCGCCACGCCCTTAAATAACAGAGTGAGCTTGGCGCTAGGTTGGAGTTCCTCGTCGGAAGAGTACCCGAAGCCTTCCACCCCGGGGTTATAGCATGCATGCTAGAGGTCGAGTGTCCGTCCTTTTGCTTCTCTTTCGTTCGCAGGGCTCGCATATCCTGGCCAGACTACTTGAGGACGAAAAGGAGAAGAAGGGCGCGCCGGCACCTGGGCCCCGACAAGCCAGTATCGCTGGGGGCTGCGAGTGCCAAGAATCGTCCATGGCAAACCAGAGTTGCCGGGGGCTGCAATATCAGATAAGTCTTTTATCCCTCATCATGCATCCTCTTATGGACTGGGAAATGCGAATCCGCGTTTCTTCCCGAAAACTGCCGTGCTCCCTCAACTCTAGGCCCTGGGGCTCGTTCCCGGGGCCAAGTTTGGTCGTAGTCGCGGCAGCAAAGGGATGAAACGAGGAGACCGCACCCACCTCGTTCCCGCCTCCGTCAAAGACGTGAGAAAGGTCGAGCGACGTGGGAAGGCGGCAGGGCCTGTTGCCGGGAGATGAAATGTCTGTCCGAGGGATACCAAGGATTTGCTCCTTGGCGTGGGTTCAACTCGCGAAACAAATAACCCAGCAAGCATCCCCTTTTCATTAAAAAACATCCCACTCAAGTACAGTCCATAGAGGATGAAAAACATGTAAGAGAGGATTACAAGTTTTAGATACAGCTAAGGGCCGAAGGCTTACAAATTAAAAAGATAAGATGCCCGTAATCCCTTTCCTGTCCCTCTCTTCAGGAGGCAGGTCAAGGAGGCGAAAAGGGCAAAAGGAGCGCCTAGGCGAGCTACGGGTGCCAGAAGACACCAAGAGAACATTCCGGGGGCCGTTCGAAGGCTGGACGGCGATGGCGGCGCTGGAAGCGGGGCTCGAAGACGGGGCGGCAGGACGTCAGCATGCTGTCGAGGGCACCACGCCCTCGTACTCCGACCTGACGGCCTTGTTGCCAGCCCTCTTCCCCTTCCGCAGCCTCCCTACGCCAGCTGCCCAAGGAGACGACCCCGGGGAGTTCAAGGAGCCGGCGACACGGATGATGGGGTCGCCGGTGCCGCGCGAAGCGGCGTCCGACGCCTAGTCGGACCCGCCACCCTGCCGCCCGCTACCCTCATCGTTGCTGTCGCTCTCCTCCTCGTCACTCTCGCTCGAGGAGGAGCCTTCGCTATCGGAGGAGCTGTCCACGCAGCACTTCGCCCGAGTGCCGAAGCACCCGAAGACCTTGACGGAGAGGAGATCACCCTCCATCAACTTAAAATGGAGGGTAAACCCCTCCATCAGGCTGTGGATACGGTCGAACGTCTTCCACCCTCGATCAAGATACATCACATTAGGGGCTGGGAATACAACGCGGACTCGCGTGCCGCTGATCCCACAGCCCCTCATGTCCAGTCTCAGTGTCTCGGGCGGGTCCAACTCCATCGCGCTCGCAAACGGAGCTGGAAGCCGGAGGCAACGATGAGGCGCCCGGCGCAGCTTGACCAAGAACTCGCAAGGGTCGTCCCCTATATGGACCGCCGTGGGGGGAGGAGCCGCCGGCGGAGGCGAAGCTGGCGCGCCGCCCCGCCCGCCTCTTCCCCGAGCGCCTCGACCTCGTCCTTGACCTCGTCCGCGACCTTGCCCCCTCCCTCTTCCCCTTATGGCTGGCTCTGCCACCACGGGCGCGGGAAAGGGAGAGATGCGCTGTCTGGCGGCGACCCTCGCCGCCACCGATGAAGGGCCTAGGATCCCTTTCTCCTTGGCGAATGAGAGAAAGGGGAGGAGAAGCTGAAGAAAGGAGGAGATGAGAGAGTGCGGGTTTCTGTGCTCCCCTCCCGCTCTTTATAAAGGAGCGAGGTGGGGGCTCGGCCGCCCCGCTCAGCGAATCAAGGTATGGGAAGAGCAGGGAGTCGGGGCCAACCCGCTGCCTTTGCTCGCGACGGCCCAGTTTCCCACTTCCACCGTCCGCGACCCCAAGCGCATGGGATCCGCGTGGCGGGGATGCAGAACCAAGGCGACGGATGAGGCGGCCTCGCTCCGCCTCGTGATCGCGGGGAGTGGACGTCCCGAAAACCGCGCACCGGCCCCGTCCAGTAAATGCACCACGCCCCCACACCTACCTCCGTTTAGGGAGGAGGGCGTGAACCGTCCCCATCATCGTGGCATGACGCATGCTCGAGGGGCTTAGCCCCGCGCACGCCGCACGCGTCACCCACGACGCCGTTGACGCGTGCCGTTCTGGGCGTGCGCGGTGGGAGCGGAGAGATATGCGGCGTGACCTAGGCCGTGCGTGCCCGTGCACTGTTTTGGGTCTGGCCCAACAGCGGTCGGCACCGTGTCTTCCCCAGGCCCAGGGGCTCCTGTCAGTGTACTAGAGTAGGGGTACCCTAGTACCCCGAACTTGTGCTCGGGCGGTCGTAGCATCCCGCGGCAAGGCTTGCCGGGTGACCGCCAAGACCCTCCGTGGTTCCCTTGAAGACCATTCAAGAACAAAGTACTCAAACCAAGGCCCCGGCAAGAGGAGCTTGCCGGGAAGGCCAACCAGGGCCCCGGCAAGAGGAGCTTGCCGGGAAGGCCAACCCAGGCCCCGGCAAGAGGATCTTGCCGGGAAGAGACAAGGCCCCGGCAAGAGGAGCTTGCTGGGAAGGTCAACCCAGGCCTCGGCAAGAGGATCTTGCCGGGAAGAGACAAGACCCCGGCAAGAGGAGCTTGCCGGGAAGGCCACTCAAGGCATACCAAGAAAGCTTGCCGCGACGCTCCCTGCAAGGCCCGGTGAGCAACAAGCTCCCAAACACGACAAGACGACGACTGCGGCAAGGAGCTTGTCGCGGGAAACCCCCACTTCGCGCCCGCGCTCCAGCACACCTGCTAACGTGTCGCTCTAGGACTCTCCCAAGCACACGTGGCAGGAGGCCGCGCAGCTAGGGGTGCGCGGTGGCAAGCAGAGATGAAGAGAAGGCCATCGTGGAAAACGGTGGCTCTCCTAACGGTCACGTTTTGCACTGTTTAAGCAACTCCGACGGGCATTCAATGCCCCTGTACCCTGCCGTCAGAGTTAGGTAGGGTGCACTGTGCCCACAGTAGCGGTAGCTGCACCTACCGCATCCTTTTCCATTTTTACCCTTCTAGTCTATGTTGCCACCTGTCGGTGACCCCTTGAAAGTATAAAAGGAGGCCCAAGCGCAAGGTAGAAGGGGTTCGGCTCATTCGAAACATCAGGAACACTCTCACGCTCGGTCTGGCAGCGTCCATCGCTCCTGAGCAAGAATTCAATACACACAGACAAGCATCAGTAGGGTTTTACGCATCCGTGCGGCCCGAAGCTGGGTAAAACTGCTCGTGTGTACCGCCTCGATCCGCTCTTTGCTCGATCTCCGCCCCCCTCCGAACCGAAAGGGGCTCCGTCCCCATAGGTGTTGGTGGATCAGTTTCCCCGACAGAGGGAGGGGCTTATAAACCGGTCCGATTCCCCTTCGGTTGGCGAGTGGGACTAAACTCTGGCCGCAACGAGGACCAACCCTTTGGTCCCGGTTCAGGCCACCCACCGGGACCAATGGTGGTGGGCCAGGAGCGAGGGCCATTGGTCCCGGTTTGTCCCACCAACCGGGACCAATAGGTCCAGACGAACCGGGACCAATGGCCCACGTGGCCCGGCTGGCCCTTGGGGCTCACGAACCGGGTCCAATGCCCCCATTGGTCCCGGTTCTGGATTGAACCGGGACTAAAGGGCTGGACCGGCCTGGACCATTGGCCCCTTTTCTACTAGTGGAGATTCAAATATTGTTCATAGATAATCTTGATCATAAACCCACAATTCGTTGAATCTCAACAAACACAACGCAAAAAGAGTTAAATTGAATAGATGTCCAAGAAGATCGAGGAGAACTTTGTATTGAGAATCAAAGAGAGAGAAGAAGCCACCTAGCTAATAACTATGGACCCGAAGGTCTGTGGTAAACTACTCACACTTCATGGGAGAGGCTATGGTGTTGATGTAGAATCCCTCCGTGATCGATTCCCCCTCCGGCGGAGTGCCGGAAAAGGCCCCAAGATGGGATCTCATGGGTACAGAAGGTTGCAGTGGTGGAAATAGGGTTTCTTGGTGCTCCTGGATGTTTTCAGGGTATATGAGTATATATAGGCAAAGGAAATTGGTCAGGGGAGCCACGAGGGTGGGGGTGCTCCTACCCCCCTGGGCGCGCCTCCCTGCCTCGTGGCCGCCTCGTTTCTTTCTTGACGTCCACTCCAAGTCTCCTGGATTGCGTTTGTTCCAAAAATAACTTTCCCGAAGGTTTCATTCCGTTTGGACTCCGTTTGATATTCCTTTTCTGTGAAACACTGAAATAGGCAAAAAACAGCAATTTGGACTGGGCCTCCGGTTAATAGGTTACTCCCAAAAATAATATAAAAGTTCATAGTAAAGCCCATTAAACATCCAAAACGGATAATATAATAGCACGGAACAATAAAAAATTATAGATACGTTGTAGACATATCATGTACCTGCAATGAAGTCTACTCATGCCTGCGATATAACCCAGCAAGTGTTTGACAGCGGCAAGGTGCACCGTGTTCGGTGCCTCCATGAACCGACTGACATACCCCACCGTGAACACAATGTCCAGCCGTCTATGAGTGAGATACCGCAGCCCTCTGATGATGCTCCGGTAGTCCTTGGCGTCCACCAGTGGTTCTGGTCCCTTCTTGCTCAGACGAAGTCGTGGCTCCATGGGAACGCGCGCTGGGTTGTAGTGCGCCATGCCCGCGCGCTCCAGCAGCTTGCCAGCATATGCAGCTTGGCCATCATCTCCGCCTTGAACTTGCTGACACACTCGCCGTCGGCTCCGGTGATGACGAGATCATCCACATACATGCCGAATAGCAGCCGCGCTTGCCCCCTGACACGTGCGTACAAAGTGTGATCAGCTGGGCAGCAGGAGAACCCCAACTCCTTCAGAGTGGCGTCGAGCTTCAAGTTCCATGCCCGCGGCGCCTGCCACAAGCTGTAGAGCGCCTTGTGCAGACGGTATACCTTGTGCTCTTCTCCTCTCCGAGCAAAATAGGGCGCTTGGGCAACATACACCTCCTCCTTGAGCTCACCATTTAGAAATACTGACTTGACGTCGAGGTGATGCAGTTCCCAGCTGTGCTGCGCTGCCGTGCCGACTATGACACAGACAAAGTCCAGTCTTGCCACGGGCGCGAACGCATCATCGAAGTCCATGCCCTCCTTCTACACAAAACCTCTTGCTACCAGCCTCGCATTGTGCTTGAGAACAGCACCAGCAGCGTCTTTCTTCAACTTGAACATCCACTTGAGCCTGATCGCTTGATGGCCTAGAGGGAAATAGGTGAGCGCCCATATGTCATTCTCCTTGAGGCTCGCTAGTTCTTTGAGCATTGCCCTTCAACTGCACTCATGGGGCTCGTCCTTGAGGAAACTGGACGGCTCCTCCTGTGCCCGCAGCAAGCACTCGGCCGGCTGCTTAGATGGGCCGCCAAGGATATCTGCCATACGGCAGAAGCGGTGACCGAGCATTAGCAGATCATCATTAGCGTCGAAGAGGTCAGGCATGGTTGCTAGCGGTGTGACAAACTCCACGTCTTCTGGGTCTGCACCCTAAGGCGCACTACTGCTGGGTGTGGCCGTTGCATCTCACCACGGTGAGTCTGGCGATGCAGGTGCTCCGATGCTGCCAGGAGTGGCGAGTGACGCAGGCGCTGGTGATCCTCCGCGCGTCCGCTCTGCTTCCGGTGATGCTGTCTCAGCTGGTGCTGAGTTTGCACTGATGGAGAGTGGGAGCTTACAGGGAGACAAGCTGCTCGTCCTGGGCCTCGCTCGACGTGCCCTAGTCCAAACTCGCGCCCTCGTTGAACACCATGTCGCGTGTGGCATACACACGCCAAGTCAGCGGATCATAGACCCTGTACGCCTTCGACACTTCCTCGTAGCCGATGAAGATCATCTTTGTGCTGTGATCGTCCGGCGTCTTGAGCCCTGGCTATGTGTTCTTGACATAGGCAATGCTGCCGAACACGCGCAGGTAGTGCACGGCAGTTTCTTGCCGCACCACGCCTCGTAGGGGGTCTTGCTGTCACCGTTGCGCGTGTATGAGCGGCTCAGGATGAACACCACAGTTGCCACGGCCTCCCCCCAGAACCAGCTGGGCATCTTCTTGGCCATTAGCATACTCCGTGCCATGCCGACGACCTTCTGGTTGCGCTGCTCCATGACGCCATTCTGCTAGGGTGAATACGGCGCCGTCAAGTGTCTCTGCACGCCATGGTCCGCGAAGTAATCACCGAGTGCACCGGACGTGAACTCCCCACCCCGATCCATGCGGAACATGCAGAGCCGCACCCCCTGCTCTGCTTCTACCGCGGCAACAAAGCACTTGATGTCGTCCGCAGCGGCATCCTTTGCTGGCAGCATCACTGCCCACATGTAGCAGCTGTGATCATCGATAATCAACATGATGTACCTCTTACCACCGGGTGTGGCCAGAGTGATCGGCCCGTCGAGGTCGGCGTGCACGAGCTCGAGTGGCCTCTCCGCATGATAGCGTGCCCGCGATGGGAAGGGAGCGCACCGCTGACTTCCTGCCAGGAAGGTGTCATAGAACCGCTCCACATGATCCACCACAGGCATCCCACGCACCATCCCGGCACGCCCATGCGCCGGAGCGCGTCGAAGTGCTGGTGACCCAGTCTCGCGTGCCACGTCCATGCCTCATCGCCATCGCGCGCGGACAGGCATACAGGTTGCGAGATGTCGAGGCGCACCACGTACAGGCGCTTGCCGTTCCTGCGCACTTGGGCCAGCTCGATCTGGCGGCGATCGTACAATGTTGGAACGCCTCCATGGATCTTGGTGGTGCAGCCGTGCTCGTCCAGCTGCCCGAGGCTGATTATGCTTGTCTTGAGGCGCGCGATGAAGTAGACGTCTGTGAGCACGCGTTGGTCGCTGCTGCGCACGGTGAAGGTGATCGCCCCGCGGCCGCAGATTGCCATGTTGGAGCCGTCGCCAAACCTGACGCTGCCGGTAACGCCCTCGTCCAGCTCAGCGAAAGCCGCGCGATCACCCGTCATATGGTTGGACGCACTGGTGTCCAGGAACCACCGGCCGTTGCACGGCGCCTCCTCCTCTCCTGGTTTCGCCTCCGCACCCTCCTCGTTGAGCGTGATGTTCTCCCCCGCGCTCTGTGACGGGTCCGTGGCGATCACCGCCATCAAGAGCTTTAGGTCATCATCGTGCCCGTCCGCGGCGTGCCCGCCCTGCTCGGCGAGGTTTGCCTCCTCGTGGAGACGCGTGCGGCACTCGCGCGCCCAGTGCCCGACCTTCTTGCAGTGCCGGCATATATTCATGGGTTTAGCACGGCTTCCCACGCCGCGCCCACCGCCGCGCCCGCCTCCACGGTCAGCTCCGGATCCGCTGCCGCCGGACCCGTCGTTCTTAGTGCATTTCATGCACTTGTTCCACTCCTCCATCTTCATGAGAAGGCGGCCGATGCCCGTCTCCGCCTGCTCAAGATCATAACGCTCCTCGACGGCCTTGAGCCGCTCGGTGAGCTCCTGCACCGTGAGCGCATCCAGGTCTACCAGAGTCTATGGATAGAGCAATATGAGAATACCTCTCCAGGACGACGGAGAGGAACTTCCTTACCACGCACTTCTCCTGTACGACCTCGCCGAGCTGCGCCCTCTGGGCCACCATGTTGGTGATCCTCGTCGCGAAGTCGTCCACCGTCTCGCCGTCGGTGAACCGGATGGCGCTGTACTGCTTGGAAATTGTCGCGAGCTTCGCCTCGCGGATGCACGCCACCCCGAGGCGCATCGTCTTCACTGCATACCATGCCTCCTTCGCCGTGGCCTTGCCAGCAAGAGTGGGTGCCATCTCCGATGGCACCCCGCGCAGGATCGCCTCGAGCGCGAGACGATCGTCGCTCTGCTCCGCCTTGCCTGTTTGCACGGCGTCCCTCAGGTGCCGTCCCTCAATCATGACCTGCATGAGGACAGCCCAGTCGATGTAGTTGGTCCTCGTCAGCATTGACCACGCCGTGCCGCCGGTGTTGCGCACCAGCCGCGCAGACGAACCCTAATCTGAGCCATCACTGATTCGAGCATGCGACATTGGCGGCGCCTTGCCATCGCCAGTGTCGTCCTTCTTCGTCATCCGTGGATCGCAAACGAGGCGCTCTGATGCCAATTGTTATCTCTGGGCTCAAAGTTCCTGTCAATGGAGAGGGAGAGAGGGACACGAAGGGGACTGAATTTTGTGCAGCGCAAACTCTGCTGCTTTTCTCCTCCTCTTCTTATTCACTGGAAAACGGGAAAGACGGATCAAGGTGTGCCCCATCTACTGGATCGTTCCATCCCACGATCATGGGCATGCGCTCACCGCGAGCTACGGCCTCGGGATCGCACATACCGCGTCCTCAGGCTTGACTGAAACTGAACATCGAAAAAACTGCAGGCTGACAAAACTGAATCCTAACACTACGTCTAACCTGAACTTGAACCTATCACGCTAGTTTATTTGCTAACATAAAGATGGATGCCATGGAGTAGAGCAACGAGTATCCCTGAGTTGGAGCAGATGGGCGTGGGTTGAGGACGCCGCCGACGCTTCGAGGGGCCCACTGAGTGTGCGGCGGCTGCCTCGGCAACGGGAAGGGCGCCCGCCATGGCGCAAAGTAGCCCAACCAGGGTCGTTGTTGTGGTTGTGCCGACTGTCCAGGCCGGGTGTTAAAAAAAGCGTTGTGATCGCGTTGATTCCCATTGTTGCTTCCATCGGGGGTGGAGTTGGAGCCGTTGTTGGTGCCAATGGTGATGGTGGAGGATCCCTTCGACCTCTCACGCGCATTAAGACATATTTCTTCAAGCAACAATAGGGAACGGGCCTGGATAAAGGTAGGAAAAGGCCTGTGCATGGGAAGAGTAGTTGCCAGCACATGGAAGCGGTTGTTGAGTCCTCGGATCATTTGCAATGTCAACATCTCATCGTTGACTGGTTCACCTGCGTCGGCGAGGGCGTCAGCGAGGGCCTTAATCCGATTGCAGTAGGCGGCCACCGTCATGTCTCCTTGCACGGTGGCACTTAACTCTTCGCGGATGTGGATGGCCCATCCGGGCTGGTTGTCCCGGAAGAAGGTGTACAACTTGTCCCAAACGGTATACGCCATGTTCTCCGGCTCCCTCACCACTTGATAAAGCTCGTCGCAAATGGTAGCATAGAACCACAACATAATGGTCAGATCGTCGTTGCGCCACTTGGCATCTTGAAGACGGGGATCAGACTTGTGGTCGACATGGTGGGCGCAGTCGTATTTGGTGAGGATAGCGTAGAACTTCCGCATCCACTGAGCGTAGTTGTTTGTGGTGAGATCTAGCTTGAAATTGATAAAGTGGGTAATATCGATGCGGTGCATAGGAGGCTTGGGACGGGTAGAGGGGAGGACAGGCTTGGCCTTCTGGGTGCCAGCGAGAGGAAAGAAATGACGAAGGGAGGAAGACGTGGCCAGAAGGGTGGGGGTGCTGAATGAAGGAGAGATGTTGCTCATGATGACGAGGAGAAGATGGTTGTGATATCAAGAACAATTGTGACTTGTGAGTATAATCTCGAAGATGTCTTGTGTTCACTCGCTGCCCTGTTTATATACACATCACAAGGGTAGAACCGTAGAAGAGAGATTTATTACAACAACAATAAAAGTATACCAGAATTTGGCTGGTGGGGAGCTTGGGACAAAATGATGGACGAGACGCATGGTAGCACTCCTACCCGTAGTACTACGTAGTGGGTAGCGGATCTGATCGATGCAGGAGGTGAATTCTCATTGTTATTCCCGATTAGTGAGATCAGATCGCCACGTCGATTCGTGCGAGCCAGCCGTGACGCAGCGGGAGCGGCGAAGGTAACTCCACTCTATCTCTTCAGTTACCGTCCAATCGACCACCACAGACAAGTGATGACCCGTAGGCACGCATATCCAGACCAAGATCAGATGGCGAACCAACTCAAAAGCGTGAGCCAGTGACGCAGCGGCTAGGGCCAGACAAGCGCGGCGGTTCAGAGTTCAGGGTTCAGACAAGTTTAGTATAGCTGTTCCTGCAGTCGTGCACACCACCGCCCTCGATCTGCAGACGCAAATCCAAAACACGGCGGTTCGGCGTGTGGAGTTACCTTCGCCGCTCCCGTGCTCATGCATGCAGCCATGCAGCCGTCTATCTATCTGCATGCTTCCAAAAAAAAGCTTGAACTTCCTCACTGAAAAGGCAAAAGAGGAAAAAGACACAGCCTCAACTACCTGCGCGACAAAGTTGGTTGGCCGGGGAGATAGATTTGTTCGGGCGCAGGAAGCTTCGGTGCACCTTCCCGCCGCCACCTGAGTGTCTCGCACGCGCCCTTTGCCTGGCTTGTGGTTAACGAGAACCGCAACTAAGATGGCAAATTAACAAACGTGTAGGCTGTATATATCTAGAAAAGTTTTCTTTTGGGGGAAGTATATCTAGAAAAGTTAGTATGCATGTGCAAAATGCAAAAATGAAAACCTGGGTTTGGAACGTCCAGGGCGGTATCTACAAACCAGGGGTCTCTGTGTGAATTGTACGATGGAACCCTACAATTTAAAATACGGATAATCAAAGTATGTTTTCACAAAATAAAAAAAGCTTAATTACATGATATCCTCACTCTAAAAACACGACGATGAGATGTAATCAATGAGAACTTATAAAACAATTTCCTTTTATCTAATTCTAAGTTGATTCAACCCAACCGTTGGATATCAATCCAACAGCCGCCCACCTCCTTCCTCACCTAGCATGGCGCCCGCCGCCCTCCAACCTAGACCTAATTGACACCCTCAACGGTAGTGCCGCCTCACCGAACCTCCCCCCTTCGTTGTGCCATCGCCGCCCTGACCATCCCTGTATACCCCTTTCTTTTTCGCACTGGCACCCCACCCGGCACCCAAATCGCTAAGCCTCCACCCGTGACGCTGGCTAGGTGCGAGTTCTTCTCTCCTATCTAAAACTGACCGGTCCAAAATTTGTTTTAGACAACTGAGGATAGTAAATCTGCTCTAAAAAATAACAAAATTTGGCAAGACAAGAAAAAAAACAAAAAAAGATAAGGAAAAAAGTAGTTTTCTGATGATATGAATATGATGGATGCCCTAGATATGTAGAAATCTGATGAGAAATTACGATGGAACCCTACAAATTGACATTAAGCATCGCCTAGGTATATTTCACTTAATTATATGACTTCCTAATTCTAGAAGACATGACAATGATTTATGTAATAAATATCTCTATGTTCTATAAACCGGGCAAAACCGATGATTAGTTATACATCAATTTTAGTCCTAGCACGACAAGAACAAAAAAGGAACAATAATAATAATTTGCGAGGATATGAATATGATCGATGACCGAACCTAGGTGTGTAGAAATCTGATGAGAGATTATGGACCTGCAGCAGGTTGTGTCAGAAAGTTGCCGGTCGACAAGACTTATGGGCTCAACTTGGGGGTGGAGCTACTGGGAGAGGAAGAGCGCCGGAACTGCCCAAAAGACCAACCGAGGGAAGAGAAGCACATGGGGTGTTCCTCGATCGACCGATTATGATATGAAGAGGTGGGGAGATAAGAAGTGGCTCGCCCCTCCCATTGGGCCTCATGCGATTTGCCATGTTGGTCCTTTCATTTTGTTCTCCCTGTTGCCCCCCTACACACGGTCTCCTCTAATTCTTTCAAATAATGGTTGTTGCTAGTCACTAATAAGAGTACTATTTAAGTAAGATTTGGGGCATGTACTGTCGCCCACTTCACCCTTACAGCTGTCAGGTAGCGTCCATGATTAATGATCAGGAAGGAATGCACGTGT
>NC_041387.1:566904979-566907737 GCF_002162155.2 Triticum dicoccoides | reverse complement strand
TATATATGTCCATATTGACATGGGCGATAACACCATCTCCCCCTCCCCCACCCCCTCCCATGGGCATACATGTGAGCCTTATCATGGTTTCAGAGCCAGGGAAGGGGAGGGGGCAATTAGCCGAGTAAGAGGGAAAGGGATAAGGGAGGGCTCGACCGGCGATCGGTGACAACAAGGCATTATCGTCGATCCTATATATGTCCATATCGACATGGGCGATAACACCTCTCCCTTCCCTCACCCCCTCCCATGGGCATACATGTGAGCCTTATCAGGGTTTCAGAGCAAGGGAGGGGGTGGGGTGACGATTATGGGCTACCAAAGCAGGAGCGGTGGGAGGAGGATGTGGCGCATGGAAGATGGGTAGAGGCAGCGTCAGGAAGGAGGTAGAGTTGTGAATCAAGAAGCTATGGCGTCAATGGATCTCATGCGGTGCGAATAAGAAACATGGACAATAATTGTGTAAGAACAACAACTATCTTGCATTTAACCTATTTAATCATGTTGATTTAAGTGAATTTTATTTATGAATTTTGCATTAACGCCTCGATACGTTAGGCCCCCGCGAGCGGCATGACATTTTGCTCCTCATGCATAGGAATACCTAGAGTTGCATCACAATTTTTTTGTTGAACTTACATAAATTAAATAAAAGACATGACTTCGCAAAAATGGCTATCTGGATGCCGCATATGAATTTTGTACCCATCTGAAGAAAGATGAATCAATGCTAGAGAGAATTATCCATGTACGTAAGATCATGTTAAAATTCCTCCATGACACACCTCTGGATTTTGGGATTCACCTCGAAGCAGGGTTTCGCCCCCCTTTATAAATAAAGGCACAAACCAAACAAGGTAGACGACCGAACCATATATGATGATGAGATGATCCTCTTACAAAGCAGATCCTAGGCTACCCGGATTGCGAAGTAGAGAAGCAACTACTCTACCGAAAGAGAAGACATGGAGAATGGAGCATAATCACGCAACACCCTAGGACACCTAAACTCCTAGACAATGCCCCCAAGAGAGAGAACGGTGCAGAGCGTCGCCGACGTCTTCAAGAAGAGAGCGGCGCCCGCAAGCGTAGCCGTCGCCGGTGCAAAAGTGCGGAGCTTTCACTCGGCATCCCACCCTAAGTTACCGAGGCCCTAGGGAAAACGCGGCGTGCCCAGACCCCGGATCCAGATCTGGGCGGCGTCCAGCAAAGGACGCGCCCGAGCCACCAACTACTACCTCTCTCGTCACCCGCATGACCAAGAAGGGAGCCACCACCGCCGAAATGGCAGCCGCCGGAGAGCCAACCATGCGAACCACCATCCGAAGCCGCCGCTCCGACATCCAAGTCAAGACCTCACCCACCGCCCGCACCACAAAGTACCAGCCACGATAGGAAGAGCGAAAGTCCACATCTTTCACTCCTAGCCCGACATGAGCGACGGAGCCTGGGCCGGCGCCACCACAGTACGTAGGGACCCCAGCCCCGTGTCCCCAGCCAATCCCGATGGACTCGGGGAGACACCCCTCCATGATTCCCGATGGCCATCGCCGAGTAGACTCAGACAACGCGATGTACGTGGCCCTCGACCCTGTGGATTTTGGGATTCATAGTGCCTGATTTCTGTGTTGCAAAGAGCCCCATAGAGAAAAATCCATAATATAATGTCAATCCTTTGACAATGGCACCTAATAAAATCCCTAGAATCAAAGAATGCCACAACCCCTGAAAACCGTTGGAGCGGCCCCATGTTTGGGATCGACGGAGAAGCACAAATACCGGCCTTATCTTCGAGACGCCAACGGAGCCCACACCGCAGCGGCCATGCCACGTAGCAGCACACCAGGCAGAACAAACTCACTGCCGTCGCAGGGGCACGGACACGCGCACCGACACTGCTCGTCTTCATCCTATCGCCGTCCCCGATCTCCATCTATCTCTCTTCGACTCCTCCCGCCACCTTCATCACCGATCCCCGGGCTTATCTTTCCCCCACGTCACTCAAGAACGCTGCGACACCTCGATCCTTTGGCCTTTAGCATCTCCGACCCACCAGCACACCTATAAATCGCGTCGCCCGGTGGCAAGGAAGGCATATTCGTCCACAGAGGAACCGGAAGAGAGGGATAGAGGTGAGATCGAAGGATTTGGAGCTCGTCGGAGCTCTCTCTCCTGGACCGTCCGCGATTGTACTACATGGGGATGAAACAGTCGACGATGACTGCGTCCGGCGGCGGCGCCAAGAGGGCCCTCCGCCGACTGCCGCACGTGTACAAAAAGGTGCTCGAGCTGCCGCTCCGGTGGGCGCTAACGTCAGGGCGTTCGAGGGCACCACCGCGCTCCACTTCTTCGCGGCCTGCGTCCCCATGGGTGAGGTGAGGGCGCGCCTCGTGAGGATTTACCCCGGGGTCGTCAAGGTGGTGGTGGTGCATGCTGGGACAGGAGACGACGAGGATGGCGATGACATGGAGCTTGATAGGTGGAGGTACCAGCTGCCTGAAGACTGTTGCCCGGAGCTGGCTATGGCTGGCTACGTCGACTGACACCTTATCGTGACGGTGCCCAAGGGCCGCGGCGAAGGCGGCGATGGGGCTCGGAGGTGCTGCAATGGAGCAGCAGGGGAGATTGGTGGGAAGCTCGTGGCCGTGCAATTGAACCAGTGGGGTACTAGTGAGCGAGTGTGAGCTCCATAATTGCTCATACCCAAGCCTCTATTTATGGGAGCGTTTTTGCTTCCACGTCTCGCCACTTGGGTGAA
>NC_041387.1:566902386-566904652 GCF_002162155.2 Triticum dicoccoides | reverse complement strand
ACGTGCATTAGTTTGGGAGGCTGGGGTGTAGAAATCACGTGTGACTGTAGACTTTTCGTGTAAATTTTGTTAACTGGTCTTTCTATTTCTATGTATGCTTTGGGTGGACGTAGCAATTTAGCTTCTGATGTGGACTTTGCATCGCATCCTATTTGATTTGACTACGTTCCTTTGGATGGACTTTGCCTACATCATATTTGATTGGGTTGCATGTCATCGTATTTGATTTGACTATGTTCCTTTGGATGGACTTTGCATATGCGGTGATGGTCCCGTGTTTTATATGCATTTGCACCACGCGTTTATCTTTTCGGTGGGCCACTACCGGAACAAGGCTCTAAGCCGACAGCCAAATGTATGCCGACGGCCGCCGTCGGCCTTATCCGAGCTATGCCGACAGCTAGGTCCTGGCAGTCGGCCTACAATGGCCGTCGGGCTATCCCCGTCTACGCCGACAGCAGCCGTCGGCATATCTCGGCCGTCGGCTTATCCCAGACTACGCCTACAGCGGCCGTCGGCATAGATGCGGGCCCGCTGACAACGATCATCACGGCCGGTTAACGACGTCTAATCTATGCCGACGGCCGAGACGGGTGGCCGTCGGCATAGATACGGGTGACAGGTCACCGATCCAGAGCGCACCGACCAGGACCTATGCCGACGGCTGCCGTCGGCATAGATGACACGTCACCAAGATTTCGTAGTAGGATTCATGTCTTTGATTCAAACCAACAAACTGCTTGCTTGCTTGCTGTACGTACACCATGTTTGCATGTTTGATTCAGAGCTGAAACAAACAGCCTGCACTGTCCTCAAATCCCCTGTTTCTTCTTTCAGCCAAGCTGAGAGCAATGTGCGTGTGCCACTGCCACCAGTATACCATCTAGTTTTTGTACACTAGTTCATTGATTCTTTTTGTTTTTGTTTATTTGGTCGTAGATTGATGAATCAGGCTGCTGGAACCTGAGCCAACTACATGCAAGGCGGCATCCCCCCGGACGTCAGCAAGCTCACTGACATCTTCATCCCGTAGGTTCTTCGCATCATCATCCTCTTTGAAAGTTTCTTTCTTTCAGTCTTTCTACTCTGGTGGTTTGTGGATCTGATGCGTCTTAAATTAAATGCAGAGACCTGCCGAGCAATCTACTGAGGGGCATGATACAGGCGTGGCGGCGTTGATCCGGGGCCTAGCTCATCCACTGTTATTGCAAGTTGTTGGGGGTGTAATGTTCATGGCATTGTTTATAACTTGATTTGACTATGGTGCGGTGCAAAACTTGAACTTGAAGTGACAATGGTGCTGATGCAAAACTCATCTGTTAATCTGCTACAAACCTGCTGGTGATAACTAGCATCATCTCTTAGTGCAGATAGCTTGCTCACCTCACGATTGTGGCAGAATTTTTTCTCCTTGGCTAAACTAGCAAATCAACCTTCTTCAGCACATGTAGCAATAGCTTCTTTTGCTGTTGGATGGCATGCTCTAAGCTTGCAGCTCAATCTACCAAAGTAGATTCCTTTTTATCTTTGTGACGATGAAAATAAGTATGAGTAGTAGATTCAGTTAGATGGTGTCCGCTGCAATATAAAGAAAAGTTTACTAGATGCACTCAGTTCCGTTTGGCTCTTGAATCACTCTGATTAAACCCTAATCTCTAGCGAACCGCGGCAGCGTCTCATTGTTGACAAAGATTTCGTAGTAGGATTCATGTATTCGATTTGAGCCAAACTGCTTTCTTGCTGTACGCACACCATGTCTACGTTTTTAATTCAGACCACGGCTTGATCCCCTGTTTCTAGTTTCAAAGCTCTGCACTAGAACAACTCGCATAGCTCGATACCCGCTGAGATCACCAACTGCAACAAGCTGAGAACAATGTGTGTGTGTGTGCCTTATACTAGTTCATTGGGTTTGTTTTGTTTGTTTGGTCGTAGATTGATGGGTTTGTTTTCCTTATACTAGTCACATCATCATCCTCTTTGAAAGTTTCTTTCTTTCTACTCTGGTGGTTTGCCGATCTGATGCGTCTTAAATTAAATGCAGGGACCTGTTGAGCAATCTACTGAGGGGCACGATACCGGCTTGGCGGCGTCGATCAGGGGCCTAACTCATCCGCAGTTATTGTAAGTTGTTCGGGTGTCATGTTCTTGGCGGTGTTTATAACTTGCATTGACAATGATGCTGGTGCAAAACTTGAACTTGAATCCACAATGACGCTGATGATAACAAGCATCAACTATTCTGGTGGACGCCAATCTGCAAAAA
>NC_041387.1:566855930-566902049 GCF_002162155.2 Triticum dicoccoides | reverse complement strand
GTCGGCATATATATGATCAGGAGCCACCAGGAGGCGCCACGTGTCAGAGCTATGCCTACGGCAAAGCCGTCGGCATAGATTTCCATGTATGCCGACGGCTTTGCCGTAGGCATAGCCCTGTCGCCAGGACAAGCCAGGGGACGACAAGTGGCAAAGGTATGCCGACGGCCAAGCCGTCGGCATACCTTTGCCACGTGTCGTCTCCTGAGTCGCCAGCGGTTTTGACGGCGCCGTCCGTTGCCGTCAGACGAAAAACAACGCCGACGGCTAAACTATGCCGACGGCTGCCCCGCGGCCGTCGGCATATGCTCCTATGCCGACGGGTATACTACGCCGACGGTCTGACACATCTACGCTGACGTAATCTACACCGACGGGGCTATGCCGACGGCAGCCGTAGGCATAGATCTATGCCGACGGCATAGGACCTATGCCGACGGCCCTGGGCCGTAGGCATAGCCCGCGAGTCCGGTAGTGGGCTGCCGCTGATGCATGGGTGTGCGAGCTTGTGTCGACCCATTGTCTCGCCGCTTTGTTCGTTCATTTTGGATTGTCAGTTGTTACCTTCTTTCCAGATGCATCCTTCGTCTATAAATAAGGGGGCCGCAAGAAGAAGCGAGCAGCGGCTGGAAGATGCCCTCGCGCGCCTTAGGTCTCTCCTTCCCTCCTTCTTACCCCTTGATGATTCTTTTCTCTGATCACTCCATCCCGTGTCGAGTTCATGGTCCATCGCAGCTGCAGATATCCGGCAACATGACGGCGCTACATAAGCAACGATCGGTCACAAGCAGCGATGTCGCATAAGGGGCAGCAGTATATCACATGCCGTCCGCCGTCGGTGGGGTGGCTGCAGGGGCTTCTCTACCATTCCCACCACTGTGACCTGTCGGTTCTTCACTTGCCCCATCGTCTGCTGGCTAATGGTGATCATTGAGGGAGTCCTGGATTAAGGGGTCCTCGGACAGCCGGACTATATGCATATGTCGGACTGTTGGGCTATGAAGATAGAAGATAGAAGACTTCGTCTCGTGTCCGGATGGGACTCTCCTTTGCGTGGAAGGCAAGCTTGGCAGTTAGGATATGAAGATTCCTTTCTCTGTAACCGACTCTATGTAACCCTAGCCCCCTCCGATGTCTATATAAACCGGAGGGTAGTCCGTAGGACGAAGAAAAATCATAATCATAGGATAGCTTCTAGGGTTTAGCCTCTACGATCTCGTGGTAGATCAACTCTTGTAATACTCATATCGTCAAGATCAATCAAGCAGAAAGTATGGTATTACCTCCATCGAGAGGGCCCAAACCTGCGTAAAAATTGTGTCCCCCGCCTCCTGTTACCATTAGCCTTAGACGCACAGTTCGGGACCCCCTACCGAGATCCGCCGGTTTTGACACCGACATTGGTGCTTTCATTGAGAGTTCCACTGTGTCCTCACCATAAGGCTTGATGGCTCCCTCAACCATCTACAACAACGCAGTCCAGGGTGAAGTTTTTCTCCCCGTACATATCTTCGTATTCGGCGGCTTCGCACTGCGGGCCAACTAGCTTGGCCATCTGGAGCAGATCGACAACTACGCCCCTGGCCATCAGGTCGGGTTTGGAAGCTTGAACTACACTACCGACATCCACGGAGACTCGATCTTCGACGGATTCGAGCGCTTGACAACCGCGCCCCGCCGCAACAATGAACATGACCCTAGATCCAGAGCAGAGCACGCCATCCGAGGACGGGAGGCTCAACCTCGCCATGGAGGCCACGGACTCAGCAGCACTAGAGCCGAACACAGATCTGACCCCCAATGAGGCCTGTGTCATCGGAACCTCGAATTCATCTCCGGCCATAGGCTCCGAACCGCGTGCATCTGCACCCGTCGACCGGGCGCCAATCTTAGAGTTCAGCTCCGCGGACATCTTCCAACACTCACCCTTAGGCGATGTGTTAAACTTGTTAAAATCTCCCTCCTTGTCAAAAGACTCTTGGCCGAACTATGTCCGGCTTGAGGGGGAAGTGGACAACGAGGAATTTTGTTACCCACCCACCACCCACCTGATAGCCACTGTCGAAGATTTGACCGACATGCTTGATTTCGACTCCGAAGACATCGACAGCATGGACGACGATGCCGAAGAAGAACGAGAACCACCGCCCACAGGGTGTTGGACGGCCACCTCCTCATACGACATATACATGGTGGATACACCCAAAGAATACAATGGCGATGAAAAAAAGGACCCAGTTGAGGATAAAACCCCTGGAAAGCAGCCAAAGCACCGGCGTCAGTGGCGCCGCTCGAAGCCACGCCATGGTAAAAATAGCGATACCGGCACAAGAGGTAATAACACCCCGGACTATGCCGAAGACAATGAAGAAACCGCAGACCCAACAATGGAGTAGGAAGAGCAAGGTGATGGTGAACACAGTCCGGGGCCCCGTCTGATCACAGCGATGCCGAAGACTCCAATTATCAACCTGTCTCCGAAGAGGAGAGCAGTCAGGATGACGATGCATTCATCGTCCCAGAAGAACAATTGGAACAAGAGCACCTCCACCAGAGACTTATTGCCACCGCGAGGAGCTTGAAGAAGCAGAAGCAACGAATTAAAGCCACACACGATACGCTCAAAGATAAATGGAAGGAAGTGCTCGACACTGAGGAAAAACACGGCGGTAATCACCAAACAAATAGCTACCCTAAACGCAAACTGCTTCCCGAATTCGACAACGATGCTATTGCGCCCATACCGTCGAATAACAATACGACCGATCAACCAGGCCGACCACCTCGTACTCGAGGCAGAGCGGCTAACAACGCCGCACTCAAAACCGCACCCCCTCGCCATAAAGGAAAGGAGGTCGCAACCCAGAATCAGAAACACGATTTACGTGAAGACCTGGACAAAAGGGTTGGCAGAACCAGGTCCATTTATGGATCTAGGGAACGCGTTCCCGCATAGGATCAGGGCTATCAAACCAAATATGAAGGTAACTTACCAGTTCGGAACCATCATCGAACACTACAACCGTCAGGCCCGTGCCACGACACAGCCAAATACAGGGGTGCTGCACACTCCTTGTGCTTCACCGATGAGGTGCTGGATCATGAATTTCCAAAAGGGTTTAAACCCGTGAATATCAAGGCATACAACGGAACGACAGACCCTGCAGTCTGGATAGAAGACTTTATTCTTCACATACACATGGCTCGCATAGACGATCTCCACGCCATCAAATTCCTACCCCTCGAGCTAAAAGGACCAGCTCAGTCATGGCTGAAAAGCCTCCCCGAAAAGTCCATTGGAAGCTGGGAAGAACATGAGGATGCTTTCAGGGACAATTTCCAAGGGACCTATGTTCGGCCTATGGACGCAGGCGATCTAGTCACATAACCCAACAACCTAGAGAGTCAGCCCGTATGCTTTGGAACCGATTTTCTCACTAAAAAGAACCCAATCGTCAACTGTCCGGATGCCGAAGCCTTAGCAGCTTTCAAACACAGTTTTCGGGACGAATGGCTGGCCAGACACCTAGGCCAGGAAAAGCCAAGGACAATGGCAACCTTAACTACACTAATAACCCGCTTTTGCGTGGGAGAAGTCAGCTGGTTGGCCCATAGCAGCACCAGCGACCCTGGCACATCTGAAGTCAGGGATGGCAATGGAAAGCCACGACAAAATAAAAACAAACGTCGGAACAATGGAGAAAGCCCGGACAATATAGTGGTAAACGCCGGATTCAGGGGCTCCAGACCCGATCAACGGAAAAATCCACTTAAAGGCAGCAGAGATGGTTCGTCTAGCCTAGATAAAATTCTCAAAAGGTCCTGCCAGATTCATGGCACCCCCGACAAACCAGCTAATCATACCAACTGAGAGTGTTGAGTCTTGAAGCAGGCCGACAAGCTCAACGCCGAACACAAGGGGAAGGGACCACAAAGAGAAGTTGAGGACGAATCTCGCCAGCCGAATATGGGGGGACAAAAGAAATTTCCACTGGAGGTAAAAACAGTGAACATGATTTATGTCACTCATATCCCAAAGAGGGAGCGCAAACGCGCACTCTGAGACGTGTATGCTATAGAGCCTGTCGCCCCCAAATTCAACCCATGGTCGTCCTGTCCAATCACCTTCGATCGTAGGGATCATCCGACTAGTATCCGTCACGGGGGCTCGGTTGCCTCAGTGCTCGACCCAATAATTGACGGATACCACCTCACCCGAGTCCTCATGGACGGCGGCAGCAGTCGCAATCTGATATATCAGGACACTGTTCGTAAGATGGGGATAGACCCGTCAAGAATCAAGCAAAGCAGCACTACCTTTAAAGGAGTAATACCAGGCGTAGAGGCCCGCTGCATGGGCACCCTAACACTGGACGTCGTCTTTGGTTGTCCTGACAACTTTCGAAGCGAGGAGCTAACCTTCGACATTGCTCCATTCCGAAGTGGCTATCACGCACTACTAGGACGAACGGCCTTCGCCCGTTTCAATGGAGTCCTGCACTACGCTTATCTTAGGATGAAGATGCCTGGACCGCGTGGCGTAATCACGGTGAGTGGAAGCACCGAGCTTTCTCTTTGTACAGAAGAATACGCAGAGGCTCTAGTAGCCGAAGCACGAAGCGGCCTTTTTAAGCCGAACATTTCATCGGTCCTCAAGACCGCAGACACAACCAAGCATGTTCGGTGCACACCTACTTGTAAAAACTCAGATAAACCTATGCTTGTTTAGCAGCCCTGCCCCCATAGATCGCCCCATAAGAAGACTGTACATGTTTTCCCACATACATAAATATACACTCAAAATTTCTTCGGTAGCTGGGGGCACCCTGCACATAAGAAGTCTATAGTTCGGCTTGACCCTATTTGGACTCACAAAGGTACAGTTCACGGCTCATCAAAACCAACAAACTATACCCACGGCCATACTAGATTCTTTCACCTGGTTCTTTTTTTACAGATAGGCCATCATGATATACCCTTCAAGGACAGCGCACAAAGGAGACAAAGGCGCAGACGTGCCGCAGGGCCCCGTTTCAAGGTTCCTATTTAGATTAAGACCCTACGTAAACCTTTTTTCTTATTATTATCTCTTGTTGTTTCATACCCTCTTGGCATATAAAATGCCCAGGAAAGATATCGACAGTACTTGCGAACTTACGATTCGCCATACTCAAATGGATGTTATAGAGGCAGCCAGCAGTGTGCTTTGAGAACTATATTCTCACCACGGGCGCTCCCTCCTCACGCAGGGTCGTAGCACATGCCTTGAATCCGGGGTTCATTACCAGGGGCTGTACCCAGCCCGATACATATTGAAAAGTTCGAATACCTTTGGGAGTGTTCGACGTCGCGACTTTTGGCCTTATATGCATCGGCTTCAAATCATGTCTTCGGTCAATAGTTGGGTTTGCCGGTCTCCTGTGTTTGCTACCTTACGTTCTGTTCTATCAGCTAAGGCGGCCAAGGGAGAACTACTGCGATTGTGCCCTGGTTCATCCGGACGAGCACCTTAGTAGAGAAAGCCGAAAACTGACTGTCATGATAAGGCGAGAGCTGGTCAACCACTCGATGACTCAGCGGAATCTTCGCAATTCTTCCACATTAATGAAGGACCGGTTTCCTGGTCATGTATGTAAATGCACCGTATTCGGATAAACGCGGACATACCAGGGGCTATATAGTAGCCCCACCGTCAAACTCCTATGGCCAAGTGAAAGTGTTAAAGCTCTATAGTCCGATTGCCTAGTTCACCGCACTAACACCTCCTTAATGGACCAAGACGTTGGGTCAAGTGTGATCAAGTGCTTTTCCAAACACCCCCGCATTATACGTGAGGGGGCTGAAGCCGACGACTGCAAACTTTTAGGTTATATACATTAACGGCCACACAGGAGGACTAAAATACTTTATGGGCAAAAATATTAAACACAACCTTTATTATCATAAGCATTGTTTTTACAATTCGGATACATGTTACTCGAACATAATATTCTTCGAGCACTGACCCTCTATCAGGTGGGCACCCTCTAATACTTCTTCAAAATATTGATCTGGTGTGTCCTGACCCCCGGGCGGACCCCATGTTGCAATTTCGGTGGCCTTCATCTTTGCCCAATACGTCTTCACACGGGCAAGGGCCATCCGTGCACCTTCTATGCACGTTGACCGCTTGACAGCATCGACATGCGACACCACACAAACAAGTTGCTGCACTAAACCAAAATAACTATTCACGGTTGGTCCCCCAGGACATAGCCAGTCCACGACAGCCTTCATGGCAAGTCCGAATATCGTGTGGAGCTCGGCCCATTCGGCCATCTGCTCATTCAACAGCAGCAGACGCCTTGGCATGCTAGACTGCGACCAGAAAAGCCATTCCGCTTCATGGCCTTCTTGGACCTGGAAAAACTTCGTCACATCAGAAGCACTCTTCGACAAGTCCAAATATGCATCCAGAGAACTCCACATTTGATCCAGCAGGGCATACTTCGGATCACCAAACTTAGTTCGTAATAAAAAGGGATTCCCAGCCACGATCTCCCCGGCTTTCCGAATCTCCTCCCGTGCCGCTCTGGCCTCTGACCGGGTTTCCTTTGCCGCTTGTAAGGCCTTCTCAAGGTCAGACACTTTTTCTTTGGTCTCTTTCTCGAGAAGTGCATATTGGCTAGCGGCATCCCTTAGCTCAAGCGCCATGTTGGATATTTTCTCCTCACTCAGGCGATGAGCAGCCTGTTCGGCTTTTAATTCACCAACTGCCTTCTCGGCAGCCATGTTGCTTATCTTGGCTTGCTCCTTGGCCCGGGCAAGCTCGGCCCGAAGGGTCTCCACGGTGGCAGCACCATCTGCAGTCAAGCATACTATAAATTCTAGCATCATGCTCCTATTTACACTCACTAACCGCCCAAAAGACATACCTTGTGCCTCGTCAAGCCGCTTGTTCACGAGCGTGATGTCCTCATCTGCCACGTCAAGTTGCCACTTCAGTTCGGCAAATTGGGCAGCCCGGGCAGTGGCCGGGGCTGCAGCCGCCTGTGTACAAATTAGCAAAATTATTACCTGAGCATATTTATCTTTTGATCCTCTAATCGTCCCATTCGAAAGATAACTAGAGTCTCAGGGGCTACTATCTACACACAGTGCACATTGCGTTTACAGTACAAAACAAGAGGCTAAATTAGGTACCTCAAAGCCTCTTAGCAGGCTCGTAAAGGCTTCATTCAGTCCGCTTTTAGCGGATGAAATTCTCTCAATCACCGTACCCATTAAGGTACGATGTTCCTCTAAGATAGGCGCTTGCCCCAGAAGACCCGTTCATATGTCCGGCTGTATATCGGACGGTGGGACTTTTGTTGTTGGTCTCTCTAGGAGCCGAACACCCCGGAGCTTGGGCTGCCGAAGAGTCATCTTCTGGCTTGGCACTCCTTCGCGGGTCGGGAGAGATCCTCCAGGACGACACCTCAGGGTCGTCCGCCTTATGGGGCGGGGAAGTATGGGGCGGTGTTTCTCTCTCCATCATCTCCGGAAGAAGGTCCCACGACGACGAAGATTGTTGAGGGAGGCTATAGGCTGAACTGCAAAACATACGTTTCAAAATATTACCCTCACAAACGGGAAAAGAACAGGGTATGCTTATTAAACACCTTTGTTCACTTACAGTTCTGCTAAAGGTTGGCCCCCTTGTGGGCACTGTGCGGCAATATCGCCTCCCGAATTCGGGCCCCCTGATAGGGATTTTTTCTCTCGCTTGGAAGCCTCTGCCTTCAGGTCTTCGGGAGCGGCTCTTTTCTTCCCGTGGGGAGAGGAAATGTTAGATTTCCCTTCCCGTTCACCCTCCGACACGGGAGTTCCGATTTCCCTAGATACGGTGCGTGACGCACCTCCGGTATGAAGGCCGCTTTGGGCCTCTCCACCCCTCTCCTTTTCTTCCCACAACAGCACTTGATAGGGTGCCGGAGCCAGCATCCTGGTTAACACTGGGTCCGCTGAGTTTTCGGGAAGAGGGGTCGAACATCTGATCCTCTCTGCCTTCTTTACCTAGCCTTGGCAGAGTATGGTCTTCTCAGTTTTGTTATGAGAAACTTAAACTAAAAATGTGTTTGGAAATTGGGTACTTACCGGGTAATCCGGATGGTTGCAGTCGAGGCCTGCATCCTCTATGGTGTCTGGACACCTTCTTCGTGACCCGAAGACTAATTCATACATCCCTTCGAGCGTTGTGCCGAAGAATCGCTGAATGGTTCGTGATAACCCACAAGTATAGGGGATCGCAACAGTTTTCGAGGGTAGAGTATTCAACCCAAATTTATTGATTCGACACAAGGGGGGCTAAAGAATATTCTCAAGTATTAGCAGTTGAGTTGTCAATTCAACCACACATGGATAACTTAGTATCTACAGGAAAGTATTTAGTAGCAAAGTAGTATGGAAGTAACGGTAACAGTGGCAAAGGTAACTGTAGCAGTTTTGTAGTAATTGTAACAGTAGCAACGGTAAAGTAAATAAGCAAAGCACAATATGTGAAAAGCTCGTAGGCACTGGATCAGTGATGGATAATTACATTGGATGCAATTCCTCATGTAATAGTTATAACATAGGGTGACACAGAACTAGCTCCAGTTCATCAATGTAATGTAGGCATGTATTCCGAATAAAGTCATACGTGCTTATGGAAAAGAACTTGCATGACATCTTTTGTCCTACCCTCCCGTTGCAGAGGGGTCCTAATGTAAACTAAGGGATATTAAGGCCTCCTTTTAATAGAGTACCGGACCAAAGCAGTAGCACTTAGTGAATTCATGAACTCCTCAAACTATGTTCATCACCGAGAAGTATCCCGATTATCGTCACTTCGGGGTTGTCGTATCATAACACATAATAGGTGACTATAGACTTGCAAGATAGGATCAAGAACTCACATATATTAATGAAAACATAATAGGTTCAGATCTGAAATCATGGCACTTGGGCCCTAGTGACAAGCATTAAGCATAGCAAAGTCATAACAACATCAATCTCAGAACATATTGGATACTAGGGATCAAACCCTAAAAAAAACTAACTTGATTACATGGTAAATCTTATCCAACCCATCACCGTCCAGCAAGCCTCCGATGGAATTACTCACGCACGACGGTGAACATCATGAAATTGGTGATGGAGGATGGTAGATGATGACAACGGTGACGAATCCCCCTCTGCGGAGCCCCGAACGGACTCCAGATCAGCCCTCCCGAGAGAGATTAGGGCTTGGTGCCGGCTCCGTATCGTAAAACGCGATGAAACTTTCTCTTTGATTTTTTGTCCGCGAAAGCAAATATATGGAGTTGGAGTTGAGGTCGGTGGATGTCCAGGTGGCCCATGAGGCAGGGGGCGCGCCCTAGGGGAGGGGGCGCGCCCCCCACACTCATGGACAGGGTGTGGCCCCCGTGACAATAATTCTTTCGCCAATATTTTTTATTAATTCTGAAAAGTTGCTCCGTGGATTTTCAGGTCATTCTGAGAACTTTTATTTTTGCACAAAAATAACACCATGGCAGTTCTGCTGAAAACAGCGTCAGTCCGGGTTAGTTCCATTCAAATCATGCAAGTTAGAGTCCAAAACAAGGGCAAAAGTGTTTGGAAAAGTGGATACGATGGAGATGTATCAACTCCCCCAAGCTTAAACCTTTGCTTTTCCTCAAGCAATTCAGTTGACAAACTGAAAGTGATAAAGAAAAACTTTTACAAACTTTGTTTGCTCTTGTTGTTGCAAATATGTAAAGCCAGCATTCCAGTTTTTAGCAAAGATTATGAAGTAACCATATTCACAATAACACTTAGGTCTCATGTTTACTCATATCAATGGCATAATCAAACTCAGATGACAAAACTTTCTCAAAACAATCTTAATATGATATAACAAGATGGTATCTCGCTAGCCCTTTCTGAGACTGCAAAACATAAATGCAGAGCACCTTTAAAGATCAAGGACTGACTAAACATTGTAATTCATGGTAAAAGAGATCCAGTCATAGTCATACCCAATATAAACTAATAGTAATGCATGCAAATGACAGCGGTGCTCTCCAGCGGGTGCTTTTTAATAAGAGGGTGATGACTCAACATAAAAGTAAATAGATAGGCCCTTCGCAGAGGGAAGCAGGGATTTGTAGAGGTGCTAGAGATTGATTGTGAAATAGAGATAAATAACACTTTGAGCAGTATACTTTCACTATCAACATAACAACTATGAGATCTCGATATCTTCCATGCTACACACATTATAGGCAGTTCCCAAACAGAATGGTAAATTTTATACTCCCCCACCACCAACAAGCATCAATCCATGGCTTGCCCGAAACAACGGGTGCCTCCAACTAGCAACAATCCTGGGGGAGTTTTGTTTAATTATTTTAATTTGTTTTGAGCATGTGACTGGGCATCCCGGTTATCAGCCATTTTCTCGTGAATGAGGAGCGGAGTCCACTCCTCTGGAGAATAACCCACCTAGCATGGAAGATACAGACATCCTTAGTTGATACATGAGCTGCTCGAGCATACAAAACAGAATTTCATTTGAAGGTTTGGAGTTTGGCGCATACAAATTTACTTGGAACGGCAGGTAAATACCGCATATAGGAAGGTATGTGGACTCATATGGAATAACTTTGGGGTTTATGGATTTTGGATGCACAAGCAGTATTCCCGCTTAGTACATGTGAAGGCTAGCAAGAGACTGGGAAGCGACCAACTGAGAGAGCGACAACAGTCATGAACATGCATTAAAATTAATCAACACTGATTGCAAGCATGAGTAGGATATAATCCACCATGAACATAAATATCGTGAATGCTATGTTGATTTTGTTTCAAGTACATGCGTGAACATGTGCCAAGTCAAGTCACTTGAATCATTCAAAGGAGGATACCACCCTATCATACCACATCACAACCATTTTAATAGCATGTTGGCACGCAAGGTATACCATTATAAGCTCCTAGCTAATTAAGCATGGCATAAGCAACTATAATCTCTAATTGTCATTGCAAACATGTTTATTCATAATAGGCTGAATCAGAAACGATGAACTAATCATATTTACAAAAACAAGAGAGGTCGAGTTGATACCAGATTCTCTCATCTCAATCAGTCCATTATATATCGTCATTATTGCCTTTCACTTGCACGACCAAACGGTGTGTATAATAATAATAGTGCAGGTTTATTGGACAAGCTGGAATCTGCAAGCATTCAATTCAAGGGAGAATACAAGATAATATGGGCTCTTAGTTAAATCAACAATCATGCATATTAGAGGCACTAAACATTTTCATTATGGTCTTCTCCTCTCGACCCAAAGGAAAGAAAAGAAAATAAAACTATTTACACTGGAAAGCTCCCAACAAGTAAAAAGAAGAATGAGAAATCTTTTTGGGTTTTCTTTTAATTACTACTACAAGCATGGAAATTAAACTAACTATTTTTTTGGTTTTTTCTTAAGGTTTATCAAACACACAAGAAGAAAGCTAGAAAAATAAATTAAACTAGCATGGATAATACAATGAAAGAGTATGAACACCGACAACTAGAATGAGTGTGTGAACATGAATGTAATGTCGGTGAGAAACATGTACTCCCCCAAGCTTAGGCTTTTGGCCTAAGTTGGTCTGTGCCCATGGATCGCGGCTACTCTCCCCGGTGCACTGAGGAGTGTCATTGTACTGCCACTGAGTGGCGATCTCCTCCGGATCCCACTGATAAGATGATGGTCGATAAGGGTCAAGTGGTGGTTCTGGCTCAGGCTCTGGAGCGGAATTCTGGCCACGGAACGTGTATATGGCCGCCGGCAAGACGATGTAATGGCCTGCAGTTAAATCAAACAAAGAAGGCACATGCAAGATAATAATCTCATTGTGTTTCTTATTAAATCTCAGATTATATAGACGCAACTTATCATCATTGTTAAAAATAAACTCATGTGCTACCATGCTTTTATAATCTAGAAAAGTTGGGGGCAGCATCTTTTCCTCTTTCTCAAAATGCCTAATAGGTATCCTGAAATGTTTAGCAAGGCATGCAGCATAGATACCTCCAAAGATGGGGCCCTTTGTACAATTCAGGCTTAATCGTTTAGCAATAATAGCACCCATACTAACAGAGTTATCACGGAATAAAGCATGGTACAAAATAATAATATCAGGAACACTAAGGTTTCCACAGTTTCCGTGACCAATTAAGCATCGACTAGCAAATATTGCAAAGTAGCGTAAAACCGAAAAATGTATGCTATTAATTCTTGCATCAGAAACCTTCCTCGATTCCCTACAGTAATAGTATCAATAAAACCATCCACATTTTTACAATGTGGTTCCTCTAAGCTGCCCTCGAAGGGTATTTTGCAGACCGCGCAAAAATCACATAATGACATCTCCTTAGCCACATCATATAAATGAAAAGCTACTGAAGGAGGTGATTTCTTAGGATAATAGTAGAAGTTTTGCATGAAAGTATTGGTGAGTAAGAGATACTGCTCGATCCGGTCATGGAGGAAGTCGGTGAGGCCCGCATTATCAGCCAAAGAATAAAAGTCCTCATAAATCCCGACTGCTCTCAAGAAATCATCACAAGGCCATTCACACGGCTGTACTTCCGCCACGCGAGGAAGATTATACTTGGCCTTTTCTTTCTCCTTAGCTTGTTTATCCTTAGAGTCTTGGCTAGAAGAGCACCTCAAGAATAATCCCTTCATCTTTTCCTGAAATTTTTTGAAAATTTTAGTAACTCAAAATAAAAGTGAATCAAACACAACAAAATTGATAGCAACTACTCCCTCAAGTGCTTAGAGCCTATATCATGCATTAGAATTACTTGGGAGCTCATAAATTTGACATGCAAGCTCAAGAACAGGGTCACCTAGGTGGCAAAATTTGCAATGAATAAAGCACTGGAACAAAAACTAATTGGACCACTGGAGGAGTCATGTACCAAGGAATAATCCCCCAAAGCAGTTTTGTGAATGGAGCTTTGAGCAAGGAGATCGAAAATCGCAGCAAAATGAGCTAGAACTCGTGCTTGAGCTAGATGGTGATTTTTTGGGAGGAAGAAGAAGTGTGTGGGTGCAGGAATAAGTGGAGGGGGCACCATGGGCCTACGAGGCAGGGGGGCGCGCCATGTAGGGGTGGGCGCGCCCTACACCCTCGTGGCCAGGTGCCAGCTCCCCCTGATGTGTTCTCAGTGCCAGATATTCTCAAATATTTCAGAAAAAATCATATTAAATTTGCAGGGAATTTGGAGAACTTTTATTTTTGGGTAATTTTTTATTACATGGATAATTCAGAAAACAGAGAGAAAATACTATTTCTACCCTTTTAAACTAAATAACAGAAAGTAAAAGGGGGGTACAGAAGGCTGTGCCTTCTAATTTCATCCATCTCATGCTCATCAAAAGGAATCCACTAAAAAGGTTGATCAAGTCTTGTTAACAAACTCATTCCGAATAACATGAAACCGGATAAATTTTGAATAACACTAGGTTACCTCAACGGGGATATGAGAATCCCCAATAATAAGAATATCATATTTCTTCTTGACAGTAGGAAGAGGAAATTCAAAACCTCCAATAATGATAGTTGGAACTTTTCCAATAGAATTGATACTGTGAACTTGAGGTTGTTTCCTCAGAAAGTGTACCGTATGCTCATTACCATTAATATGAAAAGTGACATTGCCTTTGTTGCAATCAATAACAACCCCTGCGGTATTTGCAACCACAATAGGCACATCCTCACAAATACCGACAGGTATAGCAGTTGATTTATCGACCATTTGCAAAGATATTTCAGTAGGTGTCAACTTATTCAATTCAAGTCTACGATATAAAGAGAGAGGCATAACACTAACACCGGCTCCAAGATCACATAAAGCAGTTTTAACATAGTTTCTTTTAATGGAGCATGGTATAGTTGGTACTCCTGGATCTCCAAGTTTCTTAGGTATTCCACCCTTAAAAGTGTAATTAGCAAGCATGGTGGAAATTTCAGCTTCTGGTATCTTTCTTTTATTTGTAATAATATCTTTCATGTACTTAGCATAAGGATTCACTTTAAGCATATCGGTCCAGCGCATACTTAAGAAGATATGTCTAATTATTTCAGCAAAGCGCTCAAAATCCTCATCATCCTTTTTCTTGGATGGCTTAGGAGGAAAATGCATGGGTTTCTGAACCCATGGTTCTCTTTCTTTACTGTGCTTCCTAGCAACAAAGTCTCTCTTATCATAACGTCGATTTTTTGATTGTGGGTTATCAAGATCAACAGTAGGCTCAATCTCTACATCATTATAATTGCTAGGTTGAGCATCAACATGAACATTATCATTAACATTATCACTAGGTTCATCTTCATCACCAGATAGTGATTCAGCATCAGAAATAGAAATATCATTAGGATTCTCAGGTGTTTCTATAGTAGGTTCACTAGAGGCATGCAAAGTCCTATCATTTTTCCTTTTCTTCTTTTTAGAAGGACTAGGTGCATCTAAATTATTTCTCTGAGAATCTTGCTCAATTCTCTTAGTGCGGCCTTCTGGATACAAAGGTTCCTGAGTCATTTTACCAGTTCTAGTAGCCACTCTAACAGCAAAGTCATGTTTATTATTAAATTCATCGAGCAAATGACTTTGAGCTTTAAGTACTTGTTCTGCTTGAGTGGTAACCATAGAAGCATATTTACTAACGAGTTTAAGTTCACCTTTAACTCTAGCCATATAATCACTCAAGCGTCCGATCATGTAAGCATTACCCTTTAATTCTCTACCAACATAAGCATTAAAGTTTTCTTGTCTAGCCATAAAGTCATCAAATTCATCCAAACATTGGCTAAGAAACTTAGTAGACGGGATTTAACCTTTATCATATCTATAGAGAGAATTTACCTTTACTACATGTGTTGGGTTATCAAGACAATGTGTTTCTTCAATAGGTGGTATATTAAGGCCATGTATTTCTTCAACAGGAGGTAAATTCTTAACATCTTCAGCTTTAATACCTTTCTCTTTCATATATTTCTTTCCCTCTTGCATATCTTCAGGACTGAGAAATAGAACACCTCTCTTCTTCGGAGTAGGTTTAGGAGTTGGCTCAGGAATTGGCTGAGGAAGAGTCCAATTATTTTCATTAGTCAACATATTATTCAATAGAAATTCAGCTTGATCGACTATTCTTTCCCTGAAAACACGACCAACACAACTATCCAAGTGGTCATTGGAAGCATCGGTTAGTCCATTATAAAAGATATCAAGTGTTTCATTTTTCTTAAGAGGATGATCGGGCAAAGCATTAAGTAATCGAAGAAGCCTCCCCCAAGCTTGTGGCAGACTCTCTTCTTTAATTTGCACAAAATTATATATTTCCCTCAAGGTAGCTTGTTTCTTATGAGCTGGGAAATATTTAGCAGAGAAGTAATAAATCATATCCTGGGGACTATGCACACAACCAGGATCAAGAGAATTAAACCAAGTTTTAGCATCACTAAGGGAGTCCTGGATTAGGGGGTGTCCGGATAGCCGGACTACCATCATCGGCCGAACTATCATCGGCCGGACTATCATCATCGACCGGACTCCAAGACTATGAAGATACAAGATTGAAGACTTCGTCCCGTGTCCGGATGGGACTTTCCTTGGCGTGGAAGGCAAGCTTGGCGATACGGATACGTAGATCTCCTACCATTGTAACCGACTCTATGTAACCCTAGCCCTCTCCGGTGTCTATATAAACTGGATGGCTCTAGTCCGTACAACAACAACAACAACCATTACAATCATACCATAGGCTAGCTTCTAGGGTTTAGCCTCCTTGATCTCGTGGTAGATCCACTCTTGTAAACATCCACAATATCAATATCAATCAAGCAGGACGTAGGGTTTTACCTAGATCAAGAGGGCCCGAACCTGGGTAAAACATCGTGTCCCTTGTCTCCTGTTACCATCCGCCTAGACGCACAGTTCGGGACACCCTACCCGAGATCCGCCGGTTTTGACACCGACATTGGTGCTTTCATTGAGAGTTCCTCTGTGTCGTCACCGATAGGCTTGATGGCCTCTTCAATCGACAACGACGCAGTCCTGGGTGAGACTTTTCTCCCCGGACAGATCTTCGTATTCGGCGGCTTCGCATTGCGGGCCAACTCACTTGGCCATCTGGAGCAGATCAAAAGCTAAGCCCCTGGCCGTCAGGTCAGGTTTGGAAGCCTAAACTTCACGACCAATATCCGCGGGGACTTGATCTTCGATGGGTCTGAGCCATAGCCAAGCATGCCGCGCTGCCATGATGGGCACGACCTAACTCTGCCGCCGGACAGCACCTTGGAGGCCGCACACGAATCCGCTCCGACCCATAGTCCGGAGCCGTTCGCTCAGATCGAGGACGGATGGCTGGACACCGCCTCGGGAGATGCAACTTCTACGGCGATGGAGCCGAACACTTACCTTGTCCCGCATAAAGCTCATGACTCTGAGGTGCCGGACTCTCTGCCGGACTCCAAACCTCCTGCGCCCCTGCCAGTCGAATCCGATTGGGCGCCGATCATGGAATTCACCGCTGCGGACATCTTTCAGCACTCACCCTTCGGCGATATCTTAAATTCACTGAAGCATCTCTCGCTATCCGGAGAGCTCTGGCCGAACTACGGCCAGGATGGTTGGGACACGGACGACGAAGAAATTCAGAGCCCGCCCACCACCCACTTCGTAGCCACCGTCAATGATCTAACCGACGTACTCGACTACGACTCTGAAGACATCGACAGTATGGACGACGATGCCGGAGACTATCAAGAACCAGTGCCTACAGGACACTGGAAGACCACCTCGTCATACGACATATACATGGTGGACACCCCAAAAGATGGGGATGGCGAAGAAGCAACGGAGGCCGATTCCTTAAAGAAACAGCCCAAGCGCCGACGTCAGCGACGCCGCTCTAAATCCCGCCACAGCAAGAATGGAGATTCTGGCATAGGAGATAATAACACCCCAGAAAGTGCCGAAGACAACCCCCTCCAGCACGATCCAGCGCAGAAGCCCTCACGAGAGGGCGGCAGACGAAGAGGTCGAGGATGATAATTACTTACCTCCCTCCGGAGACGAGGCAAGCCTCGACGACGACGAATTCGTCGTGCCTGAGGATCCCGTCGAACAAAAGCGTTTCAGACGTAGACTAATGGCCACGGCAAACAGCCTAAAGAAAAAGCAGCAACAGCTTCAAGCTGATCAACACCTACTGGCCGACAGATGGACCGAGGTCCTCGCGGCCGAAGAGTATGAACTCGAACGCCCCTCCAAAAGTTACCCAAAATGCAAGTTGCTCACCCGACTAGAGGAGGAAGCGTACAAACCTGCATCACCAGCGCACAATACGGCAGACCGACCACCTCGTCGCCGCGACAGAGAGGCGTGCAAGCCCTCCACCAAAACCGTACCCCGGCATCGCTCAAAAGGCATGAAGCCACGGGGGAACACGCCGGACTTGTGGGATATATTGGAGGACAAGGCAAGACAATCCAGATCTATCTATGGATCACGTGGGCGCCCCAAGACCCACGACGACTTGAGGGTCACATTCGACAACCTCCGAGCATATGACATCAAGCTGAATACGGAAAAATGCGTTTTCGGCGTACCAGCTGGTAAGCTCTTGGGCTTCATTGTATCCGGTAGAGGAATTGAAGCAAATCCGGCCAAAATCCGAGCCCTATCACAGTTGGATATTCCAAAAAACCTCAAACAGATCCAGAAATTGACTGGATGCGTGGCGGCTGTCAGCCGCTTTATCTCCCGCCTAGGAGAAAAGGCATTGCCCCTCTATCGCCTCCTCAGGCACACCGAACACTTCGAGTGGACGGATGCTGCCACTGCCGGACTCGAAGAAATAAAGGCCATATTGGCAACGAACCTGGGCGAACCTGTGTTGTTATACATCGCGGCAACACATCAAGTAGTAAGCGCGGTGGTCGTCGTAGAACGAGAGACAGAAGGGCATAAATTCCCTCTTCAAAAACCAGTGTACTACGTATCCACTGTTTTAACCCCCTGCAAGTCCCGTTACCCGCACTATCAAAAGATAGCGTATGCGGTGTTCATGGCATCCCAGAAGCTCCGACACTACTTTTAAGAGTGTTCGATAACAGTGGCCTCCGAAGTACCCCTAAATGACATTATAAATAACCGCGACGCAACGGGCAGGATTGCAAAATGGGCCATTGAGCTCTTACCATTCGACATAACTTACAAACCCCTGCGAGCTATAAAGTCGCAAGTTTTGGCTGACTTTGTCGCTGAGTGGACTGAAGCCGAACTCCCTAAAGAGTACGGCGCATACTCCAATTGGATTATGCATTTCGACGGCTCCAAAATGTTGGCCGGATTGGGGGCTGGTATCGTACTAACGTCCCCAACCGGGGACAGAGTCCAATACGTACTTCAGATAATGTACACGGACTCCAACAACGCAGCCGAACACGAGGCCCTCTTACATGGCCTCCGGATGGCAATCTCCATGGGCATCCAACGCCTAGAGGTGTGCGGGGACTCAAACCTCGCAATATCCCAAGTAAATGGAGACTTTGACGCCAAGGATCCAAAAATGGCAGCCTATCGCAACGCCGTCCTTAAAATGTCAGCTCGGTTCGAAGGACTTGAATTCCACCACGTAGCCAGAGATAATAACCAAGCGGCCGCGTATTGGCACGCATCGGCGCAAAACGTGACGCTGTCCCTCCAAATATCTTCCTAGAACGACTGTTCAAGCCATCCGTACTATGGGAAGAGGAGTCCGAAAATAACAAACCGGAGGCAGCCGCAGAGAAATCTGACATAACCGGCGATCCAGCCGATGAAACAACACCCTCAGCTCACGACATAATGGTAGTAATCGCCCCATGGACAGAGCCGTTCCTAGCCTACTTGCTTAGGCAGGAACTCCCCGAAGACCATAATGAGGCCCGCTGCGTAGTCCGGCGATCTAAAGCCTACAAGGTCCATGAGGGAGAACTCTATAAGAAAAGCACAACCGGAGTCCTTCAAAGGTGTATCTCCAAAGAGGAAGGGCGAGACCTTCTGGCTGAAATTCATGCCGGACTAGGCGGACACCACGCCGCAGCCCGGGCCCTTGTAGGAAAGGCATTCCGTACAGGATTTTATTGGCCGACGGCCCGGGCAGATGCTCAGGACTTAGTCCAAAGATGCGTCGGTTGTCAGCTCTTTGCTAATCAGAGCCACATGCCACCCACCGCCCTCAAAACAATACCCATTACCTGGCCGTTCGCGGTCTGGGGGCTTGACATGGTTGGACCACTTAAAGGGGGAACCCACAAGCAAAGGTACCTATTGGTCATGGTGGATAAATTCACCAAATGAATAGAGGCCAAGCCAGTTAAAAACGGCAGAGTCCGGACCAGTGATAGACTTTATATCCGGGGTAGTACACCATTATGGTGTCCCCCATAGCATCATCACTGATAACGGCACGAACTTCATGGCCGATGAGGTTAAACCATGGTGAAAAAATATGGGCATCAAGCTCGATTACGCTTCAGTCTATCATCCTCAAACCAATGGTCAAGTGGAACGAGCAAATGGTCTAATAATGAGCGGCATCAAACCCAGACTAGTGCGGTCCCTTACAAAATCTGACATGCACTGGGTAGAGGAGCTCGACTCCGTACTCTGGGGGCTGCGGACAACGCCTAACCGTACTACCGGATTCACACCATTTTTTATGGTATACGACGCAGAAGCAGTTTTGCCCTGCGACATAATTCATGACTCACCTCGAGTGCGCATGTACGAAGAAAGAGAAGCCGAGTTGGATCGGCAGGACAGCTTGGACGCATTGGAGGAAGAACGCGATGTCGCCAAGGCTCGTTCCGCATTCTATCAGCAGCAGACTCGAAGATACCAAAGCAGAGAAGTACGGGCCAAGACTTACAACGTTGGCGAACTGGTTCTACGCCTGCCGGACAAGAAAAAGGACAAGCTCAAGCCCAAATGGGAAGGACCCTTCATCATCGATAAAGTCTTGACCGGCGGAGCGTACCGTCTACGAAATACGTCGGATAACCGACTCGAGCCGAACCAATGGAACGCAGCCCGCCTCCGAAGATTCTATGCCTAGCGCCGGACTAAGAGTTCGTCCCTTTCCCCCTGTCCAAATTTTTTTTTTACTTCAGCTGCCTTTTGTTTATCTTTTTCTTCTCAACCCTATTCATCAAAGCCTTAAAAGGCCTACTTGCGCATTGTTCGCGCGCAATTGACGTGCTATCCGCACTCATTATACCTGGGGGCTTCTTTACCAGAAGCTTAATTATAAGGGCTTCATGCCCAGCACATGTGTCAAGCCTCCACATGTACCTTTTATTCACCATTATATGCATCGATATGAGTTAAGTTTTGGCCAAGCTGGGTTGCCTGGCTCCTGTGCTTACCCCTACGTTCCCGATTGTTCGGCTAGGAGGTAAAGGGAGCACCTCTGCGATTGTTACTGCCGGGTCAGCCGGATGTGTACCTCAGACTGGGTGAAGCCGAAAGCTAGCGTTCTTAAGGGAATATTCGGTCGGTGACTTAAAAGATGATTTTTTATCCCCTTATTTATCTGCCCCCAGATGTTTTTCTGCGTTTTTCGCAGTCCGGACATGCACTTTAGGGCATGCCACCCCCAGAGGAAAGGAACCCTTAACGGAACTATTCTCCCTGGAAGATGTTTCTTACTACCCATGTAATATAACATAACTAGTTGGGCACTTTTCTGATAAAGCACTAATGATCCCTACGCCTGGTCTCCATGCATACCCCGGTTGTTTCATAACTGAGAAGGTATTCGGACACACTCGGGACTCTAGGGTCCCGAGGTCGAAGCGAAAAGGTCGGCAAAGACAAACGATCTACAATCCGGCTAGAAGGCATTTTATATGTCATTTTATAATACATTGTCAAATCGACTGATTGTATTCTTTCTCAATCCCGTCTAACAGGTTGTCTACTTGGCCGTATACTAAACTCACAGGGATCTCCTTCCCATCGGGCCCCACAGGTCCGACTTCGGCCATGTGGTTGGGATCCGCCTTCTTGTACCGCGTCTTTACCATGGCCCAGGCCTCCCTGGCACCTTGGCGGCAGGCCGAAATCTTCCATAAATGGAAGCGCTGCCGCACTCCCTGAAGCTTCTCCGCAAGCTCCCCAAGACCCTCGGGTAAGGAGAAGGCTGGCCATAAAGCCTGGATGACGCCTCTCATTGCCTGCCGAACTCATTCAATTAGTCGCAACAATTCGGGAAGTTGATCACCCATTGATACGGGCATCTCCTCCGCAGGGCGACCTGTGAGCATACCTGCAGACATATTCTGTCAAATTGACTTCCTCGCCGAACTCTTCTTTTTCAAAGGAGTTCGCTCAAGCACTTACTATAGATGCCGCGACAAAGCCGCTGATTCTCCTTAACGGAGCCCGACAGCTCGGCCTAACGCCTTTCAGCTCTTCTCCAAGCCAGGCATGGGCATCCTGGAGCTTGTTCCTTTCATGCTGCACCTTATGCAGCACCCTCTCGCCGGCCTTTAGTTGGCGCAGAAGTTCTTGCCTGTCCGGATCTTGTCCGGCAGCACCTGCAACGTCATTTTTTAGACTTGCGCAAAGGCCAAACGCTACTTATCTTTCTAAAATAATGCGTTACCAGGAGAGGTCCCTGTGTTTCCTCCTGCGCCAGAGAGTGCGGCCTCAAGTTGGGCCTTGCACTCTTGCAGCTCCTGAGACAGTTGGGTATTCTTCTCGGTAAGATCCTACGCTTCATATGATCCTTAAATCAGTTAATATAACTACTTTAAGTCTCGGGGGCTACTGGCATATATAACTATTAATTTCTCTTACCCGTATGTCTTTTACATACTGCTCCGTGGCTCTGGTAAAACCATCTTGAGCAGCACGAAGGTGCGCGTCCCCCGCGTTAAAGGCATTCAACGCCTCGGGGGAGAAGCACGCGTCACGAAATACTATCCGACGGCGCCTGTGATTCATGGCACTCTCCACCTCAGACTTGGTGGTGGATAGTCTGTCGGCATCCTCCGTCGGAGGAACGTCCGGCTCGCGCCTTGCGCTCGCCTCCCCCTCCAGACCAGGTGCTGGAGCCTGGCTGGTAGATGTTGGATTGGCAACCTCCACGCCCGCAGTCCGGCGGGCGCTTTTTTTCCTACAAAAGTCATGAGCACTCAAACGCTTCCTAGGAACGTTGCTCTAAATAATGAATTGTGAGCTACACCTTTGCGGCGACGTTTCAGTCCGCGCCGCGCTCCTCTTCCGCCTACTGGTCCGGACTGGCCTTTGTTGGTCAGCCACCGCAGGCTCGGCTTCTCGCCCTAGGGGCGCCTCCTGCACAGCGCCATCATATACGGTGGTCAGAAATAAGCAAGGAAGGAATGACAGTGTCAGGACTTTGGTCGCAATCACCTGGGAAGCTGGATATAGTCCGGGATAGTCGGCCGTGATGGCGACTAAAGCATTGTCCATGCTGAGCTGGTGGAACACCCCCTCGATTAGCTCCACCTTTATGTCCGGATCCTCTTCGGAGGCCGGATCCCGGGATCTCTCTGGATCCTCGGGTTGCGAAGCTGGACTTAGCATGTCCTCCACGATCCGGCGCAGTTCCTGCGTCGAAAGAAGAACACAATATAAGCAACTTAAGTTTCAAAAAGCATGGGTCGGGCACGCAGAGTGTTCGCTTACCCAAGGCCGGGGATTATTCATGGAGAACCCATTTAACGGGTTCGTCCGAAGGAAATCCTCCTTCTCCCCCTTATACAGACCGGACAGGATCGTCACCAGGTCTTCGACCGAATCCGGCCCTTTGCGGCCATGACGGGTGGCATCGTCCTCCCCGTTGAAATCCCACATGGGGTGGACCCTGTATTGTAGTGGCTGCACCCCCCGCATAATGATGTTGCCATGACTCCAATCATGGTCAATCCGGAATGGGCCAGTAACCTTATTCGGCCCATCAAATAATGGACGCTCTTGTCTTCCTCCAGTTGGGGGCTCCGCGGACGCCAACTAAGGCGTTTCTTCAGAGGAGCATTGCTGAACTCCGGGAGGCCGATCCGAACAGGGTCCGGCAGCGGAGCGTCTTCTATATAAAACCATCCCGAAGGCCAGTCTTCGGACGCCTTCTTAGGGGTTCCAGATGGATATCCGGTCCCGGCAATGCGCCATATTTCGGCGCCGCCCACTTGATATATGGACCCCTCATGAGAGCGGGGTACAAGGCAGAACAACCTCTTCCACAGCGCGAAATGGGGCTCGACGCCCAGGAATAGGTCGCAAAGAGCTACGTAACCCGCAATATGCAGGATTGAGGCGGGCGTGAGGTGATGAAGCTGGATTCCGTAGAACTCCAGGAGCCCGCGGAGGAATGGATGTACAGGAAATCCGAGCCCCCTTATCAGATAGGGGACGAAGCATACCCGCTCCCCTTTGTTGGGACTTGGGGTAACCTCCGCTTGCTTCCCACCTTTGTAGGTGGCCAGCCCGGCTCGAACCGGAACCATAAAGGCCGGAGGGAGATATCCCCCCGCTTGGAGCTTCACCAGCTCGTTGTGCGGAACAGAGCATCTCCTCCAATCTCCTGGCAAAGGGCTGGGAGCGCGAGAAGAGGAGCCGCGTTGACGGTCCATGATGGAATGGGTTCTTGGTCGAAAGCGGTCCGATGAGTATTTGTGGGAGGAAGATGGTGATTTGGATCTGGATTCTTGCCTCCCTTATAGGCAGATTATTCGCACAACTAGGGGGTAAAACATAAAAGACACCCTGGCTTTTCACATTCGCGCGACGCGTGGAAGAAGGCCATTATTGGGCGTGGAAGCCAAGACGCGCAACATTGATGAGGAAGCCGGACACTGTTCGGCAGGTACGTAGAACTTGAAGGAGAACCCGCCTTGCAACGCCGAAGACTACACACATGCTGGAGTTATCGTCATTGAAGCCTGGTTCGGGGGCTACTGAGGGAGTCCTGGATTAGGGGATGTCCGGATAGCCGGACTACCATCATCGGCTGAACTATCATCGGCCGGACTATCATCATCGACTGGACTCCAAGACTATGAAGATACAAGATTGAAGACTTCGTCCCGTGTCCGTATGGGACTTTCCTTGGCGTGGAAGGCAAGCTTGGCGATACGGATACATAGATCTCCTACCATTGTAACTGACTCTATGTAACCCTAGCCCTCTCCGGTGTCTATATAAACCGGATGGCTCTAGTCCATACAACAACAACAACAACCATTACAATCATACCATAGGCTAGCTTCTAGGGTTTAGCCTCCTTGATCTCGTGGTAGATCCACTCTTGTAAACATCCACAATATCAATATCAATCAAGCAGGACGTAGGGTTTTACCTCCATCAAGAGGGCCCGAACCTGGGTAAAACATCGTGTCCCTTGTCTCCTGTTACCATCCGCCTAGACGCACAGTTCAGGACCCCCTACCCGAGATCCGCTGGTTTTGACACTGACAATCACCCTTTAATGAGAACGGAAATATCTTAAGGATATAATAATAGCGAGATTTCTCATCATTAGTGAACAGGGTGGCAATATCATTTAACTTAGTAAGATGTGCCACAACAGTTTCAGATTCATTGCCATAAAAAGGATCAGATTCAACCAAAGTAATTATCTCAGGATCGACAGAGAATTCATAATCCTTATCCGTAACAAAGATAGGTTAAGTAGCAAAAGCAGGGTCATATTTCATTCTAGCATTCAGAGTTTTCTGTTTCAGTTTAGCTAATAACTTCTTATGATCAGATCTATTGTTGCAAGCAAGAATATCTCTAGTAGTTTCTTCATCCATAACATAACCCTCTGGAAAAACAAGCAATTCATACTTAGGGGGAGAACCTTCATCATCACTATCTTCAATAATTTCATTTTCAATAATTTTATTCTCTCCATCCCTAGCAAGTTGTTCATCTAGAAATTCACCTAATGGCACAATAGTATCAAGCACAGAAGTAGTTTCATCGTAAGTATCACGCATAGCAGAATTGGCATCATGAATAACATGCGACATATGAGAATTCATAACAGTAGCAGGTTTAGGTGTCGCAAGCTTACTCAAAACAGAAGGAGAATCTAGTGCAGAGCTAGATGGCAGTTCCTTACCTCCCCTCATAATTGAGGGAAATATCTTAGTTCTTTCATCTTTCAGGTTCCTCATAGTGATCAGAAGATATAAATCCCAAGTGACTCAAAGAATAGATCTATGATCCCTGACAACAGTGCCAGAAAATAGTCTTGATAACCCACAAGTATAGGGGATCACAGCAGTTTTCGAGGGTAGAGTATTCAACCCAAATTTATTGATTCGACACAAGGGGAGCCAAAGAATATGCTCAAGTATTAGAAGTTGAGCTGTCAATTCAACTACACCTGGATAACTTAGTATCTGCAGCAAAGTATTTAGTAGCAAAGTAGTATGGAAGTAATGGTAACAGTGGCAAAGGTAACAGTAGCAGTTTTGTAGTAATTGTAACAGTAGCAACAGTAAAGTCAATAAGCAAAGCACAATATGTGAAAAGCTCGTAGGCATTGGATCAGTGATGGATAATTACGTCGGATGCGATTCCTCATGTAATAGTTATAACATAGGGTGACACAGAACTAGCTCCACTTCATCAATGTAATGTAGGCATGTATTCCGAATATAGTCATACGTGCTTATGGAAAAGAACTTGCATGACATCTTTTGTCCTACCCTCCCGTGGCAGCGGGGTCCTAATGAATACTAAGGGATATTAAGACCTCCTTTTAATAGAGCATCGGACCAAAGCATTAGCACTTAGTGAATACATGAACTCCTCAAACTACGGTCATCACCGAGAAGTATCCTGATTATTGTCACTTCGGGGTTGAAGGATCATAACACATAATAGGTGACTATAGACTTGCAAGATAGGATCAAGAACTCACATATATTCATGAAAACATAATAGGTTCAGATCTGAAATCATGGCACTCGGGCCGTAGTGACAAGCATTAAGCATAGCAAAGTCATAGAAACATCAATCTCGGAATAAAATGGATACTAGGGATCAAACCCTAACAAAACTAACTTGATTACATGGTAAATCTCATCCAACCCATCAGCGTCCAGCAAGCCTATGATGGAATTACTCACGCACGGCGGTGAGCATCATGAAGTTGGTGATGGAGGATGGTTGATGATGACGATGGCGATGAATCCCCCTCTCTGGAGCCCCGAACGGACTCCAGATAAGCCCTCCCGAGAGAGATTAGGGCTTGGCGGTGGATCTGTATCGTAAAACGCGATGAAACTTTCTCTCCACGAAAGCAAATATATGGAGTTGGAGTTGAGGTCTGTGGACATCCAGCGGGCCCACGAGGTAGGGGGCGCGCCCTAGGGGAGGGGCGCGCCCCCACCCTCGTGGACAGGGTATGGGCCCCCTGATGCTAATTCTTTCACCAGTATTTGTTATTAATTCTAAAAAGTTGCTCCGTGGATTTTTAGGTCATTCCAAGAACTTCTATTTCTACACAAAAATAACACCATGGCAGTTCTGCTGAAAACAGCGTCAATCCGGGTTAGTTCCATTCAAATCATGCAAGTTAGAGTCAAAACAAGGGCGAAAGTGTTTGGAAAAGTAGATACGATGGAGACATATCAGTTCGCGGTCCTTCCGGATTGAATTCCCACATACAGAGAGGTCGGCGCTGGCATAGCAGGACCCGACGGACTAGCATAACTTGAATTACCTTGACAAGGTCGATGTCCTTCTTAATAAGGTCTCGAATGTGCCTTTGCATTATTTGAACTTCATCTAGCGATCCCTAGTCCAGCCCCTTGTTGATCCATGATTCAAGCTGTGGCGGAGGGCCAGATCGGAAGGCGGGTGAATCCGCCCACTTGGTACCACGAGGTTCCGTGATATAAAACCACTCGTGTTGCCATAGGCCAGAAGTTGCGGATAAGGAACCCTTTGGCTAGACGATGTTGGCCGATTTGCTTATCAGAGCACCTCTGCACTCTACGTGTCTCCCGTCTATTATCCTCGACCTTACATCGAAGGTCTTGAGCCACAAGACGAAGTGTGGAGAGATATGGAGGAAAGCCTCACATACGACTATAAATGATGAGATGTGAAGGATTGAGTCCGGAGCTAGATCATGTAAATCTAGTCCGTAGTAAAACATGAGCCGTCGAACGAAGTGATCGAGGGAGAAACCTAGCCCCCAGAGGAAGTGAGGGATAAATACGACCCTCTCATTAGGCCTAGGAGTAGGGATAACCTTCCCTGGTGCAGGAAGCCTCTGAAGGATCTCCACTGTCAAGTACCTCGCCTCCCTAAGCTTCATGATATCCTCCTCGGTGACAGAGGAAGCTGTCCACCGACCTTGAAAGCTGGATCCGGACATGGCCTGAGGTTCTAAGCGACTGGTTAAGCCTTGGTGTTGGAGCTCGAGGCGAGAGGAGGAGGGAGTAGCGTAGAGGAGAAAGGTGGGTCTCGGCCTCCTTATAAAGATGACGAATATCAAACATCCCCTACGTGGCCTTAAAACATGCCTATTCCCAAGGAATCATACCAATGGGACGGTTGGGTTACCCATTCCCGTGTTGATGAGAATCCCGCAATAAGGGGACATGATATCCGCTTCAACAAGACGTGCCAATAAAACTGCCTCACGAAGCGTGGAGCACCAGGCCAGAATAATGATTCGAAATAATGACTGGACGATGATGTAATGTCGTGTCGTAAAAGCTGTCAGTGGATGGGACTCGTGAAAACATTATGCTCTCCACCGTGGTATATGGAATTTGTTTTGCAGAGTCAGACACAATTTTCATGTTCAGGATCTACTTTGGAATATTCGGAGAAGGAACCCGCCTTGCAATGCCGAAGACAGTCTGCGCGCCGGACTCATCGTCATTGAAACCTGGTTCAGGGGCTACCGAGGGAGTCCTAAATTAAGGGGTCCTCGATACAGCCGGACTATATGCATATGCCGGACTATTGGGCTATGAATATACAAGATAGAAGACTTCGTCTCGTGTTCGGATGGGACTCTCCTTTGTGTGGAAGGCAAGCTTGGTAGTTAGGATATGAAGATTCCTTTCTCTGTAACCGACACAGTATAACCCTAGCCCCCTCCGATGTCTATATAAATCGGAGGGTTAGTCCATAGGACGAAGAACAATCATAATCATAGGCTAGCTTCTAGGGTTTAGCCTCTACGATCTCGTGGTAGATCAACTCTTGTAATACTCATATCATCAAGATCAATCAACCAGGAAGTAGGGTATTACCTCCATCGAGAGGGCCCGAACCTGGGTAAACATTGTGTCCCCGCCTCCTATTACCATTAGCCTTAGACGCACAGTTCGGGACCCCCTACCCGAGATCCGCCGGTTTTGACACCGACAATCACCAAGCAGATCGCTGGGGTAGGTGTCGTGGAGACGGTGTACGGGAGGCATGCACGGAGTTCACAGCCGAGGAGAGGAACCTATGACAAAACTCAAGCCGCGGCGACGCGCCGTCGTCGGTGTCATCGGCGTCGTCGCGCATGCGATGATGATGTTCCAACCTCAAGCTCACAGCTTGCCGAGGGCTCGATCTCATGCCTGCGGCGCCTGCCTAGGCCACCGGCACCCCGCCATCCATCCAGGAGTACCTCGCTCGACCTTCAAGTCGCCCGCGCCTCGGCCCCACACCCCCAGACTGCCGGCGCCCCGCCGTGTCGTGCTACTGGAGACGTCGGCTCCCCCCTCCACGTCTTGAGGGGATGCCGCCTCGGCAAGGCTACTGTCGAAGGGGACGTGATATGGAGCCTCCAGCTCCCTGTGTGTCCGCCGCCACGAAGCTGCAAGAAAGTGAGCAAACGACGACTGTCCAGGCTCCAGTTCGCTCTTGGCCATGCACCTTGGCGTGGCACAGCACGCGCTGCTTCATGCTCGCGGCTTGCATGTTGTAGACGCGAAGGAGAACTCGTGGGTCTTTATGATCTCACGCCTGGCATCACGGCCTCAGGGGACAACACAACCGTAGCATCTAGTTCGCCTAGGCGAAGCGTCATGAGTGGGTCATGGCGCCTCGTGATGTCACGCAGAGCACGGTGCGGCAGGGCGCCTACAAGGTCGCTACCTGGGACACCTACCTATCAGGCGGCTGCCTTCCCATCATTGTCGTGCTCCATTGCCAGCTCCACCACGAGCACGGCATCCTCCGCTACCTCCATGCCAGCTCTGCCACTACCGTTGCTGTCTTAGTTTTTCTCTCCCCACTCCGTGCCAGCCCACTGCTCACGACAGATTTCCTCCTATGACCTGTCAGTCCCAACCTCAACCTTATGCCTGAAATCTGAAGTTACTTGCAAGTGTACAAAAGTTTAGAATGTTCAGAACCGAGCTAACAGATAAGGAAAGATGGAACGACTAGGATGCAAGCTTAGTGCTACCCATCGATCTGATGGCCTACATTTCAGCGTACTCAGTGTTTAGATTAGTTCTATTTTTTTGCACCTAGAAAGAGTGCTTAAATTATGTAAACAATGTTTGAATCACTATAAACCAAATATGGGCGCTGCTTCTCTAATATGAATGACAGCGCAGAGGGTGGATGGGAGGCAAGCCATCAAGACAACCAAATTTATCAGTCTCCTATATTTCTTTCCAGTCCTTTACTTTCTCCTGCAAACAACTCTATTTTTCTTTTATCTCTTTACCACGGCATGCCAGCCGCCTCTTGGATTCCATAGGCAATTCGCCATGTACTACTTCAACGACGAGCACAACTGCGCATCAGCGTCATCACGATTATACAATGACGATTGCGTCATCGTTGCTGATCCATCGCTACAGCGGACGACGAAGCCACAGTACTACTACTACGACAGAGCCATACCAATTGCTATTCAAACACACTATTACTGCTGACAGCCATTGAATGTACGAGTATGACGAGATCTTTTCTTTCCTGTCACGCTTCTGAATTTCAACCTTGATTAATTCTGTGTTACTGTTTAGTTTTATTTTCAACAGACGATTTAATAAACCATTGCATATTATTTTCCTGTGAACATACCAGCTATCTAATGATTTATCGATTATCATTGTCATGTTGTATGCTAGATTTTGAGGTGCTGATTAACCATGGCAGTATGGTTACCTTGATTTAAGCTTTTATCTGATGAGATGTTACAATCACTCTAAACCTTTTTTCCAAGACATTAAAATAGGTCTTAAGGGTGGAAAGTTTACACCAAAGACACTCCAAAATACGGAATAAAACATTTCCTGCCTCTTTGGAATTACTACAACATGGATGGAAAAATGAATGATCAAATCAAATAATCACCTCCATAAAAAAGAAGATAAGTACTATAAGAACTATATATGTAGTGTTGTTGAGGTACAAGTTTCTTACATTTCACATGCATGAATGTTCACAATAATTGTGGTCGGTATCAGGCTTCTTTCTTTCTTCGTCAATGTTGTTAAAATGAGGAACTTCAGTCCTATCATGTTCCCCAACATACATTTTATCATTGGTTATAACAAAACAACCTCAGGTTTCACTTCTATTGAGTTCTTAAATATTGCAATTTTTTGTAGCATTGTTCTTGCATTTTTAGTATATTTATTTCAACCTAATTAAGATACATGGGGAAAATAGTTACTCCAATTGAATTGCAATTTTGGTGTTATCAAACCACGTGGCAAACATTGGAATATTTGCTAGGAAATAATTGGAATTGATGTTCTGCTCTCTCTCTCTCTAAAGTAAAAAAATAATCCTTTCCCGAGACTCTCTCTATGAAGTAAAAAACAATCCTTTCCTGAGACCGGAGCCCAACCAAGATAGCCAAGAACTTTAGGCATGTTTTGGCCACAATCATTTCCAGAATTATGTGTTCTTTAAACTATATTGAACACAATAGCCAAAAACTTCAGGCATTTTGGACCAATTAAGCCATTTTCTGTTTCTTGTACTTTAAACTAATCATCACGGGCACTAATCCTGCAGGAAGCTACACCAAGATGTTCTAATCTAACAATAATTATCTATGTTTCTTTTATCTTACCACAGTAGAGTTATGCCAAGTTCCGCAAGAAAAGGTGATCCCTATCAAAGATGTATGAACACATGTTTCCCTCTTTAGCAACATTTAACATGCGTGATGCCAATAAATCTGCTTATTTCTTACTTATTTTCCTACGTCCACAATTGTATGAACAATGATTTGTTATCTTAAATTGATAGCTTTAATTGTAAATAGTAAACACAATCCATATGAACACATTGTATCGATGGGCGTGGCGTGCCGCGCGCGGGCTATGCTAGTTTAGTCTGAGTCTATCTGGTATTCTGGTTACTCCTTGCCATTTCTTTTTTCTTTTTCCATAAAGATGGGTGCTTTGTGTTCTGCTCCTTCCTGATTTCAGGAAGAGAACTGCTTAATAAGATACCTCTTGCTGAAGGACATCTATTGCAAAGTTTGTACAAACTCCTTGGTTTCCATGGAATCAAATGCGAATGCAGATGAAATTGTGGGAAAATGTTTTACTGGAACTCTGTTTACTTGGTTGGTTCCTTGATGCAGCTTCGATTAGAGCACATCAATGTTGCCAGATTTTTCCAGTCTTTTTTCCTAAAGTTCAATTGCAAATAGGAATTATGCAGCCTTCACATGCTTTCGTCAAATCTAACCTTTTTCCTTCATCTTGTGTTTGCAGCCAAGTGCACGTTGGCCTTTACTCTCCACCTAAAACTCTGTTCTTGGTTAGTTATGCAAGAAATAAAAAAAGTAGATATGAGCCTCTTACCTCTTACCTCCTCTGTTCACATGAGATGCAAGAATATAAAATAGATCTGAGTCGCTGATCTCATTAATTAGTGACATGATTAACTTTTATCTTCTTACCTCACATGTAAAAAGATGTGGTAAGAGAGACCATGTTAAAATTTTCCAAAGAATTTAGACCAGGAGGGAAGGAACCCTACATCTTTGTAAGTAAGAGAGAAGATGTGAGACCCAAGTTCAAACACACGAAATTGAATCTAACCTCTTTCATTCGTCTTAGGTCTGCAGCCAAGTGTACGTTGGCCTTTACTCTCTATCTACAACTCTGTTCTTGGATAGTTGTGCAAGAAAACAAAACTAGACCACCAGGGGAGGAGCTCCGTGGCCTTTTAAGTAAGGGAGAAGATGTGAGACTCAAGTTCAAACCTACGAGATTGACCAATATAGCCAAATGACCCCCACAGGGTTTGAACCTATGCCGGCTAGAATGCACAACGACGCTCCAACCACTTGGCTAAGAGCCTGTCCACTGGATAGTCATGCATGTGCCAAACTTGTATGGACAATCTCAACATCTTACAAAGGCGCCAATATGTGTTAGATGATATGATTGTTCTCCATGTTATGTAACACTCCATGTAATCTCAATTTTCTGTTGTTATCTCTCTCCCTGTCAAACTCCTAGCTGTAACACCGAATCCAAGCGATCGCTAATATCCTTAGATCTATGAACTGCAATCAAGATCTTGTTCGTCTCGCAGTCACAATCTCGGGTCACAAACCCGAAAATCATCATCACCAACACCAAGAAGGGCACCATGCCCAACATCACGTACATCGTCAAGATGAAGAGCCTTGGGGATGAGTTAGTTGATGTTGACCGTCTGGTGTTTGATCCAGAGATGGTGGACTACATCCTCACATGGCTTGATTATGAGTAGGACCTATAGATGCAGCAGTCGGCACCATAAAAAATTCCATCAATGTTGATGACCTAATTGGCGCAAATTCCCTCCTTCGATCAGAGGATGGAGATGCTAGGTGATGGGTCAAGTGGTGGCTTCCACACATCAGCCAACGCGGCCTACAAAGGTCGCGGTCAGGCTTGCAGTAGAGGCTATCACGGGCTAGGATGTAGGGAGCACGACCATGGATATCACCCTTCTCCTCTTGTTGGTGGTGTTGGTGGCTACATCAGCAAGAACGTGACCACTCCGAGTGCCAAAATTGCATCAAGCATCACGCAGGCGGCGCATGAGAATGCTAGTGTCTCTACGAAGAGAAAGACTATCATGAGGAAAAGGGGGCAAACACAGTCACAAATTTCTACGGTATTGATACTAATTGGAATGCACCTACCGGTGCCACCAACCACATCACAGGGGTGCTTGACAAGCTAAATATGAGGGGAAAATCAATGGATCTGACCAAGTGCACATGATAGACGGTTTTGGTATGCCTATTACCCATATTGGTAGTTCAATTGTTAAAAGACCCATGAAAGATTTGCATCTCAGCAATATTTTGCATGTTCCTCAAACACAAAAAGAACTTGTCTCCGTTCACTAATTTACTCTTGACAATAATAATCTTATAAATTTTTATCCTTATTATTTTTTCATCAAGGACTTGGAAACAAGGAGAATCATTCTTAGAGGAAAGTGTGTGGGAGGTCTCTACCCACTCGTCTCATCATTTGTCATGGTCAAATAAACAAGCTTGTGTCATCATCAAACTGTCTTCAGCAAGGTGGCATAGTCGGGTGGGTCACTCATCTTCAACTATTGTTCGACAAGTTCTTACAAAAAAATAAAGTTTCGTGTAAGTCTAATATCGAGTCAATTTGTGATATATGTCAGCAAGCTAAAAGTCATACGTTACGTTACCCTATTTATACTAGTATGTCAGGACCCCTCTATAACTTGTGTTCTCAGATGTATGGGGGCCAGCTCTTACTTTAGTTGGTAGATATTCATACTATGTAAGTTTTATTGATGAATACATCAAATATACTTGGATTTACCTCTTAAAGAAATGATCCGATGCATTCCATGTTGTCAACAATTTCCAAAATCTTGTTGGACGCAAACTCTAAAATCCTTACGATGTAAACTGACTGGGGCTGTGAGTATGAGAAGCTAAATTCTTTCATTCAAAAGATTGGCCTCTCGCACCATGTATCTTGCCCACATGCACATCGGCAAAACATATCCGTTGAACAAAAGCATCACATGTTGTTGAAGTAGGTCTCACATTGCTATCAAATGCATATATGCCACTAAAATTTTGGGACGAAGTGTTCTAACCACCACACATCTTATCAAATTGCTTCTCGGAAAATTCATAAAATTTGGGACGAACATCACACGTCTCTTTGGGATCACGCCGGACTAGAAATCTCTTCGCGTTTTTCGCTGTGCATGTTGTCCAAGTCTCGTACCATACGACACGTGCAAGCTCGCATTTCCTTTAAGAAATGTGTTTTCCTAGGATATAGTCTGATTTATAGTAGGAGGGGGCCGGGGGTTGAAATTCGTCGATCTTCCCACGGGCAGGGTCTACATATCTCGAGACAATGTGTTTGATGAGGCGATCTTCCCATTTGAGTCTTTGCATCCCAATTTTGACGCCCTCATTCACAAAGAAATTCTTCTCTTCCCATCTCATCCCTGGAGTTTTGATCATGAGGGAGATAACAATTGCACTAACCAATATGATAATTGTGCGACTCCTAGACCGTCTTTCATCCATATGCAGCCTGCTAAATACACAACTGAAAATGATCAAAATATGGAAGAAATCAAGCTATATTTCGTGCTCAAGAAGGACAAGTGACCGAAGCGGAATACGAGGGTGCTATTGTTGGGGAACGTTGCATGAAAAACAAAATTTCCTACGCACACACAAGATCTATCCATGGATATGTATAGCTACGAAGGGGGGGAGCATCTACATACCCCTGTAGATCGCTAAGCGGAAGCATTTATCAACGCGGCTGATGTAGTCATACACCTTCACGATCCGCGTCGATCAAGTACGGAACGTACGACACCTCAGCGTTCAGCACACATTCAGTTCGATGACGTGCTCGCCTTCTTGATCCAATAAGAGAGGTGAAGTAGTAGATGAGTTCTGGCAGCACGACAACGTGGTGACGGTGGTGGTGAAACTATCCGTAGGGCTTCGCCAAGCACAACGGGCGTGGACGGAGGATGAACTAGAACTAGAGGGAAACGGGGCACTTCACACGGCTTGGGGATCGTGGTGTGTGTTGACCCTCTCCCTACTCTCATATATATAGGTGGGTGGAGGAGGGGAGGCAGCCTAGGGCGGACCCAAGAGGGCCGGCGGCCGCCCTAGGCTCCTTCCCTGGCCGCGCTCCCTTCCTTTCTTGGCACCGGGGAGAACGCGGGAGGGGAGAGGCGCCACCCCCCCTTTCCTTTCTCTCATGTGGAAGGGAAGGCAGGAGGGGCTAGTCCTCCCCCTTTCCTTTTGTAAGGGACAACGGCCTAGAGGTGGGGCGCATCAACCCCTTGTGGGCTGGTGTTCTTCCCTCGTTATCCCAATAAGCCCAATAACTCCCCGTGGCCTTCCCGGAACCCCTTCCGGTGACCCGATAAATACCTGGTGCATTCCAAAACCTTTCCGGAGACCAAATTGTATCATCATAAATATATCAATCTTTACCTCTGGACCATTTCGGAGCTCCTCGTCATGTCCGTGATCTCATCTGGGACTCCGAACAAAATTCGGTCACCAACTCACATAACTCATATAATACTATATCGTCAACGAACGTTATGCACATGGACCCTACGGGTTCGAGAACAATGTAGACATGATCGAGACGTTTCTCCGGTAAATAACACCAATAGCGGGACTTGGATGCCCATATTGGTTCCTACATATTGTACGAAGATCTTTATCGGTCGAACCTTTATGACAACATACATAGTTCCCTTTGTCCGTCGGTATGTTACTTGCTTGAGATTCGATCGTCGGTATCTCCATACCTAGTTCAATCTCGTTACCGGAAAGTCTCTTTACTCGTTCTGTAATACATCATCTCGTAACTAACTCCTTAGTCCCTTTGCTTGCAAGCTTCTTGTGATGCTATATTACCGAGAGGGCCCAGAGATACCTCTCCAATACACAGAGTGACAAATCCCAATCTCGATCCATGCCAACTCAATAGACACCTTTGCAGATACATGTAGAGCATCTTTATGATCACCTAGTTACGTTGTGACATTTGATAGCACACATGGTATTCCTCCGGTATCCAGGTGTTGCATGATCTAATGGTCGAAGGAATATGTATTTGACATTAAGAAATCAGTAGCAATAAACTGAACAATCATATGCTAAGCTAACGGATGGGTCTTGTCCATCACATCATTCTCCTAATGATGTTATCCCGTTATCAAGTGACAACACATGTTTATGGTTAGGAAACCTTAACCATCATTTGATCAATGAGCTAGTCTAGTAGAGGCTCACTAGGGACACGATATTTGTTTATGTATCCACACATGTATTTAAGGTTCCGGTCAATATAATTCTAGCTTGAATAATAAACCTTTATCATGAATAAGGAAATATAATAATAACCACTTTATTATTGCCTCTAGGGCATATTTCTAACAGCCATGGCAGTGCCTACCACCCTGGCATGCCAATCCGCCTCAGATCATGTGGCGCGATCAACATCAATTCGTGCATTTGGCAGTGGGCACCAGATCAGCGAGCGGGACATCTCCCACCCGCTCCTCCCACTGGCAAGCGACAACCATGCCAGGAGACGGATACAAATCTTCTATCTCTGCTTACTCCGCAATCAGTAGTGATAGCAGCACATGGTCAGCCACACAGTCATGCTCCAGTTCTAGCTCGGGATCCCCTGTGGCGGCGTGTGACGCTGCTTCTGAGGGATCTTTCGTGGAAGATTCTACAGAGTCTCATGTGCAACATCTTTCACAACCTCTTCAACCATAACTAACACTTGTTCCTCGCATCATGACTCAACTGAAGAAAGGTGTAAGTAATCCAAAAGCACGAACTAATGGTGCTACACCATATGGCATGTTATGTATTGCAGGAGAGCAAATAAAGTTGAATGATGCACTTGGAGATCAGAAGTGAAAGAAAGCGATGGATGAAGGGTACTTTCCACTTATGAGGAACAAAACTTGGTACCTCATACCAAATAAGAAAGGTGAAAATATGATTGACTACAAGTGGGTTTACATAATTAAGAAGAAAATAGATGGCTCAGTTCATAAGTATAAAGCACGTCTAGTTGCAAAAGGTTTTAACCAACAATACTATATAGGTTATGATGATACCTTAGTTATGTTGTAAAATATGAAACTATACGACTTGTGCTAGCCATTATTGCACCTAGGGGTTGGATTATGAGACAGAGAGACCTACGGAGCTCATTTTTGCATGTGTTCCAGAAAGGAGGTTTACATGCAATAACCACCAAATATGAGGAAAAGAAGACACCCCACTATGTGTCAAAGCTTGATGATGCTATTTATATGGATTAAAACAAGCACCTAGAGCATGGTGCTCCAGGTTAAACTCTCAGTTAAAGTGTCTTCACTTTTTTGCATCTAAAGCTGACACCTCTTTATTTATCTACAACAAGGAAAATTTTATTATCTTCATATTAATATATGTAGATGATATTATTGCTGCATGTTCTTCACAAAGTGCCACTAATGATCTCCTACATGAGTTGAGTTCAAAATTTTCTTTGAAACATCTTGGGGGTCTTCACTTCTTTTTAGGCATTGACGTTAAGAAGATTCAGGATGACTGAGGGAGTCTTGGATTTGGGGGTCCTCGGACAGCCGGACTATGTACTTGTGCCGGACTGTTGGACTATGAAGGTACAAGATTGAAGACTTCGTCCCGTGTCCGGGTGGGACTCTCCTATGCGTGGAGGGCAAGCTTGGCAATTCGGATATGCAGATTTCCTTCCCTGTAACCGACTCTGTGTAACCCTAGCCCCCTCCGGTGTCTATATAAACCCGAGAGTTTAGTCCGTAGGACGAGAAAAATCATATATAGGCTAGCTTCTAGGGTTTAGCCTCTACGATCTCGTGGTAGATCAACTCTTGTAATACTCATACCATCAAGATCAATCAAGGAGGAAGTAGGGTATTACCTCCATAGAGAGGGCCCGAACTTGGGTAAACATTGTGTCCCCCGCCTCCTGTTACCATTAGCCTTAGATGCACAGTTCGGGACCCCCTACCCGAGATCCGCCTGTTTTGACACCGACATTGGTGCTTTGATTGAGAGTTCCACTGTGTCGTCACGGTATGGCTTGATGGCTCGCCTTGTTATCAAGGACAACCACCTCGGGGGGGGAGCCCTGGCTTTAGGCCAGACTCTCCGACTAGGAGGCTTCGTCATGACCGCCCGCTCGGTTGACGCGCCGACGATGACTTCTCGGGTCATCAAAAACAGCCTCCACGTTAGCTCGGAATACACCGAGCAGATGGATCCAATGTAGCTCTCGCCCTTGAATGAGCTCTTGGATCGCATCGCCGCCTTGGGAGTCGCTACTGACTATGATCGGATCGGGCTTAAAACCGACCAAAGAGAGATTAACTCTTCGCTGGTCACCCATCAGATAGCGGTGGTGGAGGAGCAATGCAGCGATTCTTCCTCTATTTTGAGGACGAACTATGTCCGGATTCCTGAGGTCTCCGAGCCGGATAACCGTCTGTGGGAGGACATGACCCAGACTCCGAACTTAGAATCAGACAGCGGGCCAAAAAAATTGGCCAACATCCTGGAGCCCGAACCGCCAAGTTCAGAAGCTCCTTTGCCCCTGGGTCTCAGATCGGGTCAGGGTTCGTTCTTAAATCTACCCACCCACCCAGATACAAGCGATCTTTTCCACATTAGACAAGAGTCCCAAGAGACAGTACATTACTTTTGGGCCAGATTCCTCCTTGTAATGAGCAAGGCCAAGGACTGTCGCGAGGAAGACGTAATCTCATTCTTTTGCAAAAATTGCACGCACAAGGGAATTCTTAATGCCATAAGTCGCCATGACATAGCACACTTCGCTGACTTGGCGGCCATAGTACAGAAGTACTGCGCGATGGAAAGCCCCTAGAAAACCCAAGCAAAATTCTGGGATCCTCCAGCCCTCAGTAAACCCCTCGTCCAAACTAAAAGGATGTACTCTCGCAAGTCTCCCAATCCAATTACAAAGAAACCAAAGCCCACTACAGGGTGTGGAACCGTATTGGAGGGATGGCTCAATGGGCCATGCAAAATTCACGCCACACCGGATACCATACCAACACACAGCCTTAAAGCATGTTGGATACTTCGGCAGGTGGCCAAAAGCGGCAAGGATCTCCTCATTAATGATACCGCAGAGCATCATCCCGCAAAAAACAAAAATATAGTATTGACATTCTTCCAGACTTTCGCCTCAAATCATAGGCGCAAGAGAGCACTCCGCAGCCTCGCCGAAGTCTGCCACGTTGCAGCAATAAACACATGGAACGACACGGCCATAACCTTCAATGACAGTGACGAACCTCAATTCCGAACAGTCCGAGCACCAGCTGCTTTGGTCCTTAGTCCAATTGTGGATGGCTTCCGGCTTACTAAAGTGCTCATGGATGGTGGCAGCGGATTAAACCTCATCTACGAGGAAACCCTCAACAAAATGGAAATAGACAAGAGCCGCATTGAGCAAAGCAGCACGACCTTTAGAGGAATTATCCCTAGTCGGGAGGCACGATGTGCGGGAAAAATCACACTAGATGTGGTATTCGGCACACCGGAGAATTACAGGTCCGAAGAAATCACATTCCAAGTGGCCCCGTTTAGTAGCGGATACCACACCCTTTTAGGGCGGGACGCATTCACGAGCTTCCAAACTATACCCCATTACGGGTACATGAAGCTCAAGATGCCTGGGCCCAATGGAATCATCACTCTAGCCAGTGATCCGGATGTAGCACTCCACGCCGAAAACAAAACCACCGCCCTGGCCCTTGAGGCATTATCCGAAGCCCTCGTGGCCATAGAACTAACTGTGCTATGCTCCAAAGTGGACAGGGACGACGTGATACTCGACAAACGGTCCAAGTCCACCTCTTTCAAACCAGCGGACGAAATAGTCAAATTCCAAGTCCGCCCAACGGACTCGACAAAAACAGCATCCATCGGGGCATAGCTGAACCACACAATAAACGCCGCATTGCGGGTGTTCTTGCGTGAGAATTGGGACATCTTCGCCTGGCACCCTTCAGACATGCCAGGTATCCCACGCTGGCTGGCCGAGCATAGCCTAAACATACTGAAGGGATACAAGCCGGTCAAGCAGACTCTTCGGTGCTTTTAAGAACCTAAATGACAATCCATGGGAGAGGAGCTAGCCAAGTTACTCGAAGCCGGATTCATCAGAGAAATAAAACACCCGGGCTGGCTAGCAAACCTGGTGATGGTACCAAAGAAGGACAAATCCTGGCGCCTATGTGTCGATTTCAAGGACCTCAATAAGGCTTGCCCAAAGGTTCCCTTCCCTCTCCCTCGCATCGATCAAATCATCGATGCTACCGCAGGAGACGACTCATTGTGCTTCCTCGACGCATACTCCGGATAGCATCAAATCAAGATGGCGGAGTACGATGAAGCTGCAACGGCATTCATAACTCCACATGGTCCCTTCTGTTTTAACACCATGCCTTTCGGGCTCAAAAATGCCGGTGCAACCTATCAACGCATGATTCAGACATGCCTGGAAACACAAATCGGCAAAATAGTGGAGGCACACATAGACGACGTGGTCATCAAAACCAAACACGTCGAGTCTTTAATAGACGACCTGAGGCTTACGTTTGATAATCTCCGAACATATGACATCAAGCTCAATCCGGAAATATGTGTTTTCAGCGTTCCTGCCGGAAAGGACCTGGGTTTCATCATTTCCAATAGAGGAATTGAAGCAAATCCGGCTAAAATTCGAGCTTTGTCATAGTTGGCTACCCCAATAGACCTCAAGCAAATCCAGAAATTAACTGGATGTGTGGCTGCCTTAAGCCACTTTATCTCCCGATTGGGAGAAAAGGCACTACCTATCTATCGCCTTCTTCGACGCACCGAACACTTCGAGTGGATAGATGCATCCACGGCCGGACTGGAAGAAATAAAGGCCCTCTTGGGCAGCAACCCAATCCTGGCCGCACCAAACATCGGCGAACCCATGCTGTTATATATAGCTGCAACGCACCAAGTTGTAAGCGCGGTGCTCGTTGTCGAACGAGAGGAGGATGGACATAAATTCCTGCTTCAAAAGCCGGTATACTACGTATCCACTGTCCTCACACCATGCAAGTCACGGTACCCACATTATCAAAAGATAGCATACGTTGTCTTTATGGCATCCCGGAAACTACGACACTACTTTCAAGAGTTCTCAATTACGGTGGCCTCCGAAGTACCACTCAACGATATAATAAATAACCGCAATGCCACGTGCCGGATTGCTAAGTGGGCCATCGAGCTCCTCCCGTTCGACATCATATATAAACCATGGAGAGCCATTAAGTCGCAAGTACTGGCTGACTTCGTCGCCGAATGGACAAAAGCCGAACTCCCTAAAGAGTACGGCGCGTACTCCAATTGGATCATGCACTTTGATGGCTCTAAAATGCGGGCTCATCTGGGAGCGGGCGTTGTCCTGACATCCCCCACCGGAGATACAGTCCAATACATACTCCAAATACTATACACAGACTCCAACAATGCAGCCGAATATAAGGCTCTGTTGCATGGTCTTCGGATGGCAGTCTTTATGGGCATCCAACGCCTAGAAGCGCGTGGGGATTCGAACCTTGCAATATCTCAAATAAATGGAGACTTTGATGCGAAGGACCCGAAAATGGCGGCTTACCACAATACGTTCCTCAAGATGTCAGCTCGGTTCGAGGGGCTCGAATTCCATCATGTGGTCCGAGAAAACAATCAAGCGGCAGATATCCTAGCCCGCATCGGTGCTAAGCGTGACCCCGTCCCACCTAATATCTTCTTGGAAAGGCTATTCAAGCCATCCATGGTATGGGAAGGGGAGACCGACAACCAGATCCGACCACAACCCCAGATCCCGAACACACTGACATAATCGGAGGCTCCGCCACCGAAATAACACCTTTGGCCCACGTGATCATGGCTGTCATCGCCCCGTGGATAGAACCCTTCTTAGCCTACCTAAATAGGCAAGAACTCCTCGAGGACCAAAATGAGGCACGTTGCATTGTGCGACGCTTTAAAGCCTACAAGGTTCACGAGGGAGAGCTTTATAAGAAAAGCGCTACCAGAGTACTCCAAAGGCGCATCTCCGAAGAGGAAGGGCGGCAGCTCGTGGCCGAAATTCACGCTGGACTCGACGGCCACCACGCTGCAGCTCGTGCCCTTGTAAGCAAGGCCTTCCGTACAGGTTTCTACTGGCCGACAGCCCGAGCAGACACACAGGACCTCATCCAACAATGCGTCGGTTGCCACCTTTTCGCAAACCAAAGACATATGCCACCTACCGCTCTCCAAACAATCCACATAACTTGGCCCTTTGCGGTCTGGGGGCTCGATATGGTTGGACCCCTTAAAGGAGGAAGCCATAAGAAAAAATACCTATTGGTTATGGTGGATAAATTCACCAAATGGATAGAGGCCAAACAGTTAAAACTGTCAAATCCGGACGAGTGATAGACTTCATATCTGGGGTTGTACACCGTTATGGTGTCCCCCACAGCATCATCACCGATAATGGCTCTAACTTCACAGCCGACGAGGTGAAAATTTGGTGCGGCAACATGGGCATTAAGCTCAATTACGCCTCCGTCTATCACCCCCAAACAAACGGTCAAGTCGAACGAGCAAATGGTCTTATTATGAGCAGCATCAAACCCAGACTAGTGCTATCCTTGAAGGAATCAGATACGCACTGGGTCGAGGAGCTCGACTCCGTACTATGGGGGCTGCGGACCACGCCGAATCACACTACTGGATACACACCATTTTTTATAGTATAAGGCGTAGAGGCGGTATTGCCCTGCGATATCATTCATGACTCACCTCGAGTGCACATGTACAAATAGAGAGAAGCCGAGCTTGATCGGCATGACAGTTTAGATGCCCTGGAAGAGGAGCGCGACGTCGCAAAAGCCCGTTCCGCATTCTATCAGCAATAGGCTCGAAGGTATCAAAGCAGAGAAGTACGGGCCAAAACTTATAATGTTGGCGAACTCGATCTACGCCTTTCGGGGAGGAAAAAGGACAAGCTCAAGCCCAAGTGCGAGGGTCACTTCATCATTGATAAAGTTCTCACTGGAGGAGCGTACCGTCTGCGTGATGCATCAGATAATTGACTTGAGCCGAACCCATGGAACGCGGCCAGATTCTGAAGATTCTACGCCTAGTGCCGAACTCTGTGTTCGTCCCCTTACCTCCGCCTTTCTTTTTTAAGTTATATTCTCTTTCTCTCTTTCTTTCTTTCCTTCCTTTTTTAATGGCCTTAAAGGCTTCAAGTGTGGCTCGACTACACACTCTTGCCGTTTTATGCGTGCTCAATATACCTGGGGGCTTCTTATACAGAAGCTTAATATAATTATCTTCCGGGCTTCATGCCCACTACATATGTGTCACTTCTCCATATGTACCTTTTCTTCGCCATTATATGCATCGATATGACTTAAGTTTTGGCCAAGCTGGTTGCCTGGCTCCTGTGTTTATGCCTTACGTTCTCATTAGTTCGACTAGGGCATAAGGGGAGCACCTCTGCGATTGTTACTGCCGGGTCAGCCCGATGTGTACCTCAGACTGGGTGAAGTTGAAAGCTAGCATTCTTAAGGGAATATTCGGTCGGTGAACAAAATATGTTTTCTTACCTATTACAATATAAGCCCCAAGATGTTTTATGTCCTACGTCTCTGTTCGCAGTTCGGACATGCACATTCACGCATGCGTACCGAGGGAAAGGAACCCTTAACGGAACTATTCTACCTGGAAGATGTTTCTTACTATCCATGTAATATAACATAGCTAGTTGGGTACTTTTCTGTTCAAGCACTTATGACCCCTACGCCTGGTTTCCACGCGTACCCCGGTTTAAAAAACTGAGTAGGTATTTGGATACACTTCGGACCATCGGGTCCGGAGGTTGAAGCGAAAAGGTCCGCCATGACAAATGATTCACAATCCGGCTAGGGACAAAATATGTCAATTGAAGTACATAGTCACTTAGACTGGCTAAATTCTTCTTTTATACCATCCAACAGGCTGTCTAGTCTACAATCCTATTGGGAATACTTTGCGGCTAATCCTACCTGGTCATATACCAGACTAACGGGAATATCTTTCCCATCTGACCCTACAGGCCCGACCAGGGCCATGTGATTCGGATCAACCTTGGTGTATCGTGTTTTCACCATAGCCCAGGCTTCCCTTGCACATTGTCGCCAAGACGATATCTTCCATAATCGGAAGCACCGCCGCGCTCCCTTGATCATCTCTACAAGCTCTCCCATGCCTCCTGGCAGGGAGGCGGATGGCCACAAGGCTTGGGCAATACCCTACATCACCTGCCGAACTTGTTCGTGCAGTTGTGAAAGCTCTTGTAGCAGATCGCCTGCGGATCCGGGCATCTCCTCTTCGGGATGACCCGTGAGCATACCTACATACATAACTCTGCTAGCCCGTTTCTTCGCCGAACTGTATAAAGGTTCGGTTAAGCACATACTAAAAATGCCTTGTCGAAGCCTCGTGTTCTCCTTCACGGAGTCAGCAAGCTGGGCCCGAACATCTTCCAATTCAACACCCAGCTGGGTATTGGCATCCTGGAGATCGTTTTTCTCTCGCCTAACCCGTGTAAGCACGCGCTCGCCAGCCTCTAGCTGTTGTTGAGCATGTTGCTCATCCCCTGGTTTGATATCCGGATTCACTCCGGGATTGTCTGCAGAATCTATTTTTAGTTTTGCGAGCATGCCAAATAATAACTGGTACGCGTCATTACATTCTTTTTGATCAAGACAAGTATTACCAGATGAGGCCTTCTTGGATTCCTCCATTCCTGCAACTGCGGCCCATAGCTGGGCTTTGCACTCCTCCAGCTCTTGAGACAAATGGGTGTTCTTCTCCGTAAGAACCTATGCATACAATGATCCTTAAATTAGTTGTCCAACTATTTCAAGTCTCAGGGGCTACTGATATACATAATTATCAGATTTTTCTTACCTGTATATCCTTTAAATACTGGTCTGTGGCTCTAGCAAGCCCACCTTGAGCAGCTCGGATGTACGCGTCTCCCGAGTTGAAGGCATTGAACGCCTCTTTGGAGAAATTAGGGTCGTGGAGTATGACCCGTCGACGCCTGTGATTCATGGCACTCTCCACTTTAGAATTTGTAGCGGATATTCTATCCGCATCCTTTGTAGGAGGACCGTCCGGTGTTGTCCCCATGTTAGCCTCCGCCCTTGAGTCCGGTTCTTGAGTCCGGCTGGTGGAGGCGTGGCCGACAGGATCTCCGGTCATAGTCCGGCGAGCACTCTTCTGCCAGGGGACAAGGGACATTGTTATATTTTAAAGACGATAACCAGAGCAGGTTTTAAATCATACCTCTGCAACGGCGACTCGGTCCTGACTGCCTTCCTTTTAAGCCTACCCGTCTTGGGTGCCCCCTGTTGGTGAGTCGCCGCGGGTTCGGCCCGGCGCCCTGATGGCCTACCCTATAAAGCGCAAGACGTGTGCGGTGGGTAAGGTGTAAAGAAAGGATCCTTCTCGGAAGTCAGGATTCCGGTTTTACATACATGTGATGTAGGGAGGAGGCCGGGATAATCAGCGATGATGGACACCAAGGCGCCGTTACAGCTTTCCTGGTAAATCGTCCTGTCGACGAGCACCACAAATACGTCTGGTTCTTCTTCGAGTCTGGGGTCGAGGGCCTGGTCAGGGTCCTATGGCTATGGAGACAGGCTGTAGACCTCCCTCACAGCTTTTCACAGTTCCTGCTATGAATTAGCAAGGTAAATAGATGCAAGAGTGCGGGAATGAATGGAGTTGAGTAAAGGATAGCAGCTCACCCAGCTTGGGGGTTGTACATGGAAAATCCATCCCGTGGCTTAATGCGGATAAACTCCTCTTCTTCTCCTTTATAAAAATCGGACAGTATTTTCACTAGAGCGGTGGCGGAGTCTGGACCGTTATGACCGCAGCGGGTGGCGTCGTCTTCTCCATTGAAGTGTCA
>NC_041387.1:566845977-566855390 GCF_002162155.2 Triticum dicoccoides | reverse complement strand
CCCGCATTATGCAGATTGACATAACCTCAATTATTGTCAATCCAGATTTGGCCAGCGTTTTTATCCTGGCCATCAGATAAAGGACCTCTCTGTTATCTTCCTCCTGGGAGCTACGGGGACGCCAGCTACAGCGTTTCTTTAGTGGGCGTTGGTAAACTTAGGAAGGCCCATTCGGATAGGGTCCGGAAGGGGGACGTCCTCCATATAAAACCACTCCGAAGGCCAGTCTTCGGATGTCTTCTTCAGAGTGCGGGACATGTATCCGGTCCCGACGATGGGCCATATTTCGGCTCCGCCCACTTGGTATATTTATCCCTCCTGATTGCAAGGGACGAGGAAGAATAGCCTCTTCCATAGCTCGAAATGAGCTTCGCAGCCCAGAAATAGCTCACAAAGAGCGACATAACCTGCGATGTGCAGTATGGAGGCAGGAGTGAAGTTATGCAGCTGGAGGCCGTAATACTCCAGGAGCTCGCGAAGGAACGGATGGATTGGAAATCTGAGCCCCCTCAGCAAGTAAGGGACAAGGCATACTCACTCCCCCCATCGTAAGTTGGGGAGACTCTCTACTTGCTCCCCGCCATCGTAAGTGGCTAATCCGGCTCAGACGGGGACAAGGTATGCAGGCGGGAGAAACCCCTGGGTCTGCAACTCCACCAACTGGCCGTGGTATATGGTGCACTTCACCCAATCACCTGGCTTAGTGTTACGGGAGCGAGACGAGGAGCTGCGGTGGCCGACCATGAAAGGATAGTTTTTTCGGGCACGCTCTGATGGATCCTCTCTTGGGGAAGGTGGTGTGATTTGGATCTGAGGATCCCCGTCTCTTTAATAGATGATTTACTAACATGGTTAGGGTGGCAAATGTAAAAATCCCCCCGACTTCTCGCATTCGCTCGACACATGGAGACTGCCATTATTAAGGTACGGAAGCCGAGGAGTGGAACATTAATGGGAAGCCGTACACTACAACAGGTACTTGAGGACTTGGAGAAGAACCCACCTTGCAATGCCGTAGACAATCTGCGCGCTGGACTCATCATCATTGAAGCCTGGTTCGGGGGCTACTGAGGGAGTCCTAGATTAGGGGGTCCTCGGACAGCCGGACGATGTACTTGTGCTAGACTGTTGGACTATGAAGATACAAGATTGAAGACTTCGTCCCATGTGTGGGTGGGACTCTCCTTTGTGTGGAGGGCAAGCTTGGCAATTCAGATATGTAGATTTCCTTCCCTGTAACCGACTCTGTGTAACCCTAGCCCCCTCCCGTGTCTATATAAACCGGAGGGTTTAGTCCATAGGACGAGAACAATCATAATCATGGGTTAGCTTCTAGGGTTTAGCCTCTATGATCTCGTGGTAGATCAACTCTTGTAATACTCATATCATCAAGATCAATCAAGCAAGAAGTAGGGTATTACCTCCATAGAGAGGGCCCGAACTTGGGTAAACATTGTGTCCCCCGTCTCCTGCTACCATTAGCCTTAGACGCACAATTCGGGACCCCCTACCCGAGATCTGCCGGTTTTGACACCGATAATGACATATTGTCGAAGCAAGAAAAATATGCATATGAACTTCTAGATCCTATGTGAATGAAGGACTGTAAGCCTTCTCCTACACCATTTTCTTCCTCCGAGAATCTTTCAGCGCATGAAGGGGGCCCCTCAGTGAAAAATAAAGTAAAAAATATAGAAGTATTGTATGAGCCTTATAGTAGTTGCCTCTTACGCAACAATATACCGTTTACTATTTAGAATATTTTCAATATCTACATGCACTTACCACTCTTGACTGGACATTTGTCAAAAGAATTGTATAGTACGTAAAGTATACAATGAGTATTTGGCTTGAAATTAGACACTCGAAGTATACATTTCTTGGTGCTTTTTTTGATGCACAGTGGGCTGGCAATAGTGATGGTAGAAAATAACCTAGTGGTTTTGCAGTATTTTTTGGCTCTAATCTTATTTCCTAGAGTGCAAGGAAACATGCCATGATGTTAAAGTCAAGTACAGATGCTGAATACAAGTCTATGGGAAATGCAACTGCTAAGATCATTTTTTTGGAACACTGCTTGCAGAATTTGGAATTAGGAAACATCACACTTCCTGTTTTATTGCGTGATAATTTAGTAGCAAATTATTTATTTGCTAATCCTGCTTTCCATGCCAGTACAAAACATATTGAGATTGATTTTCATTTTTTATGAGAAAGTGTTATAGAAAGAAACTAGACATAAGGTTCTTTCCAAGGAGATGGCTTTACTAAAGCTCTTGCATCTAGACCATTTGAAGAGTTCAAGAACAATTTGAATTTAGGATAGTAGAGATTAAGGAAGGGTGTTAGACAATTGGATTGATCTCCACGTTCTGTAATAGTCCATGTTGTTCTCCCTCCCTATCAAACTCCTATCTGTAACACCAAATTCAAGCGATTGGTAATATCCTTGTAAGCCATGCAAGGCTATTCCTGTCTCAATCAATAAATACCATGCAACTCCTTTACAGAGGGGTAAGAATGCTTACTTCCAACAGTATCCACTTCGGATAGTACAATGCTGACTGCTCTGGGCACTACGCTTGCTAGTTTGATAATTGCTAAGACATTTGATTAACTGAGTCTACTCGTCCCGCCATTGTCCATCCCACTTTTCTTTCTCTCTTCTAACTGTTCTCTCATCTCCTTCTCGAAGATAAGTAGGCCTTTTCTCACTCCTTTTCCAAACTTCAACCCTAGGTCTAACCTGAATTGGTTATACATGGTAATGACGATGTTTTGTTGCATCGTTAGCTTGTTGAAGGCATGCATTGCTCGGGTGTGTTCAGACTAATTCTTCAGGGTGAAAACATAGAGTCTGGTCTTTAGTGGTTGGATCCGGTGAACACGACGTTTGAGCATCATTTGTTAACTGAAGGCATTGATGTTGTAGGACCATTCTCGTTGCCCTTGTAGTATCAAGAGATGGTTGGTGCAGATATGGTCGTTGTTGTAGTTTCGTTATGGAGGGGTAGGAATGATTCCTTCTGATAATATCCACTTCATATAGTGCAATGCTGGAAGGAAATTAGCTCTGGACACACTTACTGGTTTGATAATTTCTAAGACATTTGTTTAACCGACTCTACTCGTCCCGCCATTGTCCATCCTACTTTTCTTTCTCTCTTCTAACTGTTCTATCATCTCTTTCTCAAAGGTAAGTAGGCCATTCCAGACTTCTTTTCCAAACTTAAACCCTAGGTCTGGCCTGAATTGATTACACATGGTAATGGCGGTGTTTTTTTGTGTCGTTAGCTTGTTGAAGGCATGCATCGCTCGGGTGTGTTCAGACTTGTTCCTCAGGATGAAAACAAAGAGTCTGGCCTTTGGTAGTTCGATCCGATGGCGATGACGTTTGAGCATCATTTCTTTCCTGAAGGCATTGATGTTGAAGAGCCATTCTCGTTGTCCTTGTGGTATCGAGATATGGTTGGTGCACATATGATCGTTGGTGTAGTTTTTCGTCGATTGTTTTGATCGCCTTGGATTTTTCTCTCTTGATTAGGCATAGCTTGGGTCTTGTTTCACATAATTAAGTAAATCAAAACATACTCTTTCCATCACCTATTTCACATAATTAAGTAAATCAATTGAAGTAATCACCACTATATTATTCTGTGCAAGGAGGTTCAATCAATGAAATCTATTTACTTTAACTATTTGACAAACCTATCCGACATAAACTTTTTGAAATCAAAACATACAATGAAGCGACCGGACTCACAGTTGAACAGAAATGGATCCACTTAACTAGCGAACATCAGCGGGAAGCATGCCAATTGCGAATGATTTGCATGACTATTTATATTGTCAAAGGATGGCAAATTTACTTGGCAAGTATGACAATTTCGTCCCAGTTCATTTTCTCTCTCAGTATTTGCCTTGTTTGCAGACCAAAAAGTCATCCTCGTGATGATATAAATTATAATAAAATATCATTCGATTTCTCATCCCCTGCAAACGAACCTTAGCTAAATAGAATTACCAACAGAAATACCCCAAACCAAAATAAACATTTTGGAAGCGAAAGAACAAATCAAATCATGGAAACATCAGCCGCCATTGCAGCTTAAAGTATCTCGGTGTCCTGATCTCCTCCTCCATGGCCACCTTCTCCTGGTCACTCCATGTGCTCTCCGGCGATGCCACCACATCCCAGCCGCGGAAGAACCCCCTAACATCGACGCGGCCGCCCTTCACTAGCACGACGCGCTGCAGTGTTGTGCACACCCTCATGGCAAACCTGACCAGGCACGCCTGCCTCATCGTCAGCTGGAACCCGACTATCACCAGCTCCTCCATTTGAGCATGCCAGAAGTTGGTCGGAACCCAGCCATTGTAGGCATTGCGTGCCTGCCGCCCCCACAAGTCCTTGCAGCCGGCGATGCTGACGTGGAGGGCTTCGAGCGAGGGCGCTGAGTGGAGGAGGAGGAGGAGGCACGACCATGAAAAGTCCCAGTTGAAAGGCACGTCCGCCACTAGTAGCCTCCGCAGACCGAGGAACGGGGTCACACCGGCGAGCCATGGGTTGGCCCACTTGTAGGTGCCAGTGAACCGGAGGACGAGCTCCTTCGTAGACGCTAGGACAACCGCCGCCAAGTACTTGTTCAGCATGTAGTCGTACTGGTACCTGTCCCAGGGTTCACCCTCGACGATGAAGAATAGTGGCGGAGCTAGACCAAAACCATTGGGGGTCGAAACGTAAATGACAAAGAACTGGGGGGCAAAAGGCTAATTTTTCACGTCATCTTGGCCCTTCAAAAAAAATCTTCAGGGTTTTCTCCAAACCTGGGGGGGCCACGGTCCCCCTCGGCCCCAACATAGCTCCGTCGTTGGTGAAGAAGCCCACGTCCAAGTTTACGTGCGCGAGGCACGGGACGTTGCCGAATGCCAGAATGAGGAAGTTGTCGCTACACTCCAAGCGCTCCAGCGCCAGGAGAGAGAATGTTTTAAATAGGGGGCTATGGAAAAACAGCGGCGGGCCTCCAAACCAGTTATGTCACATCTAAGCTTATATCCACTCTATTTGTGGTCTTTTTTTCCTAATCTTTTTTATTTGTGGGAGCTTAGATGTGACATCCTTAAAAAACATCTAGATGTGAATCAGACAAACTTATTTGTGAAGGCGATCATTTAGCGGCATCCTGCTGAAAAGGCTATATAGCGGAGCTATAGCCGGCTATTTAAAACTGAGCGGATTACCGACAACGAGCAGTTGTCGACGACGAGCTCCCTGAGCCCTCATGCTGGCGTGTCCACCTCCATGACTCTGGGTCTGGGTATGCTGCCGTCGGTTTTGGCGGCGCGGCAACGCTTGAGGTGCACGGACTGCAGCTGCGGGCACATGGAGACCACTGCTGTGTAGGCCGTCATCGGCTGGCTGATGTCCTGAAGGACGAGAGCAGTGAGCCCGCCATACTTGTGCTCGTGCAGCGGCGGGAGGAGTTCAAAACCTCCGAGAGTGAGGATGTGGATATGTTGGACTGACTCGTCGTTGAGGAGCTCGTGGGGGGAGAGGTAGGCGGCACGCCGGGCGCTGGATGGGCGCTTCATGCGGACCACCTGTTAGCCGTAAACCACGCCCGGGCGTTGAACACTAGTAGAAAAAGGGCTATTTGTCCCGGTTCGTAAGGTCCTTCTGTCCCGGTTTAGGAACCGAGACTAAACGGTCGTTACTAATGCCCTTGGCCTTTAGTCCCGGTTCTTACACGAACCGGGACAGATGGGCCTCCACATGGCCACTGCAGCCAGCCCAGGCAGGGGGGCTTTGGTCCCGGTTGGTGACGTAAACCGGGACCAAAAGGCATCCACGCGTCAGCAGCTGGGTGGAGCTGAGGTTTTTTCTTGAAAGGGGCTGGTTTAGGGGTTTGGGGGGTTAATTTAGGTTGTTATTAGCTAGCTAATAGAGAGAAGTGCCTCTCTTATATCTCCGTGCTTGGTTTACCAACGCTACTGCTATGCCTAAACATGGCTTAGATTGAAGTGAAGGCAACATGTGGTGCATGTCGAAAGTAATACTAATCCGAACTTGACCAAGTTTGGATTGTACTACTTTTGACTTGCACCACATGCATGTTGCCTTCACTTCAATCCAATCCATGTTCATTTCACCCATTGACATATAATAACTCTTCATGCTCGCATCATGCATCATCATATATAACAACAAGTCCTACTAATCATGCATCATCATACGACTTCTACTCGTTATTAATAACAAGTCATACGATCATCATCCTCATAGTCATTGAGCCAACCCTACTTAATTGTTCTAGCACAATCATCAGTATTAGTTAGGACCTAAATACCCTTAAGGTAAAATTACATACAACAATATAGACCCTGACTCTCCATTATGGAGAATGGAGATCATCATGTCTCCAATTCTTGCGCTTCGCTTCCTTTTGCTTCCAAGAACCTCCTCACGACTGTGCATACATTTTTTTTCCATTCTTTGATTGTCATGTCTCCAGTTCTTTTAGAAATCTGGTATGGACAGTTGATATTCGTAGGATGACCTAGTTGTATGTTAAAAACATCAAGGCGACCATGATGATACATCAGATGAGGCACACAATCATTCGGGATTATCTGTTGAAAAACATAGTAATAACTTTGTAGTTAGCAATGATGTACTAGCTTCAGAAGTATGCAAAAGATGCACGGATGTCGTAATTGTAAAAAATCTAACCAGGGTATCTCCATGGTAGTTACCGTAGTTCAACACGTGCAATAGTGGTACGTATTGACCATAATGTTGAGGAGTTAGATTGTAGATATTGTAATTCTCAAGATCAGTACAAAATGCGATCAGATGATTTTTCTCCTGATAAGTTAATTCAGAGCCATCAGTGTAGTGGGTTTTGTCTACCATCTTCTGCACATTCTTTGAAGAATGATAATAAGCTGTCAATGGAAATAAGCTGTCAACTATTTTGAAATAAACAATATAAATTACTTAATAACTATGTTTGAGAAGCTCACATATGGGAAGAATTGGAAGCGTATCAACAAGGACCCAAATGTCCATATTGTCTTGCTCGATTTTAGGATCACCAATATCCATGGTGACAAGCGTACCCTCATCAAAACCATACATCTTGCAAAGTGCTTCCCAATTTTTGCAACCAAAATGGGTTACACTCTCAGAATTGTACAACTTTACTTCAAAATCCACACCATGATGGGTTCTTAGGTGAGTTTTCTTTGTTTCCATACTTTCATGGTCTTCAAAACCCATCCTCTCCAAGACATAGCGTCTTGCATAGCATGGGATAAGCTAGTCGAATTGGAAAAGATGAAAAGTACATATTGAAATAGTTGAAGTCGTGCTTAATTACGAAAAAAACTCTTGTCGTCGTTGTGCACCGTTTCAACATTGAAGGTCTCCTCGAGCTTAATGCTGAAGCGCCGATCTTCGTCCAGCTTAAGGAACCTGTTGCACATACCTCGGTCATCGTGGCACCAGTCGCACTCCCCCGGGCGGTTTTCATCGTCCGAGTACGACATTTCTTATGTTCATAATTCAAATATTAAACTTGTACAATTAAATACATGTACTAAAAACCTAAATTAGATCATTATTATTAATCACGGGTTGACTATCGGTCTGTCGAGCCTTTTCTTGAAAACTCTTAGCTCACGTGGTGTACATATTCGACCGTCGGTGATGGTAGCACCTCCTTTCATTCCCGAATGGATTACACCAAATTGTCTAGCACACGGGAATGAAGGAGAAGCTACCCCCACGACAACAGTCGGGATTCTTTGTCCTCTCATATATATATGGTTGGAGACTCTCCCTCACTGATTTCTCTCTGACATTAGCGACCGTCGGTGATGGTAGCTCCTCCTTTCGTTCCCGAGTGCATTACACAAAATTGTGTCTAGAACACGGGAACAAAGGAGAAGCTACCCCCACGACAACAATCGGGATTCTTTGTCCTCTCATATATGGTGGAGACTCGACAGACTAAAAGTCAACCCGAGGACTCATATTATAGGACTCATATTGACATGGAGATTTGGCTGGTCTCACTTCGAGGTCGGAGGGGGGTCGGTGACGGGGACGACGGCGCGGATGATGGAGGGGCCACCTAGATTTCTGTAAAAACAAAAACCCTATAAGCTATCAAGTAATAAACTGCATTGGCCTTGGATCGTGCTCTCCAATTTTAGCATTCAAAGTAGGAGTAATTTTCCAATTTGAGCATTCAATAAGCAAAACCAAATCATAAAATAAAATAGTATGCAAATTAGCATGCATTCAATTATAAGCAAAACTACATCATCTCTTGTGTCCGTACATCGTCGAATATTATCAATAATACTCGTCGAATACTATCATACATATAGCGTCGCTAATACAGCTAGAACCATAGCGCCCAACGGGTATCGTCGCGGGAGGTGGACACCCAAAGAGAAGGAACCATCACAGGATCATAGCTTCAAACCTGCCATCCAACGCAACCATTTAGCGATGAACGTGCTCGTCCTCCTCGCTGACATGGTGACGTACCACCTCCGCGGTGTCCGGAAGCCTCGGCACCGTCACTGGCCCACGCGACCGCCGCCAAACAAGGATCGGGTCAACGACGGGCTGGCTTCTCACCAACCTATGCCCCCAGGAAGGTAGCACCTCCCAATACCAACCCGGCGGATCCTAGTCCCAAACATGGCCCCTCTGATCAAGCCGGCCTCCTCCGCCGAGTCGACGACAAGGATGCGGGATAGGCATCATCGACGTCGATGCAGGATTATTTGCTTGAACTAAAAAAATGAACTAGTTCTATTAATTTTCTTGCTAAAAATAAACTACTTCTATATATAGTAAAATAAAGTAGTTTTATTAAATCAACTAGTTCAACTACTAAGCGCTTACTATAATTAAATAAAATAAAGTAGTACTAACTAAAAATAAACTACTTCTATATATAGTAAAATTTAATAAAGTAGTTTTATTAAATCAACTAGTTCAACAACTAAGCACTAACCTAAAATCAAGTAGTACGTACTAATTTTACTTTTTCCTCTACACTAACCTAAAATGCAGTAACCTAAAATCGATATCTACTAACCTAAATAAAAAATTAATACATATTTGAAAAAAACATATATAAACAAAAAAATGCTATGAACATTATATTCATACATACATAGCCACATTCATTCATCATATAGCTACCACATTATTCATACAAAAAAATGCAATGAACAAAAAAATTAATACAGATTATATGAAAAAAAGCACTGAACAGAGATGTGGAGGCGGTGGCTCACATCGGGGGTGGCCGGCGAGGGCGAAGGCAGGGGTGGCAAGGGCGTTGGCGATGGCCACGATGGGGGGCGCGGGCCGGGGCAAGGGAGTGGCCGGT
>NC_041387.1:566796932-566845749 GCF_002162155.2 Triticum dicoccoides | reverse complement strand
ATAGGAAAGGCTTTGGTCCCGGTTCGTCGCACCAACCTGGACCAATGCCCCCTTTAGTCCCGGTTGGTGCCACCAACTGGGACCAAAGGTCTCTTTTCAGTAGCCCAAAGGGCGGGAAGCAGAGGCCTTTGGTCCCAGTTGGTGGCACCAACCGGGACTGAAGGGTGGGAATTGGTTCTAGTTGGTGCCACGAACCGGGACCAATGGTGTGCATTGGTCCCGGTTTGTGGCATCAACTAGGACCAATGTCCTGTGGCTGCCAAAGCCGTGGTGCGGTGGGATGTTTAGTCCCACCTTGCTAGCCGAGGAGCGGCAGGACCGGTTTATAAGCCCTGCCCCGCCAGCTCCAATGAGATCCTCTCAACTACAGGCCTCTGGGCCTATTCTCGCACTGCTATGCTTGTGGGCCTGCTGGCCCTTTTGTGGGCCAGAATCCTGTCCCATGGATGGGTTTCTAGTCGTATTCCGCCTGTGGTGGCCGAGTAGGTGACATTTTTTATTTTTTTCCCAGTTTTTTTATTTTCTTTTTTGCTTTATTTATTTTATTTTGTTTCTACTTACAACAAAATACTTACCATTGTTATTTTATTTATTTCAGGAGAATTCTTTTTGCTTATAATGTTTTGAACAGAAAATACTTTGGTAATTTTAGGTCCATAAATTTTATTTATGTTATTAAAGTTTATTTTATTTTATTTTACTTTGTTTCTACTTATATATTTTTATTAAAGTTTATTTTATTTTATTTGGTTTCTACTTACATCATCAATTTTCATCCCTTTCTAACTTCATTTGTTATTTTTTTCCATGCATTTACTGATTATTTTGAGCTATAAGACCCTGAAATTGAAAAGCATTTCAACTGAACTTTGAAAAGGTTAGAAGTTGGCATGGTATCATCATTTCATCCACATAGCATGTGCAAGAAAGTTGAGAGGGTTACGGCAAAAACTGGATGCACTTCATGTATAAAACATACAATCTCTTTCGAAGTATCAGGATTTCATACAGAAACTTGTCTGTTACAACAGGCATTTCAAATGAACTACGAAAAGGTTGAAAGTTGGCATGGTATCATCATAATAGTTGTGAAGAAAGTCATCACTTTTTCTTTGCTTGTGTCCTTTCCTTATTGCGTTGTAACCATGGATAATATTCATAATTTATCAGGATGCTTGGGTCAGCCTTGAATTTGAAGGGAGGAATTTCATGAAACTTTTCATAATCTTCGGACATGTCTGTCTTGTCCTCCACTCCCATGATATCCCTTTTTCCTGAAAGAACTATGTGGCGCTTTGGCTCATCGTATGATGTATTCGCTTCCTTATCTTTTCTTTTTCTCGGTTTTGGTAGACATGTCTTTCACATAGATAACCTGTGCCACATCATTGAGTCCCCTCCAAGCGTGCCTTTTCCAGTCAGTCTCCTCTCATACCGCGATTCAGGGAGACCTATCTTCTTAAGGCCAGGAATGAAGTCAACACAAAACCCAATGACATCCTCTGTTTGATGGCCTATGGAGATGCTTCCTTCTGGCCTAGCACGGTTACGGACATATTTCTTTAGGACTCCCATGAACCTCTCAAAGGGGTACACATTGTGTAAAAACACGGGCCCAGAATGACAATCTTGTCAACTAGATGAACTAGGACATGCGTCATGATATTGAAGAAGGATGGTGGGAACACCAGCTCAAAACTGACAAGACATTGCACCACATCACTCCTTCGCCTTGGTATGATTTCTGGATCGATCACCTTCTGAGAGATTGCATTGAGGAATGCACATAGCTTCACAATGGCTAATCGGACGTTTTCCGGTAGAAGCCCCCTCAATGCAACCGGAAGCAGTTGCGTCATAATCACGTGGTAGTCACGAGACTTTAGGTTCTAGAAATTTTTCTCTGGCATATTTATTATTCCCTTTATATTCGATGAGAAGCCAGTCGGGACCTTCATACTAAGCAAGCATTCAAAGAAGATTTCCTTCTCTTCTTTGGTAAGAGCGTAGCTGGCAGGACCTTCATACTGCTTTGGAGGCATGCCGTATTTTTTGTGCAAACATTGCAGGTCCTCCCATGCCTTAGCTGTATCTTTTGTCTTCCCATACACGCCCAAGAAGCCTAGCAGGTTCACGCAAAGGTTCTTCGTCATGTGCATCACGTCGATCGAAGAGCGTACGTCTAGGTCTTTCCAGTAGGGTAGGTCCCAAAATATAGATTTCTTATTCCACATGGGTGCGTGTCCCTCAGCGTCACTCAGAACAGCTAGTCCGTCGGGACCCTTTCCAAAGATTACGTGTAAATCTTTGACCATAGCAAGTACGTGTTCACCGGTACGCATGGCGGGCTTCTTCCGGTGATCTGCCTCGCCTTTGAAATGCTTGCCTTTCTTTCGACATTGATGGTTGGTCAGAAGAAATTTGCCCCGGTACACATTCTTCTTGCATTTGTCCAGGTATATACTTTCGGTGTCAGCTAAACAATGCGTGCATGCATGGTATCCCTTGTTTGTCTGTCCTGAAAGGTTACTGAGAGCGGGCCACTCATTGATGGTTACAAACATCAACACGTGCAGTTTAAATTCCTCCTGTCTGTGCTCATCCCACGCACATACGCTGTTTCCATTTCACAGCTGTAAAAGTTCTTCAACTAATGGCCTTAGGTACACATCAATGTCGTTGCCGGGTTGCTCAGGGCCTTGGATGAGAACTGGCATCATAATGAACTTCCGGGTCATGCACATCCAAGGAGGAAGGTTATACATACATAGAGTCACGGGCCAGGTGCTGTGATTGCTGCTCGACTCCCCGAAAGGATTAATGCCATCCGTGCTTAAACCAAACAATACGTTACTTGGGTCACGTGCAAACTCAGTCCAGTACTCTCTCTCGATTTTTCTCCACTGCGACCCGTCAGCGGGTGCTCTCAACTTCCCGTCTTTCTTACGGTCCTCACTGTGCCATCGCATCAACTTGGCATGCTCTTTGTTTATGAACAGTCGTTTCAACCATGGTATTATAGGAGCATACCACATCACCTTCGCAGGAACCCTCTTCCAGCGGGGCTCGCCCTCAACATCACCAAGGTCATCTCGTCTGATCTTATACCGCAATGCACAGCATACCGGGCATGCGTTCAAATCCTCGTACGCACCGCGGTAGAGGATGCAGTCATTAGGGCATGCATGTATCTTCTACACCTCCAATACTAGAGGGCATACGACCTTCTTTGTTGCGTACGTACTGTCGGGCAATTCGTTATCCTTTGGAAGCTTCTTCTTCAATATTTCCAGTAGCTTCTCAAATCCTTTGTCGGCCACAACATTCTCTGCCTTGCACTGTAGCAATTCCAGTACGGTACCCAGCTTTGTGTTGCCATCTTCACAATTGGGGTACAACCCTTTTTTGTGATCCTCTAACATGCGATCGAACTTCAGCTTCTCCTTTTGACTTTCGCATTGCGTCCTTGCATCGACAATGACCCAGCGGAGATCATCATCATCGGGCACATCGTCTGGTTCCTCTTGATCTTCAACAGCTTCCCCCATTGCAGCAGCATCGGGCACATCGTCTGGTTCCTCTTGATCTTCAGCAGCTCCCCCCTGTTGCAGCATCACCGTATTCAGGGGGCACATAGTTGTCATCGTCCTCTTCTTCTTCGCCGTCTTCCATCATAACCCCTATTTCTCCGTGCCTCGTCCAAACATTATAGTGTGGCATGATACCCTTGTAAAGCAGGTGGGTGTGAAGGATTTTCTGGTTAGAGTAAGACTTCATATTCCCACATTTAGGTCATGGACAACACATAAAACCATTCTGCTTGTTTGCCTCAGCCACTTCGAGAAAATTATGCACGCTGACGGTGTCCTGGACTAGGGGGTACTCAACGCGTCGTCTCCTGATCAGTTGGATTGAGCCGAGGACCCCCATGGCCGTATACTCATGGGCCAGTCCGGACAGCTGCCGCATACAAGGAAGAATCCACAAGACTTGGCGATCAAGACAAGGACTCTTCCCCACTGGCGTTTTCGGCTAGGACTCTTGTTATCCTAGGCCTCTGGTGCATTATATAAACCGGGGCCGGGCTAGTTGATAGACATATACAACAACAATCATACCATAGGCTAGCTTCTAGGGTTTAGCCTCTCTGATCTCGTGGTAGATCAACTCTTGTACTACCCATATCATCAATATTAATCAAGCAGGAGTAGGGTTTTACCTCCATCGAGAGGGCCCGAACCTGGGTAAACATTGTGTCCCTTGCCTCCTGTTACCATTGATCCTAAGACGCACTGCTTGGGACCCCCTACCCAAGATCCGCCGGTTTTGACACCGATATTGGTGCTTTCATTGCGAGTTCCACTGTGTGATCGGCGAAAGGATCAATGGCTCGACTGCAGGTCAACTGCGACGTCGGCTTCTTCGTCACCAGCTCGACTGGTCACCTTGGCTTGACCGAGGACTACGCCCTACCTCCGATCGTCATGTTCGGATGAAGGCCTTCATCAACACCAACTCCGATCTCTATCAAGATCATGGAGGAGTCATCCATGGAGCTCGGGGGCTCAACGTCAACATTGCCCTCAGGCGACCGTGCTGTTTTTCTGGACAACAAACTTGTATCTGCCGCCACCGCCTCCTCGAGTGTCGCATAAACGATTACTTCGGTGAAATTATGCGGAATTAAGTTTACAACAACCCTGCAAAAATTTCGTCGAGTTCCGATGGAGGAATCTCCGGCAATCTCTGATATTCCGGAGCCCTGTTGAATCTGGATGAGAATCCGGACGAGTTTAGGGCGTGGTATCCAGAATCTAGCTCGGATGTCCTTTGGAGGATCCAACCGTTGATTTGCTGCGGAATTCCCATATCTATCACTTGCCAGAAATTCAACTCGATCCGACCGTCCAAACTCCAGGAAACTCCTGATTAGTGCATCACTTTTTGGATCTGTTTTCTGCGCGAGAACGAATCCGACCCGAATTCATCTTCTTTACGAACGGGATCTCGGACATCCTTTTTGAAAGAAGTTTTCATATGGGGTGTTGTGTTTTATTCTCAAACACATCCCGGTAGTATTAAAAGTATTCTTGCAATACGAACTTCACCGTCGCGCCGGTGTCAAACGAGACCGACAACATCACTCCACGGCGGCTGACCTCCGTTAGACACGTCGTCACTTTGTTGAGCCGAGCTCAATTTCTTCGGATCATCATCTAGGCCAGCCGAACAATAGTTCGGCATCGCGAAGGATAAATCGTCACCAACATCACCGCCCCACGGATTACACGGAGCGGGCACACCTGCATCGCCACACGGTCACTTCATCATGCCAGCATCGATCACGTCACGACCTGCATCGCTGGACCGGGGGCTTCATAATCTCTTCATCAACCTACTCCAGAGACTTCGGTGTCGCTGGCTGACCAGCTTCGTCACGTTAGCTGGAACGAGGGCTTTGCCTCGGCGAGCCAACCTTTGCCAGCATCGCCATGCCGTTGCTTTATCGCCTATCAGGCGATAGGTGTGCGGATCGAGTCCCAATTTTGGGAATCACCTTTCTTCAGATTGCTACAACAAATAAGCTAGATGCTATTAATCCTAGTCTTTTTTGCTTGTTAGGGTTCATTTTTTCCAATGAATTATTACTCTGGTTTGTCCGTCATATGCATGCAGGTCTATCAAATGGTGGCCGCATTAATGACGGTCGCATGATGGTTCGGTCAGTTTCCATACATAGTCCGGCGAACGCCGCATCCGGAACTCGAACCGACCTATGAATTCACACCTTGGCATGCCTTTACCGCATCACGCCGCCGCCCTGCATCGACATTGACTTTGGCGCCAGGCCATATTTCTTTTTATTACTCACTTTGCATAAATTATTTGTTATGCAACGATTTCTTTTAATTTTTATTATTGTTACTATTATCTCCGGTTTGCATTATTTTTTGTGCACAGGAAAATGGTCCAGCCGAACTATATCCTTTGGCATCACCTCGGCTGGATGGGGGGCTTCGCCAACACTTCATTACCCCATGTCGGGGACTTCGGCATCACCCTACCATCCTGCATCGACCGTGCTATGTCACCACTTCGGGGTGCCGAGCTCTTTGCTCCGCCACCTCGGGACCGGCTCGGGGATGGAACCTTGTCCCGCATCAAGCTCGGACCGCGTCATTAATACCGAACACATTAACCAGCTAAGTTGTCTTCATGCTCAAAGTTTTAAATTTTTAACTTGTGTTCGACTCGGCCAAGCATTATACTTTTTTGGAAAAAAGTTGCTTGTAAAAATTTCCTTGTCCAAACTTTGTTTGTGACACACAAATTCAAATACCCTGTTTACTTGGGGGCTTCCTTCATGAAGCTTTTTCCTCTTGCATATGGTTATACTTGTACGGCTTCGTTCCTTGTTCGTGTATTACGCCACACTATGCACCATATTAACTTAAGCGATTTGCAAGCTGGGTTGCCTGGCTCCTGTGCTTACCCCTACGTTCCGGATTGTTCGGCTAGGGAGTAAAGGGAGCATCTCTGCGATTGTCACGATCGGGTAACCCGAGCCGGACCTCAGACTGGGTGAAGCCGAAAGCTAGCGCTCTTATTGTTTTCAATCATGGTCGGCACACAACGAAACTAATGAGTACAAAAAATCTATTGCACAAGTCTCATAATAACAATGAGCACCGAAGAAAGGTATCGGTGGGGGTACTATTTTCTTCGAAGATGCTTCTTACACTTCGCAGTAATATAGCATAAGTTCCCTGAGCACGCTTTTTCTGTTACAGCCTTATGGCCTGATTGCCTGGTTATTGGAAACACCATCGATATTCTCGACAGATGGAGTACATAACACTTTTTGGTCCTTGACCGAAGAGGGAGAAGCCGACGGTCGGTTAAGACGCGTTTAAAGTTCGGTTGAACACAGATATGATATAAGTACTTCGGTACATGCAATCATTATTTTACCCAAGTCACTTGGGGGCTCTTAAATTTATATGAGCCGTTTTTATGATAAGTGTTTTTCTTCTTAGTCGTTGCAAAGTTTTTATTATTATTTATCACTCCTTTTTTCGACACAAGTGTGCGGTCACTAGCCGGGGAGCCTAATTTCTCTCTCAAAGCCGCTAGAGTTTAGTTTGCTAAACTGGCCTAGTAAGAAGTATTCCGCCTTCGGGATAGGAGGTTGAAGCCGTAGGCTGACCCGCTTGAAATTTTGAGATAGGATGTGTCATGTTAAAGCACGGTAGAAGCACCTTTTTTTTTCTAAAGTCCAATTTTCGGATTGGCACCGAACACTTGATCTAGTTCGGACATTAACCTTTTGAATAAGTTTTTTGGCTTTTTGAGCCCATGTCACTTTTAAACTATTTGTGTGTTTTCAGCACAAGTCTCGCAGTGCAACGCCGAACACCTTTAGAGATTCGGCAAAAACATTCTCGGATATTGATATATATGCATCAGTTTCAAATTGTGTCTTCGGTCAATAGTTGGGTTGCCCGGCTCCTGTGCTTGCCTCCTATGTTCCGCTTTGTTTGGCTAGGTGTGCAAAGGGAGAACCACTGCGATTGTGCTTCCAGCTCACATGGTTAAGCACCTCAGTGGAGAAAGCCGAAAACTGACTGTCACAATAAGTGTAAACTGGTCGGCGATCCGATGACGGCCTTAAATGACGGGCCATTCATAACAATGGCCGAAGTGTTTATGGCTTGATCTCGACTGTCGCTGAACACTACCGGGGGCTATTAACTGGCCTCCCAAACTAAATCCTCGACATTTTTCTCTTACATTGGAGCTGAGGTTTCATGATCATGCTTAGCATGACAACCGATAGCGGGACTATTTTCTTTGGAAGACATTTCTTCTGTTAAACAGTAATATAACATGTCTCTTCGCGTACCTTTGTTTATAAAACCGTATGGCCAGATTGCCTTGTTTGTTGTAAATCTTTGCCCTCATAAAGGCTTTATAAAGTAGGATAAACACTCCTTGGCTCTTGGCCGAGGAGGTGGAAGCCGATGGTCGGTCAACAAAGTTTTGTACAATGCGGATCCGAGCATTAATGACGTAAAGTACTTGGATACATAGAGTCATTACACATAATTTGTGATTTTACTATGGATATCGATCCTTAATTCGGCCTCCCGTGCCCGCATTAAGGCTCGGGGGCTACTGGGCTTCGGGCTTATTATTTACAAATATTAAAGGGGCACATCGATCCCCTGATCTGGTGTTGCCACCCGACCAGTTTCTCGGGGGCTACTGCATTGCCTCTTCTATGAGAAAATTTCAAGTCAATACAGTTTCTGAGGAGATTTTGATCCTCAGGTTGGTCGGCCGCACCCAACCTGAGTCTCGAGGACTGAGCACGCCGCTTTTTCTGTCCCGAAGTATTCTGCCGAGCTAAGACTTGATCCTCAGACCGATTTTGCAAATCAACCTGAGTCTCAGCGGCTACGGGGATCAGCGGTCTTATGTCATCCTTCATGTGCATCTTGGGTTTTAGACCGATACCCACCTTGAGGGCTACTGGCGATGTACCTCGGCAGAGAATAAATTGCACCAATCAAAAATATTGACAAAAATCAGCCCACATACGGGGAGGTGCACCACCTCGGAAGCAGTCCGGCATAAAGCTCGGGCGCTAGTGGCATTTCCGGCATTAAGCTCGGCTAAACTCCTTCAAACTTCTTTGAACCAAGGTGATTTACGACACCTCGGATACAGTCCGGCGTTGGAGCTCGGATACATTGCGGCGTTAGAGCCGTGAAGCAGTCCGGTATTGGTGCTCGGCTACAAGAGATACCTTCAATGCAGTCCAGCGTTAGAGCTCGGACGCAAGAGGACACTACATCCCGGGAACAACTCCAAACCCGAGGTGTGGCATAAAAATAACAAGGCATTGATAAAGGCCGGAAACTTAAAGGGGCTCCTCGGATACCCGACGTGTAAACTCGTCGAATGCATTTCGGCGATCCTCAAGATAGAAGATGAGAAGATTTGTTGAACCAGTTTTCAAGACCGGCAACCGAAGATGGAGAACAGTTTGGAAGAATCGAGGAACGTCCCTAACTTGAAGACCGGTTCAGGGGGCTACTGACGGTGTACTGGACTAGGGGGTACTCAATGCATCGTCTCCCGATCAGTTGGATTGGGCCGAGGACCCCCATGGCCGTATACTCATGGGCCAGTCCGGACAGCTGCCGCATACAAGGAAGAATCCACAAGACTTGGCGATCAAGACAAGGACTCTTCCCCCACCGGCGTATTCGGCTAGGACTCTTGTTATCCTAGGCCTCTGATGCATTATATAAACCAGGGCCGGGCTAGTCGATAGACATATACAACAACAATCATACCATAGGCTAGCTTCTAGGGTTTAGCCTCTCTGATCTCGTGGTAGATCAACTCTTGTACTACCCATATCATCAATATTAATCAAGCGGGAGTAGGGTTTTACCTCCATCGAGAGGGCCCGAACCTGGGTAAACATTGTGTCCCTTGCCTCCTGTTACCATTGATCCTAAGACGCACTGCTTGGAAACCCCTACCCGAGATCCGCCGGTTTTGACACCGACACACACCCTTAATGTACTCAGAGGTGTGTCTGTCACCATACATCCATTGCCTGTTCATCTGCGTGCATTATATATAATTATGTATGTCAAAAGTAAATAAATCATACAAGTATCTATCTAAAGTAAGAAAACCAGACAAGTATCTATCTAAAGTAAGAAAATCAGAAAGAAGATAAGAACAAGAGGCTCACCACGGTGGTGCCGGCGACGAGATCGGCGCGGGCGATAAACGGCGGTGAAAACGGGGACGGGGTGTGACGGACCGCTAAATCTAGAAAAATCTCGGGAAAAATGGAGCTCCGAGGTCGAGCTTCGAGAGGAGAAAGCTTAACTGGTGTGGCTCGGGCATTTCATCGAACACCTCATGTGCATAGGAGGTGAGCTAGAGCAACCCAAATGCCCTCCCCTCGCCGGCCAGAAAAAACAGAGCACCATGGAGTGCTCTGCCGCAGCGATGGGTATATATAGGAAAATTATTTGTCCCGATTCGTGGCAGGAACCGGGACTAAATTCCCCCTTCTATACCGGTTCAAGGCACGAACGGGTACCAATGGCTGTGGGCCAGGAGTGTGGCCCATTGGTCCTGGTTCGTGCCTAGAACCGAGACAAATGGATCCAGACGAACCGTGACCAATGCCCACGAGGCCCCGGTCGGCCCCCTGGGCTCATGAACCGGGACTAATGCCACCCATGGGTCCCGGTTCGTGAAGAACCGGGACGAATGGGCTGGCCAGGCCCGAACCAAAGCCCTGTTTTCTACTAGTGGGAGGTTAGTGCTGGTCATTGCAAGCTGTTGGGCAGGCCGCTGCGACTGAGGAGGTCCATGCACTAACGAGGAGTTCACCGCGGCAGCGCACTGAGGAGGTCCATGCGCTGACGGGGAGTTCGTCGGGTAGCTCGCTAAGGAGGTCCATGCACGGCTGCTGTGACCGCCCAGGCGAGAGCGTGTCCAAGTGAAAGATGCAGCGCTGCTTGTTGGATACGGCTAGAAATGTTAGGAAACGCGTTGATAATTGTACACGCGGCTAAAAATGGTTGGAATCTCAATTAATTAGTGTGAACATATGAGAAGAGTCCACGTCTGGGTTGATTTCATATGTGGGCAACATATGAGTCACGTGTTAATTACATCCCGACAAAAATGTTAGGAATTGCAATTTGAGACAAATCAATATTACAAGAGTTCCACTTGGATCATTTTTTGTTTTGGCGGGTAACTTGGATCGATTTTCATATGTGGGGAACATAGAAGACAATTGTTACATGTAGTTAGAAATGTTGAGAATCACAATAAGGGTTAAACAAATACATTGGATTATAACTACTATATACTAGTATACACATACCTTATGAAAGTTGGCATTATACAAATGGATAAAAGAGAAACTATTTAGGCTTTGCCAAGCAAAGTGTACCCAGATCGCAAAAGAAGAAGAAGAAGAAGAAGCAAAGTGTATCGAAACATGCTTTTCATACTTAAACGAATGGATGAACCTGTATGGTGCACAAACTAAAGTAGAGATGTGTTCATATATTAAGGGAAGATGCTTTTTATGGTACCAAAAAACAAAAGAATATGGACAACTCCACCAAATAGTTAGATCTCCATAACATTGATTTTTACTTGGTGTGGTCGTAATTTCTTACTAACAAATAATGATCCTACAATAAAGAGGTTTAAAGAGGACTTGGCGCATCCCCTTTTTGCCTTTTAAAATTATTTGCTCTATTATCTTATGTACTAGCACTCTTTGTTGGTAAAGATTACTTGTTTTTTTAACAATATGGTTGTATGCATCCTAGTTGTTACAGATGCTGGGGTAATGAAGTTCCCTTTTCTAAAAAGTAAAAAAATGCTTATACTAGCTCTTACATGATGGTTGGGGTAATGTGGTGGTTGATGCCCGACACCATGCCTCACCAACCGAGAAAATCTTCCTGCTCTCATTATTTGCTAGTGAAAACTACACAATACATATAGAGCATAAAAAAGTACTAAACACGCTAATTTGACAAGAAGAAATAAATAATTAATGCAACTATGAGTTCATCGGCTAGGAGATATTTGAATGGACCATATTTATAAATAAGATCTATAACAACCATCATTTGGAAGTTGATGTTCCTGTTGTTCCTTATCGTTAGTTGTCTCTTTCCCTTCAGGAATTCTGGCCAGCCGATCTCATAGAACGATATGCGGCTGTCTGTGTCCGTCTTGTATCGAACACTGGTGACATGACCTGCTCCTCAAAGGCTTACTCCGGCCATGCCAGCAGCAGGGATGTCCTCGGCACAAAACATCTTCATCGGTAATTTCTATGATCCCCATGATTAAAACCAAAATAGAGTACACAATGTTAGACATCTTGCCATATAGTGTTACGAATGAAAAAATGAGAAAAGGTACAAAGCATACCATGATGTGTTTCACGATGTTAGTATTGGTAAAACGATGCACAAATGGCCTCCCCAAGTAGTGCACACTTGATGGTAGGATCGCGATGAGTTTGGCCTTCTCATCCTCATTAAGCTCTTTCATTCTTTGAGAGAAAATTGCACAATTGTATGGATCATCATCTTCATAATCTCCGCTACCCTCATCATCTTCCTCATTCTCATCCTCATACCCCTGGCTATCGTCATCCTCGCTAGCATCATCATCATCTTGGCTGTCATCATCATCATCCTCATCATCCTAGGAATCTTCAGCATCATCCTCGTCAATCTCATCATCTTGGTCGGAGAAATACTTAATCCTTAACTTGTTGACCGATTTCTTCAAGTAAACGCCTATGTACTCTCCCCCAGTGAGCTTATTATTTGAAATGTACTTGTTCCAACCGTCGCCTCCTATGATGGTTTTAATCTTTTTTTACGAACATCAATTTTGTACGATTGCCCTTGACCATCCAAAAAGTTCAAATTGACACCAATTAAATTATTGAATTGGACCCTTATCTTGCATGGGATACAATATGTAACAATTAAGAATATTGCAATTAATAATTAATGGTATGCACAATACAGCAAGTCATCAAGTGATTAGAATTGAATGATGAACATTTTTACCGCATATTTTTCGAGCAAGATAGTTTTTTTTAGCAATGACAGCAAGATAATTTGTAGCGGACAAGTAATGGTAACGCTAAATAAAGTGCAGTAAGGTAGCCCAATCATTTTGTGGCAAAGGACATGCAAAAACGGTCTCTTATAATAAGCAAAGCGTTCTTGAGGGTACATGGGAATTTCATCTAGTCACTTTCATCAGGTTGGTTTGATTCGTGTTCGCTACTTTGATAATTTTATATGTGGGTGGATCGATGCTTAGGTGTTGTTCTTACTTGAACAAACCTCCTAATTATGATTAACCCCCTCGCATGCATCCACAACTATGAGAAAAGTATTAAGATAAAATCTAACCATAGCTTTAAACATTTGGATCCAAATTGGTCCCTTATGAAGTAGCGCATAAACTAGGGTTTAAGCTTCTGTCACTGTAGCAACCCATCATCTAATAACTACTCCACAATGCATTCCCTTAGGCCAAAATATGGTGAAGTGCCATGTTGTCGACGTTCCCATGACACCACTAAGGGAATCACAACATACATATCATCAAAATATTGAACACATATAGAGTTCACATGATTACTTGCAACAAGATTTCTCCCGTGACCACAAGAACAAAAGTAACTACTCACAAATGATAATCATGCTCAAGACCATAGGGGTACTAAATAGCATAATGGATCTGAACATATAATCTTCCACCAAATAAACCATGTAGTAATCAACTACAAGATGTAATCAACACTATTAGTCACCCACAGGTACCAATTTGAGGTTCCGGTACAAAGATTGAACACAAGAGATGAACTAGGGTTTGAGAGGAGATGGTGATGTTGAAGATGTTGATGAAGATTGGCCTCCCAAAGATGAGAGGGTTGTTGGTGATGACGATGGCTTCGATTTGCCCCCTTCAGTAGAGAAGTTCCCTTGGCAGAATCGCTCCGCCGGAGGGCAAAACTGCTCCTGCCCCAGTTCTGCCTCGAGACGGCGGCACTCTGATACGTACATTTTGCATCATGATTTTATATTGATATTTATTGTATTATGGGCTGTTATTACACATTATATCATAATACTTATGCCTTTTCTCTCTAATTTTACAAGGTTTACATGAAGAGGGAGAATGCTGGCAGCTGGAATTCTCGGCTGGAAAAGGAGCAAATATTAGAGACCTATTCTACACAACTCCGAAATTCCTAAAAATTTACGGAGAATCATTTTGGAATTAATAAAAAATATTGTGCGAAGAAAGCACCATAGGGGACCCACCAGGTAACCACAAAGGTTGGGGTGCGCCCTACCTCCCTGGGCGCCCCCTACCTTGTCACCCACCTGGCAGGCCCCCGGTGCCCATATTATTCTATATGAAGGGTTTTTACCTGGAAAAAATCATAAGGGAGCTTTCAGGACGAAGCACCACCGTCTTGAGGCAGAACATGGGCAGAACCAATCTATGGCTCCTGCGGAGTTATTCTGTTGGGTAAACTTCCCTCCAGGAGGGGTAAATCGAAGCCATCATCATCACCAATGGTCCTGTCATCGAGAGGGGGTCAATCTCCATCAACATCTTCACCAGCACCATCTCTTCTCAAACTCTAGTTCATCTCTTGTATCCGATCTTTGTCTCAAAACCTCAGATTGGTACCTGTGGGTTGCTAGTAGTGTTGATTACTCCTTGTAGTTGATGCTAGTTGGTTCATTTGATGGAAGATCATATGTTCAGATCCTTAATGATAATTAATAATCCTATGATTTGTTGGGGGAACATAGCATGCAATTTCAAAATTTTCCTCTGCTCATGCAAGATCTATCTAGGAGATGCATAGCAATGAGAGGGGGAGAGTGTCTCCACGTACCCTCGTAGACCGAAAGCGGAAGCGTTAGAAAACACGGTCGACATAGTCAAACTTCTTCTAGCTCCGACCGATCAATTACCGAACGTACGACACCTCTGAGTTCTGCACACGTTCAGCTCAATGACGTTCCTCGACCTCTTGATCCAGCAAGGTGTCGAGGAAGTAGATGAGTTCCTTCAGCACGATGGCATGGTGATGGTGATGGTGAAGTGATCCATGCAGGGCTTCGCCTAAGCAACAAGACAATATGACCGGGGGTGTAAACTGCGGAGGGGGGCACCGCACACGGCTAACAGTTGTTATTCTATCTTGTAGGTGCCCCTTTACCCACATATATATAGGTTGGAGGGTAGGAGAGGCAGCCCAGGGGGCGCCCCAAATAGGAGGAATCCTACTTGGAGTCCTCTCCCAATTCGGCCAACCCCCGTCTCCTATTCCTATTCGGAGTAGGAAGGGAAGATGGGGAAGGGGGAATCCTATTCCGTTTTTCCTTTCCTCCGTCCCCTTTCCTTCTCCAATTTGGCCAGCCCATATGGGGGAGCGCACCAGCCCCTTTGTGGCTGGTGTGTTTCGCCTCTTGGCCCACAAGGCCCATATCTTTTGTCGGGGGTGACCGGAACCCCTTCAAGTGACCCGATAAGTACCTGGTGCTTCCCGAAACACTTCCGGTGTCCGAATACCATCGTCCTATATATCAAACTTTACCTCTCGACCACTTAGAGACTCCTCATCATGTCCGTGATATCATCCGGGACTCCGAACAACATTCGGTCACCAAATCACATAACTCATATAATAATATCTTGTCAATGAACGTTAAGCGTGCGGACCCTACTGGTTCGAGAACTATGTAGACATGACCGAGACACCTCTCCTGTCAATAACCAATAGTGGAACCTAGATGCTCATATTGGCTCCCACATATTCTACGAAGATCTTTATGGGTAGAACCGTTATGACAACATACGTTATTCCCTTTGTCATCGGTATGTTACTTGCCCAAGATTCGATCGTCGGTATCTTCACACCTAGTTCAATCTCATTATCGGCAAGTCTCTTTACTCGTTCTGGTAATACATCATCCTGCAACTAACTCATTAGTCACTTTGCTTGCAAGGCTTCTTATGATGTGCATTACCGAGAGGGCCCAGAGATACCTCTCCGATACTCGCAGTGACAAATCCTAATCTCGATCTATGCCAACCCAACAAACACCTTTGAAGATACCTGTAGAGCATCTTTTTATAATCACCTAGTTTCGTTGTGATGTTTTATAGCACACAAGGAATTCCTCCGGTATCCGGGAGTTGCATAATCTCATAGTCAAAGGAATATGTATTTGACATGAAGAAAGGAATAACAATAAAACTGAACGATCAAAATGCTATGCTAACAGATGGGTCTTGTCCATCACATTATTCTCCTAATGATGTCATCATGTTCGTCAAATGACAACACATGTCTATGGTTAGGAAACTTAACCATCTTCGATTAACGAGCTAGTCTAATAGAGGCTTACTAGGGACACGGTGTTTTTTCTATGTATCACACATGTATCAAGTTTCTAGTTAATACAATTATAGCATGAATAATAAACATTTATCATGATATAAGGAAATATAAAATGACAAATTTATTATTGCCTCTAGGGCATATTTCCTCCGGTCTCCCACTTGCACTAGAGTCAATAATCTAGTTCACAATGCCATGTGATTTAACACCAATAGTTCACATCTTTATGTGATTAACACCCATAGTTCACATCGCCATGTGACCAACACCCAAAGGGTTACTAGAGTCGATAATCTAGTTCACATCGCTATGTGATTAACACCCGAAGAGTACTAAGGTGTGATCATGTTTTGCTTGTGAGAGAAGTTTAGTCAATGGGCCTACCACATTCAGATTCGTATGTATTTTTGCAAATTTCTATGTCTACAATACTCTGCATGGAGCTATTCTAGCTAATTGCTTCCACATTCAATACGTATCTAGATTGAGACTTAGTGTCATCAAGATCAGTGTCAAAGCTTGCATCAACGTAACTCTTTACAACGAACTCTTTATCACCTCCATAACCGAGAAACATTTCCTTAGTCCGCTCAGGATAATTTTGACCGATGTCTAGTGATCTACTCCTGGATTACTATTGTACCCCCTTGCCAAACTCATTGGTAAGGCACACAAAAGGTCTGGTACACAGCATGACATACTTTATAGAACCTATGGCTGAGGCATAGGGAATGACTTTCATTCTCTCTCTATCTTTTGAAGTGGTCGGGCATTGAGCCTGACTCAATTTCACACCTTGTAACACAGGCAAGAACCCTTTCTTTGACTGATACATTTTGAACTTCTTCAAAACTTTATCAAGGTATGTGCTTTGTGAAAGTCCTATTCAGCGTCTTGATGTATCTCAATACAGACAAGAAGTCCTTCTTTGACTCGTCCATTTTGAACTCTTTCAAAAACTTGTTAAGGTATTTACTCACTGAAAAATCTTATCAAGCGTCTTGATCTATCCCTATAGATCTTGATGCCCAATATATAAGCAGCTTCTCCGAGGTCTTTCATTGCAAAACTCTTATTCAAGTATCCATTTATGCTATCCAAAAATTCTACATCATTTCCAATCAATAATATGTCATCTACATACAATATTAGAAATGGTACAGAGCTCCCACTCACTTTCTTGTAAATACACACTTCTCTGAAAGTTTGTATAAATCCATATGATTTGATCACCTCATCAAAGCGTATATTCCAACTCCGAGATGCTTGCACCTGTCCATAGATGGATCCCTGGAGCTTGCACACTTTGTTAGCAACTTTAGGATCGATAAAACCTTCTGGTTGCATCATACACATCTCTTCTTTAAGAAATCTATTAAGGAATGCAGTTTTGACGTCCATTTGCCAAATTTCATAGTCGGAAAATGCGGCAATTGCTAACATGATTCAGACAGACTTAAGCATTGCTATCGGTGATAAAGTCTTATCGTAGTCAATTCCTTGAACTTGTCAAAAATATTTTGCAACAAGTCGAGCTTTATAGACAGTAACATTACCATCAGCGTCAGTCTTCATGTTGAAGATCAATTTATTCTCTATGGCTCGCCGATCATCGGGCAAATCCACCAAAGTCCAAACTTTCTCCTCATACATGGATCCTATCTCAGATTTCATGGCCTCAAGCCATTTATCGGAATTTGGGCTCATCATAGCTTCTTCATAGTTCATAGGTTCGCCATGGTCTAGTAACAGGACTTCCAGAATAGGATTACTATTGGGGAAGGCAGTAATTTCAAAAATATTCCTACAATCACGCAAGATCTATCTATGTGATGCATAGCAACGAGAGGGGAGAGTGAGTCCATGTACCCTCGTAGACCGAAAGCGGAAGCATTAAGTAACGCGGTTGATGTAGCCGAACTTCTTCGCGATCCAACCGGTCAAGTACCAAACATACGGCACCTCCGCGTTCAGCACACGTTCAACTCGGTGACGTCCCTCCAACTCTAGATCTAGCTGAGGCCGAGGGAGAGTTCCGTCAGCATGACGACGTGGCGACGATGATGATGAAGTTACCAAGCAGTGCTTCACCTAAGTACTACGATGATATGACCGAGGTGTGTAACTGTGGAGGGGGGCACCGCGGCTAAAAGATCAACTTGTGTGTATTTGGGGTGCCCCCTGCCCACGTATATAAAGGAGGGAGGGAGAGAGGTCGACCCTCCTAGGGGCGCGCCAAGTGTAGGGAGTCCTACTAGAACTCCCAAGTCCTAGTAGGATTCCCTTTCCTTTTCGGAGTAGGAAAGAAGGAAAGGAGGGAGACGGAGAAGGAAAGGGGGGTCGCGCCCCCAGCCCTTGTCCAATTCGGTTTGGGCAGGGGGGAGGTGCGCGCCACCTCGTGGCCCTTCTTCCCTCTCTCCACTAAAGCCCAATAAGGCCCATTAACTTCCCCCGACGAATTCCCGTAACTCCCCGGTACTCTGAAAAATACCCAAATCACTCGGAACCTTTTCGATTATCGAATATAGCCTTCCAGTATATGAATCTTTACGTCTCGACCATTTTGAGACTCCTCCTCCTGTCCGTGATCTCATACGGGACTCCGAACAAACTTTAATCATCAAAACACATAACTCATAATACAAATCGTCATCGAACGTTAAGCGTGCGGACCCTACGGGTTCGAGAACTATGTAGACATGACCGAGACACATCTCCAGTCAATAACCAATAGCGAAACCTGGATTCTCATATTGGCTCCTACATATTCTATGAAGATCTTTATCGGTCAAACCGCATAACAATATACGTTGTTCCCTTTGTCATCAGTATGTTACTTGCCCGAGATTCGATCGTGGGCAAGTCTCTTTACTCGTTCTGTAATGCTTCATCCTGCAACTAACTCATTAGTCACATTGCTTGCAAGACTTATAGTGATGAGCATTGCCAACAGGGCCCAGAGATACCTCTCCGATACACAGAGTGACAAATCATGTTCTTGATCTACGCCAACCCAACAACCACCTTCGGAGACACCTGTAGAGCATCTTTATAATCACCAAGTTACTTTGTGACATTTTATAGCACACAAGGTGTTCCTATAGTATTCAGCAGTTGCATAATCTCATAGTCTGAGGAACGTGTATAAGTCATGAAGAAAGCAGTAGCAATGAAACTGTAATGATCATAATGCTAAGCTAACAAATGGGTCTTGTCCATCACATCATTCTCCTAATGATGTGATCCCTTTCATCAAATGACAACACATTTCTATTGTTAGGAAACATAACCATCTTTGATTAACGAGGTAGTCAAGTAGAGGCATATCAGGGACACTATGTTTTGTCTATGTATTCACACATGTACTAAGTTTCCGGTTAATACAATTCTAGCATGAATAATAAACATTTATCATGATATAAGGAAATATAAATAACAACTTTAATATTGCCTCTAGGGCATATTTCCTTCAGTCTCCCACTTGCACTTGAGTCAATAATCTAGTTCACCTCGATATGTGATTTAACATCAATAGTTCACATCTGCATGTGATTAACACCCATAGTTCACATCGCCATGTGACCAACAACCAAAGGGTTTAGTAGAGTCAATAATCTAGGTCACATTGCTATGTGATTAACACTCAAAGAGTACTAAGGTGTGATCATGTTTTTCTTATGAGAGAAGTTTAGTCAACGGGTCTGTCACATTCAGTGCCGTATGTATTTTGCAAATATTCTATGTCTACAATACTCTGCATAGAGCTACTCTCGCTAATTGCTTCTCAGTTTCAATATGTATCCAGATTGAGACTTAGAGTCATCTGGATCAGTGTAAAAGATTGCATCGACGTAACTCTTTATGACGAACTCTTTATCACCCCCATCACCAATTCCTTAGTCCTCACTAAGGATAATTTTGACCGTTGTCCAGTGATCTACTCCTAGATCACTATTGTACCCCCTTGCCAAACTCATGGCAAGGTAAACAATAGGTATGGTACACATCACAACATACTTTATAGAACCTATGACTGTGGCATAGGGAATGACTTTCATTCTCTTTCTATCTTCTGCCGTGGTCGGGCTTTGGGTCTTACTCAACTTTACACCTTGTAATACAGACAAGGAGTCCTTCTTTGACTGATCCATTTTGAACTCTTTCAAAAACTTGTCAAGGTATTTACTCACTGAAAAATCTTATCAAACGTCTTGATCTATCCCTATAGATCTTGATGCCCAATATGTAAGCAGCTTCACCGAGGTCTTTCATTGAAAACTCTTTTTCAAGTATCCCTTTATGCTATCCAGAAATTATATATCATTTCCAATCAACAATATGTCATCCACATATAATATTAGAAATGCTACAGAGCTCCCACTGACTTTCTTGTAAATACAAGCTTCTCCAAAAAAGTCTGTATAAAACCATATGCTTTGATCACACTATCAAAGCGTTTATTCGAACTCCGAGAGGCTTGCACCAGTCTATAAATGGATCACTGGAGCTTGCACACTTTGTTAGCACCCTTTGGATCGACAAAACCTTCTGGTTGCATCATATACAACTCTTCTTCCAGAAATCCAATCAGGAATGCAGTTTTGACATCCATTTGCTAAATTTCATAATCATAAAATGCAGCAATTGCTAAGATGATTCAGACAGAATTAAGCATCGCTACGGGTGAGAAAGTCTCATTGTAGTCAACTCCTTGAACTTGTCGAAAACCTTTTGCGACAAGTCGAGCTTTGTAGATAGTAACACTACTATCAGCATCCGTCTTCCTCTTGAAGATCCATTTATTCTTAACGGCTTGCCGTTCATCGGGCAAGTCCACCAAAGTCCACACCTTTGTCCTCATACATGGATCCCATCTCAGATTTCATGGCCACAAGCCATTTCGCGGAATCTGGGCTCATCATCGCTTCCTCATAGTTCGTAGGTTCATCATGGTCTAGTAACATGACTTCTAGGATAAGATTACAGTACCACTCTGGTGCGGATCATACTGTGGAAGATCTACGAGGTTCGGGTAGTAACTTGATCTGAAGTTTTATGATCATCATTATTAGCTTCCTCACTAATTGGTGTAGGAATCACTGGAACTGATTTCTGTGATGAACTACTGTCGGTGTATAGAAGTAGGGGTTCAACTTTGCACCTCTCTACCTGTGCATGGATAGTCAGAGCCACGCCCCTGGCCACACTTGGCAAGGCAAGGGAAGGAGGCGGATGCCTCAAGACGGTCAAAGGAACGCCAAGACAGAGACATGAAGAGCAAGAGGGCGAGGTGTGTTCCCCCGGCAAGACCCTTGCCGGGGCGGCCTCCATGGCCCTGGCAAGGACCTTGTCGGGGAAACTTGCCTGACCCGAACGGAGCGTGCCACCCTCGAGCCCGAGTCTTCCAACAAACACATCGGAACCAAGGCTCGGGAGGCGCCTCCATGGTGGCATGCAGATCTTTGTGACGATCATTAACACACATAAATATCAGATGAGGACCAGAAGACGAGACCTCTGGCAACATCCTTGCTGGGGACGACCGCAGTGCCGCGGCAAGACCCTTGCCGGGGCCCCGGCAAGACCCTTGCCGAGGACATCAACGAGGCCGCAGCCAGGCCCGTGCGCGCCAAGATCCCACCGCCATTCCCATGCAGCTGCCAGCCAGCCAGCCAGGTGGGCACCTGCGTGGCGACGCCCGGTCCCGAGGCCAACTCAGCAAGCACCTCCGTGGTGGCATGCAGATCTTTGTGAAGACGCCGCCACCGCGCCACCTCAGCAGCCTGCCAGCCTACATGGCGCTAACTGCCTCGCTAGCCCGGGCAGGTGTCGAAGCAGGGTGAAGCGGCAATGAATCGAGGGGGACACCTCAGGGGCGCATTTAATGTGTTCTGTCCCATAATAGCAAGCGATAAGCTTGTACACTGTACCCTTTCCACCTCATGTATGCCACTATAGTGCCTCCTTCAACTATAAAAGGAGGCCAGAGGCATACTGGAGGGGGATTCCCTCTTTGGTTAAGTCACACTCGATAGCTAGTTCAAGAACATTGATATACACACCAAAGCAGGACTAGGGTATTACGCGATCCCCGTGGCCCGAACCTGGGTAAACAACCATTGTGCTAGCTCTTAGACCTGCCATCCTCAGGACCCCGCGCCCGCTGACCCCAACAGGGATTCTTGTGATCTCATAGGTGTCGTTCCCTCCAACATCTTTGGCGCGCCAGGTATGGGTGCGCAGTTGTGAGAATCTGGTTTAGCAGCTAGTCCAGCAACTCTTGGTCGCCATGGCTCCCAAGAGGAATACAACCATGGTGATCGGTTCATCCGGAGCCGGATTGCCCGTACCGGTCCGGGCCAGTAGCGGGCCGGTCGCGGAAAGAACCCGAGGCGCGGCCCGCGAACACCCACATCGCCCTGGTAGTACGGACCTAGCGAGCGGCTTCGTTCGTGCGCCAGACAAAGGGCCGCATGCCGCGAATTCCAAAGACGGAGTTGGGCCCCCCGCAGGCGGCGCGGGGCCCTCCAGGGACGTCGCCATGCCACCTAGTGGCGGCGTGGTGGTCTCTAAGACACCTACGCCGGCGCCCACGACGCGCTCTTCCCAAGTTGTGCGTGATGAGCAGCGTCACCATGCTGGTTACCCTGGGTGCCGCCCTAGGAAGAGTCCCGCACGTCCTTCATGGGATAAGGAAGGCCATCATGCACGCCGAGATGCTGGTGAAAATGGAGGACAGCCGCAGGGCCGTGATAGAGCTCCTTCTAACATAGTTAGGAGTCGAAGCGCGTCGCGGTCCACGCATGCAGCTTTCGCCGCCGCCCGCACCAGCATAAGCTCTAGCGCGCGCGCAGCTGCTCCTCGACTTTCCTCCTGCTGTGGAAAGGCTTGATGAGTGGAGGGCCACCGTCCGGAGCCTCATCGGCATCGCCAACAAAGATGAGCCACGACTAGCGAGGCACATAGGCCGTCGCTCCGTCGAGCCACCGCATGCCAGCGGTGGAAGGGCCAGGGGTGATGCGGCCACGGTGCACACTCCTCCCCCATGCCAGCTACCATGGGTGTCGATCCATCGTGATGACGCTTGTGATAATATTTCCATAGCGTCGTCCGATCCATGGACCCACTGCGATCAGTGTCAAGTTCTTCGAGAGCGAGCCCTCGAAGGTGCCCGAACCACGATCGAGCACCGGTGTGATGCGCGCCACCAATCAGATAGGTGGGCAGGGCCTACTATGGACCACCCGACACCGGAAGGCTATGGTGGCCTACCCTACGAGGTGGGTTGCCCGGCCTTCACCCGTGAGCGGCGGCAGTTCCAGTGGCCCTCCCACCGCACATTTAAGCCCGACGTTGGCGAGAAGTACAATGGCAGGACTCACCCGTCAGAGTTCCTCAGCATCTACACCATTGCGATGCAAGCTGCTAGAGCCCGCGACGATAAGGTGCTTGCCAATTACTTCCCGTTATCGCTCAAGACCAATGTCATGTCATGGTTGATGCACTTGCTGGTGGACTCCATTTCTTCTTGGTCGGATCTGTGTAATGAGTTTGTTGGCGCCTTCACTAGAGGCCATCAAGCTCATGGCCAGGCAAGCGATCTGCATATCATCCCCTAGAAGGAAGGATAAAACCTGCGCAAGTTCATCCAAAGATTCAGCCGAGTGCAGTACAACATCCCAGACGTTCATCCCGCCGCCATGATTAGTGCATTCCATTAGAATATGCGCAACCGCAAGATGCTTGAGGAGCTGGCAATGAACAAGGGCAAGGATGTGGCTAAACTTTATGTTCTGGCCGATAGGTGCGCTCGGGCTGGAGAGGGGAGGAAGTACCCCGGCGAGGACGCCGGTGCGGAAACCGACTCCACGGACGACGATGCTGCTGCCCCAGCGAAGAAGGGCCGACACCTTAACAGAAAGCGCATGGGCAAGACTGTGCTTGTCATCGAGGGATCTGACGACATCGGCACTGCCAAGAAGGCCAAGGTGAGCGACCCCGGCAAGGAAGTTGCCGAGTGTGCCGCCTGCCGGGCCTTGGCAGCTACCGACAAGCCTGGAAGCTCCGACAAGCAGTATTGCAAGATCCACCACACCAAGGGCCACGACCTCCAAAACTGCCGACAAGTTCAGCTGCATGCTGAGAAGCAAAAAGCTGAGTATGAGAGGCGGGACAAGGAGAAGGGCCAGGACAGTGACGAAGGATCCGGCAAGAAGCGTGGCAGTCAAGGGGGCCACCGCGGCAAGAATGACCAGCGAGAGAGGCCCGCTACACTCCTCGGAAGACGATGATCACAACGAGGACAACGAGTCCGGCGACCATGAGTTCCAGATAGCTATAGAGGCCATGTGCATCGACGGTGGCGCCTCGCTACACTCCTCTCACCGCCAGCTCAATCAATGGGCATGTGAGGTCACAGCGGTGGAGCCATCGCTCGACGTGCGGAAGCCACTTCAGTGGTCTAGCACGCCCATCGTCTTTGACTCCGAGGACCACCTTGATCGCACTACTGCAGTCGGGTGTTTGCCATTGTTGGTTTCATCAACAATCCGCAAGCTCAAGGTGCCGAAGATGCTAGTTGACCGTGGGGCCAGTCTGAACTTGATTTCGCCTGTTGTTGTCAGAAGGCTGCAGATTCCTGATGGAGACCTCAAGGAGACGGGCACGTTTGAAGGGGTCAACCCGGGAAGAAGCCAGCCGAAGGGTAAGGTCACGCTACCCATGATGTTTGTAGGAGAACTGAATCAGCGGATAGAGAGGATTGTCTTTGATGTCGCCGAGATCCCCTTGCCCTATAACGGGATCCTCGGTCGCCAGGCACTAGGCAAGTTCATGCCGGCATCACATTACGCCTACAACACGCTGAAGATACCCGGGCCGATGAACATCATCACCGTCCCCTCCGACAAGAAGGACGCACTGATCTGCGCTGACCAACTCTACAGGGAAGCAGTTGCAACAGCTGTCGTCAAGGCACTTGCTCCTGCCGCCAAAGCCCCGGGAAGGAAGAAGTCAGACGAGACATCTCGCACCCACTCCGACAAGCGCACCTCCCCGGAGTGTTGTGCTCCCGTAGAGGACGTGCCAGAGAGCTCCACCGGTAAGAGCAAGAAATCTAGAGTTGCACCACGAGAGACCAAGAAGGTGTCTGTCAAGGAGGACGACGCGAGAGGGGATTTCACTATAAGCTCCACCCTCGACAGCAAATAGGAAGGCAAGCTCGTCACTTTCCTATGGGCGAATGTCGATGTGTTTGCATGGCAGGCATCTGACATTCTCGGCGTTCTCAGGGAAGTGATTCAGTACCATCTTGCTGTCTGTCCCCATGTGTGGCCCGTCAAGCAGAAGGTCAGGAAGCAAGCTCTGGAGAGGCAGGAGTTCATCACGGAAGAAATCAGAAAGCTGGAGGCGGGTGGCTTGGTAAGAGGGGTACTTGATGTCTACTACACAACCTTCTTCTTGTAGACGTTGTTGGGCCTGCAAGTGCACAGGTTTGTAGGACAGTAGCAAATTTCCCTCAAGTGGATGACCTAAGGTTTATCAATCTGTGGGAGGCGTAGGATGAAGATGGTCTCTCTCAAACAACCCTGCAACCAAATAACAAAGAGTCTCTTGTGTCCCCAAAACACCCAATACAATGGTAAATTGTATAGGTGCACTAGTTCGGCGAAGAGATGGTGATACAAGTGCAATATGGATGGTAGATATAGGTATTTGTAATCTGAAATTATAAAAACAGCAAGGTAACTAATAATAAAAGTGAGCCTAAATGGTATTGCAATGGTAGGAAACAAGGCCTAGGGTTCATACTTTCACTAGTGCAAGTTCTCTCAACAATAATAACATACTTGGATCATATAACTATCCCTCAACATGCAACAAAGAGTCAATCCAAAGCCACTAATAGCGGAAAAGAAACGAAGAGATTATGGTAGGGTACGAAACCACCTAAAAGTTATTCTTTTGGTTCAATCTATTCAAGAGTTCGTACTAGAATAACACCTTAAGACACAAATCAACCAAAACCCTAATGTCACATAGATACTCCATTGTCACCTCAAGTATCCGTGGGCATGATTATATGATATGCATCACACAATCTCAGATTCATCTATTCAACCAACACAAAGTACTTCAAAGAGTGCACCAAAGTTTTGACCGGAGAGTCAAGACGAAAACATGTGCTAACCCTTATGCATAGGTTCATGGGAGGAACCCGCAAGTTGATCACCAAAACATACATCAAGTGAATCACGTGATATCCCATTGTCACCACAGATAAACACGACAAGACATACATCAAGTGTTCTCAAATCGTTAAAGACTCAATCTGATAAGATAACTTCAAGAGGAAAACTCAGTTCATCACAAGAGAGTAGAGGGGGAGAAACATCATAAGATCCAACTATAATAGCAAAACTCGCGATACATCAAGATCGTGCCATAGAGAGAACACGAGAGAGAGAGAGAGAGAGAGAGAGATCAAACACATAGCTACTGGTAGATACCCTCAGCCCCGAGGGTGAACTACTCCCTTCTCGTCATGGATAGCATCGGGATGATGAAGATGGCCACCGGTGAGGGATTCCCCCCTCCGGCGGGGTGCCGGAACGGGCTCCCGAGAGGTTTTTGGTGGCTACAGAGGCTTGCGGTGGCGGAACTCCCGATCTATCTTCATATTCGATGGTTTTAGGGTATAAGGGAATATATAGGCGAAAGAAGTCGGTCGGGGGAGCCTCAAGGGGCCCACGAGACAGGGGGGCGCGCCCAGGAGAGGTGGGCGCGCCCTCCTATCTCCTGGCCTCCTCGAACCTTCCCTGGCTTGTACTGCAAGTCTCCCGGATAATATCCTTTCCAAAAATCACGCTCCCGAATGATTCATTTTGTTTGGACTCCGTTTGATATTCCTTTCTTCGAAATACTGAAAGAGGCAATAAAATAGCAATATGGGCTGGGCCTCCGGTTAATAGGTTAGTCCCAAAAGTAATATAAAAGTGTATAATAAAGCCCGTAATCATTCAAAACAGATAATAAAATAGCATGAATGCTTCATAAATTATAGATACGTTGGAGACGTATCAGCATCCCCAAGCTTAATTCCTGCTCGTCCTCGAGTAGGTAAATGATAAAAGAAAGAATTTATGAAGTGTGAATGCTAGCAGGTGCACAAGTTTGATCAATGATAATTTCAATCACCTTTTCTAGCATGATTATATGTCATAACAGTAGTTCATCTCAAAAAACTTCTCACGAACAAGTAACAAGCAATTCACATGTTAAAGCATAGGCCATAAACTTTCTTGAAAACTAGTAAACTTCATTCTTAGTCATCAAACAATTGCAATTCATCTTATTTTCAGGAAGGTTCTATGTCAGAGCTTTGATTTAGCAAACTCCACATACTCAACTATCATATAGTCTTCTAAAATTGCTAACACTCACGCAATACTTATGGTTATGGAGTTTTAGTCGGACACTGAGAAAGATAGGGGCTTATAGTGTTGCCTCCCAACGTATTCACCTTTGGGTGGTGTCAACAATAATAGTTCATGCTAACTTACATCCAATTGGATATATATATCAGGATCTTTCCAACACGAGGTGCTTGCCAAAGGATAAAATGAAAAAGGGAAAGGTGAAGATCACCTTGACTCAAGCATAAAGTAAAAGACATAAAGTAAAAGATAGGCCCTTCGCAGAGGGAAGCAGAGGTTGTCATGCGCTTTTATGGTTGGATGCACAAAATCTTAATGCAAAAGAACGTCACTTTATATTGCCACTTGTATATGGACCTTTATTATGCAGTCCGTCACTTTTATTGCTTCCATAACAAGATCATATAAACCTTATTTTATTTGCACTAATAAGTCATACATATTTAGAGAGCAATTTTTATTGCTTGCACCGATGACAACTTACTTGAAGGATCTTACGCAATCCATAGGTAGGTATGGTGGACTCTCATGGCAAAACTGGGTTTAAGGATATTTGGAAGCACAATTAGTATCTCAACTTGGTGCAAGGAATTTGGCTAGCATGAGGGGGAAAGGCAAGCTCAACATGTTTGAATGATCCATGACAATGTAGTTTTACTGAGATGTGAGAAAACACAACTCATTACGTTGTCTTCCTTGTCCAACATCAACTATTTAGCATGTAATATTTAATGAGTGCTCACAATCATAGAAGATGTATAAGATAGTATATTTATATGTGAAATCTCTCTTCCTTCAATATTCTTCCATGAATTGTTCAAATGACCAATACAATGCTTGCTAACCTTCAATAAATTTACAACCTCTACTTTTTAGATGTGAAGTCATTACTGCCCATTGGATAAGAAAATGAGACATATATAATTTCAGATTTATGATAATCAACTCATTCAACAATTTATTCATAGGACATAAGTGAAGCAGACGAGTAAATGAAAAACTACTCCAAGAAGATATAAGTGAAGATCAATGAGTATCTAAATAATAATGTAAAGAATTTCAGATCTTGGTATTGTATTCAAACAACAAGCAAAACAAAATAAAATGAAATTGCAAGGATAGCACAACTCGTGTGAATAAGCAAAAACTTAGGCTCAACTGATACTAACCGATAGTTGTTGAAGAAGAAAGGTGGGATGCCTCACGGGGCATCCCCAAGCTTAGATGCTTGAGATTTCTTGAAATATTATTTTGGGGTGCCTTGGGCATCCCCAAGCTTGAACTTTTGTGTCTCCTTAATTCCTCTCATATCATGGTTTCTCTTTTTATCAAAAAGCTTCATCCACACAAAACTCAACAAGAACTCGTGAGATAGGTTAGTATAAACCAATACAAAACCTTATCATTTTGTACTGTAACAAATCACTAAAATTATTATTCTACATTACATACTAAATTCCTCAGCAAATTTAAAACTTCTATCCTCAAATAGAATCATTAAACAAGCAAACATATGCAAACAATGCAACCATAACAGCAATCTGCCAAAACAGTATAGTCTATAAAGAATGCAAGATTCATCATACTTCCCTAACTACAAAAATTATGAGAAAACCACTACGTTGTAGAATATTTATCAGAGGTCAGTATGGAAAAAGTTTCAACATTATATCGTTCTCTGACTTTTCTAGGGAATTTTTGCAACAGCGGTAAACTTTCTATTTTCAAACAGCAACATGTATACTAGCAAAATAAGCATGGTAAAGGCTATCCTTGACATTTTTATTGAAACTAAAGATTCAAAACATTATTATAACTAACAGCAAGCAAATACTAACAAATAAATTGACGCTCCAAGAAAAACACATATCATGTGGTGAATAAAAATATAGTTCCAAGTAAAGTTACTAATGAACGAAGACGAAAGAGGGGATGCCATCCGGGGCATCCCCAAGCTTAGGCTCTTGGTTATCCTTGAATATTTACTTGGGGTGCCTTGGGAATCCCCAAGCTTAGGCTCTTGCCACTCTTTATTCCATAGTCCATCAAATCTTTACCCAAAACTTGAAAACTTCACAACACAAAACTCAACAGGAAATCTCATAAGCTCCGTTAGTATAAGAAAATAAAACCACCACTTAGGTACTGTAATGAACTCATTCTAAATTCATATTGGTGTAATATATACTGTATTCTAACCTATCTATGGTTCATACACTCCGATACTACTCATAGATTCATCAAAATAAGCAAACAACACATAGAAAACAGAATCTGTCAAAAACAGAACAATCTGTAGTAATCTGTATCAAACGTATACTTCTGGAACCCAAACATCCTACAAAATTGGGAAGTCCTAAGAAATTTGTGTACCAATCTAGAAAAAAAAGAATCAGATCAAAAGCAGGTTTATGTGAATTAACAAAACTAATTTACTGGGTGCAAAAGTTTCTGATTCTCAGCAGGATCAACACAACTATCACTGTAAGCTATCCTAAAGGTCTTACGTGGCACTTTATTGAAACAAAAGCTATAAAACATGATTATTACAGTAGCATAATCATTTGGACTCACAAAAACAATAAGGGTAAATATTGGGTTGTCTCCCAACAAGCACTTTTCTTTAATGCCTTTCTAGCTAGGCATGATGATGACAATGATGCTCACATAAAAGATAAAAATTGAAACATAACGGGAGCATTTGAAGCATATGACTAGCACATTTAAGCCTAACCCACTTCCTATTCATAGGGATTTTGTGAGCAAACAACTTATGGGAACAATAATCAACTAGCATAGGAAGGCAAAACAAGCATAGCTTCAAGACTTGAAGCACATAGAGAGGAAACTTGACATTATTGCAATTCCTACAAGCATATGTTTCTCCCTCATAATAATTTCCAGTAGCATCATGAATGAATTCAACAATATAACCAGCACCTAAAGCATTCTTTTCATGATCTACAAGCATAGAATTTTGATTACTCTCCACATAAGCAAAAAATTTCTTATTCGGAATGGTGGGAGTATCATATGAGACTTGAATACTATAGATTGTTTCCACATTAAAAGAGTAATGTTCAGAAAAAGGGTAATCATAATCATGACAAGTTTTATAAATATAATCATCACTACTTTTTATATCATAAGTTTCATCACAATAATCGTCATAAGTAGCAACTTCGTTCTCATCATAATTGATTGAAACCTCTTCCAAGATAGTGGAATCACTAAATAAAGTTGACACTCTTCCAAATCCACTTTCATCAATATAATCATCATAGGTAAGAGGCATGCTATCATCATAACAATTTTGCATATCAAAACTTGGGAGGCTAAAAATATCATTTTCATTAAACATAGCATCCCCAAGCTTGGAATAAACATTAATTTCAGCAAATATATTCTCAAATATTTCATCCTCATCAAACATAGCTTCCCCAAGCTTGGGCCTTTTCATATCATAAGCAAAATCACTCTCATCATGAATAGTATGGATATCACCAATAGTATAGCAATTATCATCATCACAATGAGTAGTAGGAGCAACATCATTTGGGAGGGATGCCTTTTTACCTTTGTTGTTCCTTCTTTTCTTTTTCTTCTTAAAATTATGTGTGGGTTCAACCTTATTCTTTGAGCTCCTTATAGATGAGATTGGTTGAATAGAAAGCTCCTCCTCGTTACCTGATTCATCATAAGAAATAATAGCAGGATATTGGGAAATCTCTTCCCTTTCATTAGTATTCTCTTCATCTTCTATTTGCTCTCTTTTCTTTAGGTAATTGGCAATATAAGTATTTTCAATGCAATTTACCGCACAATACATATAAATCTTCTCTAGATCAAAGTCAAGAAATCTATCAAGATTAAATTTTGGAATACCCTTAGTTATACGTTTAATTTCTTCATACCCCAAAAGAAGACTAAGCTCTTTATGACGCCCAAGGGTAATCAAGCTATCACAATGTTTGGACACGATTCGATCATGAAACAGTTTGCATTGGAGATTTAAATGACCACGTTCATTGCAAAGTTCACAAGGAGCGTGAAAAATATTGAATTTTTCAGCACAAACATCAAGACTTTCTTGCAACCATTTAGTTTATGAATGCTTATGCCTCTTGCAATATCTATTTTCCCTATTTGGTGTGTACTTGCAAACCCAATGTACTGCACAAAATCGACATGCTTATAAGAGACATTTTCATCATAACTAGTGCAATCATCCTTAGTACTATGGATATTCAAAGAGTTCATACTAACAACATTGCAACCATGCTCATCATTCAAAGATTTAGTATCAAACATTCTATAGATTTCTTCTTCTAGCACTTGAGCACAATTTTCATTTTCATCATACTCATGAAAGATATTAAAAAGATGAAGCGCTTGAGACAAACTCAATTCCAGTTTTTTGTAGTTTTCTTTTATCAACTAAACTAGTGATAAAACAAGAAACAAAAAGATTCGGTTGCAAGATCTAAAGATATACCTTCAAGCACTCACCTACCCGGCAACGGTGCCAGAAAAGAGCTTGATGTCCACTACACAACCTTCTTCTTGTAGATGTTGTAGGGCCTGCAAGTGCACATGCTTGTAGGACAGTAGCAAATTTACCTCAAGTGGATGACCTAAGGTTTATCAATCCATGGGAGGCGTAGGATGAAGATGGTCTCTCTTAAACAACCATGCTACCAAATAACAAAGAGTTCTGGTGTCCCCAACAGACCCAATACAATGGTAAAATGTATAGGTGCACTAGTTCGGCAAAGAGATGGTGATACAAGTGCAATATGGATGGTAGATATAGGTATTTGTAATCTGAAATTATAAAAACAGCAAGGTAACTAATAATAGAAGTGAGCGTAAACGGTATTGCAATGGTAGGAAACAAGGCCTACGGTTCATACTTTCACTAGTGCAAGTTCTCTCAACAATAATAACATATTTGGATCGTATAACTATCCCTCAACATGCAACAAAGAGTCACTCCAAAGCCACTAATAGCGGAAAACAAACAAAGAGATTATGGTAGTGTATGGAACCACCTCAAAGTTATTCTTTTGGTCCAATCTATTCAAGAGTTCGTACTAGAATAAGACCTTAAGACACACTAATCAACCAAAACCCTAATGTCACCTAGATACTCCATTGTCACCTCAAGTATCCGTGGGCATGATTATACGATATGCATCACACAATCTCAGATTCATCTATTCAACCAACACAAAGTACTTCAAAGAGTGTCCCAAAGTTTCTACCGGAGAGTGAAGACAAAAACTTGTGCCAACCCTTATGCATAGGTTCATGGGCGGAACCCGCAAGTTGATCACCAAAACATACATCAAGTGAATCACGTGATATCCCATTGTCACCACAGATAAACACGGCAAGACATACATCAAGTGTTCTAAAATCCTTAAAGACTCAATCCGATAAGATAACTTCAAGAGGAAAACTCAATTCATCACAAGAGAATAGAGTGGGAGAAACATCATAAGATCCAACTATAATAGCAAAGCTCGCGATACATCAAGATCGTGCCCTAGAGAGAACACGAGAGAGAGAGAGAGATCAACACATAGCTACTGGTACATACCCTCAGCCGCGAAGGTGAACTACTCCCTCCTCATCATGGATAGCGCCGGTATGATGAAGATGGCCACCGGTGAGGGATTCCCCCCTCCGGCAGGGTGCCAGAACGGGCTCCCGAGAGGTTTTTGGTGGCTACAGAGGCTTACGGCGGTGGAACTCCCGATCTATCTTCGTATTCGATGGTTTTAGCGTATAAGGGAATATATAGGCCAGGGGAGCCTCAAGGGGCCCACGAGACAGGGGTGCACTCCCAGGGAAGGTGGGCGTGCCCTCCTATCTCCTGTCCTCCTCGAACCTTCCCTGGCTTGTACTCGAAGTCTCCCGGATCATATCCTTTCCAAAAATCACACTCCCGAAGGTTTCATTCCATTTGGACTCCGTTTGATATTCCTTTTCTTCAAAATACTGAAACAGGCAATAAAACAGCAATATGGGCTGGCCTCGAGTTAATAGGTTAGTCCCAAAAGTAATATAAAAGTTTATAGTAAAGCCTGTAATCATTCAAAAAAGATAATAAAATAGCATGAATGCTTCATAAATTATAGATACGTTGGAGACATATCAGTACTCCATCCGACATGGTTGGCCAATCCGGTAGTAGTTCGCAAGGCGAACGGGAAGTGAAGGATGTGTATTGATTACACAGATATCAATAAGGCTTGTCCAAAGGACCCTTTCCCGTTGTCGTCCATCGACCAGATTGTTGACTCCACGGCCGGGTGTGACTTGTTATTATTCCTTGACGCCTACTCGGGATACCATTAGATTTTCATGACAAGAGAAGATGAAGAGAAGACAACGTTCATCACCCCATGTGGTATGTACTGCTTTTTACGATGCCTTTCGGGTTGAAAAGTGCCGGCTCGACCTTCGCAAGAGCAGTCCAAATTGGTTTTGAGCCTCAGCTACATAGAAATATGGAAGCTTATATGGATGACATAGTGGTCAAAACCAAGGACAAGGCGACACTTGTGCAAGATCTAGAAGAAACATTTGCAAACCTGCGCAAGATCTACCTCAAGCTGAACCCTGAGAAGTGTGTCTTTGGTGTCCCGACCGGCAAGCTTCTCGGGTTCTTTGTGTCGTAGTGTGGGATTGAGGCAAACCCGGACAAGATCAAGGCCATTGAGCAGATTGAGGCACCTAAGCGGATCAATGATGTGCGTCGGCTCACTAGCTGTGTCGCCGCCATGAGCAGATTCATCTCCAAGTCCGCTAAGTGTGCCCTTCCCTTTTCAAAATCTTCAAAAAGGCGGGCCCGATGGAATGGACCCCGGAGGCCGAGGCAGCACTCCACGATTTAAAGAAATACCTCTCCTCCACGACAATACTGGTTGCGCCCAAGCCACAAGAGCCGCTACTACTGTATCTAGCAGCGACGAATCAAGTGGTTAGTGACGCGCTGGTGGCACAGAGGGAGGTCAATGAAGGGGCAGCAACAACGGCAGAGTTGACGGATGGCAAGCCAGAACTTCCCCCAGCAACGCTGGGTCCCCGGCAAGGTCTGGCACCAGCGCGGCAGGTCCCACGCAACCAGGTGAAGTGGTGCAGAAGAAGAAGATGTTGCTGCACCCGGTTTACTTCGTCAGCTCCCTCTTGCAGGGGGATAGGTCAAGGTACTCCGGTGTGCAGAAATTGCTCTTCGGCCTCCTTATGGCCTCGAGGAAGCTGCGTCCTTACTTCCAAACGCACGAGATCACCGTCGTCACCCGCCTCCCGTTGCAACGGATACTGCATAACCCATATGCAACGGGGAGGATTGTGGAATGGGCTTTGGAGCTGTCGAGTTTTGTTCCAAAGTGAAGCACCTCGATGATTCAAAGCAGAGTCTTGGCGGAGTTCATTGTCGAATGGACCTCGATGCCCGACAAAGAAATCCAGGAGACTAGTCTCCTCAGCAAGGAAACAAGTCGCTAATGGATCATGTACTTTTATGGGGCTTTTTCATTACAAGGCGCCGGTGCTGGGGTGCTGCTCATCGCACCCACCTGCGAGCACCTCAAGTACGTGATCCAGATGCACTTTCCTAGGGAGATGTCGACGGACAACACTACTGAATACGAGGGATTGCTTGCCTGTCTCAGGATCGCGGCAGACCTCGGGGTCAAGAAGATCATCGTCAGGGGCGATTCACAGCTTGTCGTCAAGCAGATCAACAAGGATTATCAAAGCCCGTTGATGGAAGCCTACGTGGATGCAGTGAGGAAACTGGAGGAGCGCTTTGATGGTATACAGGCTGAGCATGTCCACCGAGTTGAGAACGACATCGCCGACTACCTGTCAAAGCGCGCTGCCCTCAAGCTACCTGTGGAAACCAGGTACTTTTGTGCTTCGGTTAACTCAACCATCCGTTGAACCATCAACAGAGCAGAACAAGCGGAGGATGTCAGGCCCCGGCAAGTACTTCCCCACCGAGCTCCCTGGAGCCACCGGGGAAGATGTTGCCATGGACGCCGAGCCTGCCATGGGACAACCGACTCCGGCGGGGCGCCAAGCTCTTGCCGTGGAGGCAACCGTTCCCACGGCAGAGGAAATGCCTTTGGTTCTTGCCGTCGAGCCTCAGGCTCCAGCATGGGCACAACATCTCGTCCGATTCCTCCAAACAGGGGGGCTTCCTGAGGAGCAGGAAGAAGCAGAGAAAGTAGCCCGTCGGTCTACCCTGTACCAGTTCATTGACAATGTTCTATACAGAAAAAGATCAAATGGAGTGAAATTGAAGTGCATCCCCCGGGAGGAAGGACTGGAGCTATTGGCGGAGATACATGGAGGCACATGTGGCTCCCACATAGGGTCGAGGGCCCTTGCCGGCAAGGTTTCTTCTGGCCCACTACCCTCCAGGATGTGACGGCATTAGTAACCAAGTGTGGAGCGTGCCAGTTCCATTCAAAGAAACTTCATCATCCAGCTCAAGCCCTGCAAACAATCCCTCTCTCTTGGCCATTCTCGGTCTGGGGCTCGACATACTAGGCCCTTTCCCCCTCGCTGTCGGAGGCTTTGAGTACTTGTATGTTGCGATCGACAAGTTCACAAAGTGGCCAGAGGTGGAAGCAGTGAGGAAGGTGACGGCACAGTCAGCTGTCAAATTCTTCAAGGGGCTAGTTTGCCGCTTTGGTGTGCCGAACAGAGTCATCACCAACAACGGCACGCAGTTCACAAGTCACACCTTCATGCAATACATTAAAGATCTCGGCAGCAAGGTCTGTTTTGCTTCCTTGGCACACCCACGGAGCAACGGCCAAGCGGAGAGGGCAAATGCTGAAGTACTGCGAGGCCTGAGGACAAAGACTTTCGATAGGCTGCACAAGAACAGAAGGCGCGGGATTGATGAGTTGCCGACGGTTCTTTGGTTGATCAGAACGACGCCAAATCGAGCCACCGGTCATACACCCTTTGCCCTGGTATATGGGGCAGAAGCAGTTGTCCCCACGGAACTTATATACGGGTCACCTCGAGTGCTCTCTTATGATGAGCTTGAGCAAGAGCGATTGCAGCAAGATGATGCAACGCTCCTCGAGGAAGGTCGTCTTCGGGTGGCAGTGAGTGCAGCATGCTACCAGCAAGCCTTGCATCGCTACCATCGCCGCAAGGTTAATGCCCGATGCTTTGAGGAAGGCGACCTTGTTCTTCGGCGCGTTCAGTCGGCCAAGAATACCAACAAGTTGACGCCGAAGTGGGAAGGCCCTTATCGGGTTATACGAGTCACCAGGCCCGGCGCAGTCCGCCTGGAGACCGAAGATGCCATCCCAGTGAGCAACTCCTGGAACATTGAGCATCTTCATAAGTTTTACCCATAAGGCACGGCTGTCGGGCCCCCCAGCAAGCCACCTTTTGTACAAGCCTTGCCGGCAAGGCATGTAACCCTTTGTACAAAGCCAGGCGTAGACCCTGATCATAAAATAAACAAAGAGCTGGCGTCCTAAGTCATAGCATGCATGCTAGGTTGAGTCTCTCCCTCGGTTAGGGTTGATAGTGCCTAGAGACGACTAACCCCTAGCATAGAGGTCGAGTCTGCGTCTCTCTGTTCCTTTCTGTCCTCTTTGGTTCGCAGGGTACATGAATGTTTCTGCCAAGCTAAGTGGAAGAAAGAGAACGAGCCGGCGCTCCGGCCCCGGCAAGCCGAGATTGCCAGGGGCTGAAGACACAAGGGTCCACTCGCGACAAGCCAAGGTTGCTGGGGGCTACAGATTCAGATAAGTCTCTTATCCCCTGTTATGCATTTCGGTATGGAATTGGGACGTATGAAACCTCGTTTAATTCCAAGGCCGCCGTGCTCCCTTTTTCCCGCCACCCGAGAACTTTTTCTTGGTTCGGAATCTGGTAGTAGCCGCGGCGGCAAGGAAGCAAGCGTAGGGCCTAACCCTACTTCACCCCTGCCTCCGCCGAGAGCGTGAGTTTGGTCGAACGAAGTAAGGGAGCGGCAAGGCTCGTTGTCAGGAGCCTATGTTTATGTTGAAAATAACATGGGTTTGTCCCCTGGTATGGGCTTCGCTCACACACAAAGGACCCGGCAAGCCCCCATTTTTCATTAATACGCCCCATACAGGTACAGTTCGTACGGAATGTAAACATGAACAAGTTTTAAATCTAACTAAGGCACGTATGCTTACAAGCTAAAATGACATAAGGTGCCCGTAATCCCTTTTTTGTCCCTCTCCTCAGGAAACGGAACAAGAAGGCAAGAGGGCAGAAGGAACGCCTACGCGAGGTACGAGTAGCAGAAGGCGCCAAGAGAACATGTCGGCGACCGCCTGAGGGACGGATGGTGATGATGTTGCCGAGAGAAGAGCTGGAAGATGAGGTAGCGGTCCTCAATATGCTACGAAGGCGTCGATGCCATCGTACTCCAACTTGACGGCCCGCCACCCATCTTCTTCGCCTTCTCTGGCCTCCCCACGCCAGCCACCCAAGGAGGCGACCCCGAGAAGTTCAACAAGCCGGCCCCACCAGGAGAAGGGGCCCGGTGCAGATGCTGCTGCTGCCGGCACTGCCCTAGGGCAGTGGGTCCGACACCTAGTCGGACCCGTCATCCTCTTTCCTGCTACCCTCGTCGTTGCTGCCGCTGTTCTCCTCGTCACTCTCGCTCGAGGAAGAGTCTTTGTCATTAGAGGAGCTCTCCACGCAGCACTTCAGGCGAGTCCCGAAGTCTCCGAAGACCTTGACGGAGAGGCGGCCATTCTCCATTAGTTTGAAATATAGAATGAGCCCCGCCGTCAGGCTGTGGATGTGAGCGAAGGTTTTCCATTCGCGAAAAAGATACATGACATGAGGGGCTGGGAAACCAACATCGGCCCATGTGCCGCTATTCCCACAGCCCCTCAAATGCAATCTTAGTGCGTGCGGCGGGTCGAGCTCTATCTCCCGAGCAAATGGAGTAGGGAGGCAAAGACGACGACACGCCGGCCGGCGTAGCCTGATAAAGAACTCGTTGGGCCGGTCCCCGACATGGCCCTCCATCGGGGGAAGGACAACCGGCGGAGGCGAGGCCGATGCGCCGCCCCGTCCTCCTCTTCCCTGAGCGCCATGGTGGCCTCGGCCTGGCCCCTCCCCCTTCCCCTCACGGTCGGCTCCGCCGCCACGGGCTCTTGGGGAGGAGCAGCGCATTGTCTAGTAGAGACCCTCGCCGCCACCATCGAAGCATCAGCGCGCCGTCTCACCATGGCAGAAGGGAGGAAGAAGCAAAGATGGGAGGAGACGAATGGCGAAAGACTGAAGGGTGCCATCCCTCCCGCTCCCCTCCTTATAAAGGGGCGGGGTCAGTGCTCGGCCTCCCCTCTCAGCCAACCCAGCTTATTAAGATGACAGCGGCCGAGGCCGTCGACCACCTTCCTCGCCAATTGAAGGCGCGTGGGTATTGACCCATGCACACACATCTTCCCATATTCTGCGCGCCTGTCACATGCCCTGCGCCGTGCATGCGGCGTACGTGGCGCAAGGGGCGTGCGTAGTGGGACGCGTGGAACGATGGTTCCAGGGCAGAAAGTGTAAATGAGCAGCGGCCCCACGGTCTTAAAGGGACACGCAAGCCGCATCTTTACTATTCACCACAGGATGATGCAAGCGTGCTTCGGTCACCCCGCGCACGATCCCATGTCACGCATTCAACGAGAATCTTGGGGAAGCGCAGCGGACGAAGGATTACCAGGGTCAAAACCGGCCCCGCCTGCCCGTGCACCATTCTGGGCCTAGCCCAACAACGCGTCGATCTTATGTGTTGCCCAGGCCCAGGGGCTCCTGTCGGTGTACAGAAGTAGGGGTTCTACTTTGCACCCCTCTGCTTGTGCACGGGCTGTCAGAGCCACGCCCATGGACACACTTCGCAAGGCAAGGGAAGGAGGCCGAGGCCACAAGACGGTCAAAGCAATGCCAAGATAGAGACACGAAGAGCAAGAGGGCTAGGTGGGTTCCCCCGGCAAGACCCTTGCCGGGGCGGCCTCCACGGCCCCGGCAAGGACCTTGCCGGGGCAACTTGCCTGACCCCAACGGAGCTTGCCACCCTCGAGCCCGAGGCTTCCAACAACCACATTGGAACCAAGGCTTGGGAGGCGCCTCCATGGTGGCATGCAGATCTTTGTGAAGATCATTAACACACATAAATATCAGATGAGGACCAGAAGACGAGACCTCTGGCAACATCCTTGCCGGGAACGACCGCGGTGCCGTGGCAAGACCCTTGCCGGGGCCCCCGGCAAGACCCTTGCCGAGGACATCAACGAGGCCGCGGCCAGGACCGCGCCCGATAAGATCCCACCGCCATTCCCATGCAGCTGCTAGCCCAGCCAGCCAGGCGGGCACCTGCGTGGCGACGCGCGGTCCCGAGGCCAACTCAACAAGCACCTGCGTGGTGGCATGCACATCTTCGTGAAGATGCCGCCACCGCGCCACCTCAGCAGCCTGCCAGCCTACATGGCGCTAACCATCTCGCTGGCCCGGGCACGTGTTGAAGTGGGGCGAAGCTGCGATAAAGTGAGGGGGACACCTTAGGGGTGCATTTAATGTGTTTTGTCCCATAATAGCAAGCGATAAGCTTGTACACTATACCCTTTCCACCTCCTGTATGCCACGTTAGCACCTCCTTCGACTATAAAAGGAGGCCCGATGCGTACTAGAGGGTGATTCGGCTCTTTGGGCAAGTCATGCTCGATAGCTAGTTCAAGAACACTGATATACACACCAAAGCAGGACTAGGGTATTACGCGATCCCCGCGGCCCAAACCTGGGTAAACGACCTTTGTGCTGGCTCTTAGACCTGCTCTCCTCACGAACCCCCCCCCCTGCCGACCACAGTTGGGATTCTTGTGATCCCATAGGTGTCGTTTGCTCCGACAACTACTTTCCAATTCGGGAGAAAATCCTTCTCTACAAAGGATTCATTCTTAGCAACAAAGATTTTGCCTTCGGATCTGTGATAGAAGGTGTACCCAACAATTTCCTTTGGGTATCCTGTGAAGAAGCACTTCTCCAATTTGGGTTCGAGCTTGTCAGGTTTAAGCTTTTTCACATAAGCATCGCAGCCCCAAACTTTACGAAACGACAACTTTGGTTTCTTGCCAAACCACAACTCATAAGGTGTTGTCTCAACAGATTTCGATGGTGCCCTATTTAACGTGAATGCAGCTGTCTCTAATGCATAACCCCAAAATGATAGTGGTAAATCGGTAAGAGACATCATAGATTGCACCATATCCAATAAAGTGCGGTTACGATGTTCAGACACACCATTACGCTTGTGGTGTTCGAGGTGGCATGAGTTGTGAAACTATTCCACATTGTTTTAAATGAAGGCCAAACTCGTAACTCAAATATTCTCCTCCATGATCAGATCATAGAAACTTTATTTTCTTTGTTACGATGATTCTCCACTTCACTCTGAAATTCTTTGAAATTTTCAAATGTTTCAGACTTGTGTTTCATTAAGTAGATTTACCCATATCTGCTCAAATCATCTACGAAGGTCAGAAAATAGCGATGCGCACCACGAGCATCAACACTCATTGGACAACATACATTGGTATGTATTATTTCCAATAAGTCACTAGCTCGTTCCATTGTTCCGGAGAATGGAGTTTTAGTCATCTTGCCCATAAGGCACGGTTCACAAGCATCAAATGATTCATAATCAAGTGATTCCAAAAGTCCATCTTTATGGAGTTTGTTTATGCGCTTTACATTGATATGACCCAAACGGCAGTGCCACAAATAAGTTGCACTATCATTAATAATTTTGCATCTTTTGGCATCAATACTATGAATATGTGTATTACCACTATTGAGATTCAATTAACCATCAACATTGGGTGTATGACCATAGAAGGTTTTATTCATGTAAACAAAATAACAATTATTCTCTGTCTTAAATGAATAATCATATTGCAATTAACATGATCTAATCATATTCATGCTCAATGCAACACAAAATAACATTTATTTAGGTTCAACACTAATCCCGAAAGTATAGGGAGTGCTCGATGATGACCCGCCCAGGAGGGTCAGGTTATACCTATGGCGATTCATCATATGAAGCCCACGAGGATATTGAAGATGTTGGTTCAAGATAAGGGACCTGATGAAGATATATACCTAGGGTAGGGTCATGGACCTGACCAAACTACCCTCCCCAAGGACATCTCTAGAAGAAACCATCTGTCAATCAACTCAGAAGTATTCCACTCGACGGACTCGAAGACACTCGACCATGAAGCCAACCACTCGACAACCAGGAGATCTAAAGTCACTCTGCACACATACGGTCGGTCATTAAGTAGCTTTTATGGTCATCATAGCACTTTATGTGGGGCATTACGAGTAACCCCAGATCTTAATGTACTTTAAACCCTACATAACTGAGGGCCGGTGGGGTATGGCGAACTCTATATAAGCCACCCCCCTCCTCAGTGTAAAGAGTTCACACCCCTGTAACTCATACGCACATAATCCAGTCGACCGCCTCCGGGCTCCGAGACGTAGGGCTGTTACTTCCTCCGAGAAGGGCCTGAACTCGTAAATCCCTTGCGTATACAACTACTCCATAGCTAGGATCTTGCCTCTCCATTCCTACCCCCCTACACTACTGTCAGACTTAGAACCACAACAGCTGGCGCCCACCGTGGGGCAGGTGTCTTAGCGACTTATTGGAGAAGTTGCGATTTTTCCGATCTCCTTCATCATGGTTTCAGGTGGAGTTTTGGTTGAGGGCCGCGAGATCCGTCTCGGCGCGCTCACGTTCATCGCCGACAACTCCGCTTGGATTCAGGATGCTCCGCTTGACATCGACGCAATCACTGTCCGCGGGGCGACGCACTTTCGCGCGTGCGTCCGCGGCGTCCTCCTGCGGCAACCGTTGACCCAGTATCAGTCGGCCCCTGTGTCGTCCTCCCTCCCTGTCTCCTGCCGGCGCAAGCGCTCCGGTAGGTCGAGGCTTCAACGGTGGGTAAGGCACACGGTGGCTCACTAGTCGGCCACCTCCCAAGTCACGACGATCGAGCCAGACGAGTCCCTCTACGGCCTGTTCGACCTGTCGACTGGCTCCGTAGAGACTGCATCCGAATGCGACAGCAGTGATCCAGCGGCTGAGGTTCTGTTGGTCGATGGACCATGCAGTCCTCCCGGCTTTCCGCACACCGACGGAGGCGACGACGGAGGCGATCAGGTGCATGCCCATGAAGAGTATCTCCCCGAGCCCCTCACTTCGTTGCAGAGGGAAGAACTTCGCCGCCGGAACATGGATGCGCTGCACACACCTATCGTTGGAGAAACCCCCGAGGCTCGTTCCTTAGAGGATGCGCAGTTGGCCAACTTGGCTGAGCGCACTCGACTGGAGAACCTCCAGCGAGCACTCGACGAGCGTGCGTGGCAACGGATTCCAGAATCCAGTCGATGTAAACTCTTTTCGCCACCGACTCAGGTATATCAAACTCTGATTCAGAATTTAGCAGCTGCAGCCCGTATAGCAGAGTCAATTCAGCCTTCCCAGTCAGAGGTTGGCAGAGGCTTGTTACAGATCAGGGCATTACTCCGGGTAGCAGGAGATCAAAACTCAGCTGTATCACAGTCGCGGAATAGGATTCACAGCAGATCCGTCGCTACAAATAAAGTCCAGTCGGCCCACAGCCCAAGATCGCCCTCGAGGCGTGAGGGTCGTGGAGACCAGCGTGATCAGTACAAGAACCGTGAGCAGTATGATCACCGATTCGATCGCAATGATCGACGTCGAGTGCCCACCCCTCCCCCACGGAGTGGATCATACGTGCCTTGACAGCCAGATGACAGATGCCATCACAGTGTTGGGCGAAGGGTCCTAGTCGACCCCAGGGAGCTAGGCTTTGATGCGAGATCCATTATCGTTCAAGGTTTGGTTGACAGGAACAGAGCTCACCTAGAAGGTCATGACAAAGATGTACCCACCAGCAGCAGAGTACACGTCTCAGGACCAGAGTGTTTCAGCAGAGCCATCTGGGCCGCGGTGATTCCTCCCAACTTCAGGTTGGCGACTGGAGTCAGTAAGTTCACTGGTGAGTCCAAGCCTGATACCTGGCTTAAAGACTACCGAGTGGCAGTTCAGATTGGCGGCGGCAACGATGAAGTGGCCATAAAACACCTGCCTCTTATGTTGGAGGGCTTGGCCAGAGCGTGGTTGAATCAGTTAGCACCCAGCAACATTTACACTTGGGAAGATCTTGCCCGAGTGTTTGTCAGAGCATTTCAAGGAACATGGAAACGACCAACAGGGTTGACAGAGCTGCAATCTTGTGTGCAGAAGTCGAATGAAACTTTGAGAGATTACATCCAGAGATGGATCACGTTGCATCACATGGTAGAGAATGTATCTGATCACCAGGCAGTCTGTGCCTTCAAGGAAGGTGTTAAGTACAGAGAGCTAAACCTAAAATTCGGTCGAACCGGAGACATGTCTCTGAGTCGAATGATGGAGATTGCCACCAAGTATGCCAATGGTGAAGAAGAGGATCGGCTCCGGAGTGGCAAGCACAAGTCAGTCGCCCACGAAACTGGAGGGGGGAAGTCCAGTCGGAAGCAGAAGCGGAAAGCCGAGCCAGCTACTCCTGGAGAAGCCTTCGCCGTGACTCAAGGAAAGTTTAAAGGGAAGCCCAAAGGGCCTTGGAACCCTAAGAAGGTGAAGGACAAGGAAGGGAATGACGTGATGGATTTGCCGTGCCACATCCACACAAAGAAAGATGAGGAGGGTAAATTCATTTACCCGAAACATACCACTCGACAGTGTCGGCTCTTGATCCAGCAATTCCAGGGAAAACAACCCAAAGATAAGGAAAAGGAGTCGGACAAAGTTGAATACAAAGAAGATAGTGATGATGGATATCCCCAGGTCAATTCCACCCTGATGATTTTTGCTGATGTTGAAAGCAAAAGTCGATTGAAAGTTATCAACCGAGAGGTGAATATGGTTGCTCCGGTGACACCCAGTTATCTGAAATGGTCTCAGACTGCCATCACATTCGACCAGTCCGATCATACGACACACATAGCTACCCCTGGGAGGCAAGCTTTGGAGGTCGACCCAGTCGTCGAAGGCACTCGACTGACTAAAGTTTTGATGGATGGTGGCAGTGGCATGAATATATTGTATGCAGAGACGCTGAAAGGGATGGGCATTCCAATGTCCAGACTCAGTACCAGCAACATGAGTTTCCATGGAGTCATTCCTGTAAAGAAGGCTGAGTCACTCAGGCAAATTTCTCTTGATGTGGTTTTCGGTGATTCCAAGAATTACTGCAAAGAAAAGTTGACGTTTGAAGTTGTGGATTTCCAGAGTGCTTATCACGCTATTTTGGGTAGGCCAGCTTATGCACGTTTCATGGATCGACCATGTTATGTGTACCTCAAATTGAAGATGCCTGGTCCCAAAGGTGTGATCACTATCACTAGCAATCGGAAGAAGGCGGAAGAGTGCTTTCAGAAAGGCTCAGATGGCAGTGGTAGAGCGGCAGGAATATCAGAAAACTACAGACCCGAGTGATTGGTTGCGAGCCAAGAAGCCCGCTATGGAATTAGCGTTTCAGTCGTCCGGTGAGACAAAACCGATTCACATTCACCCGACCGACCCCAATGCTGCTCCAACTCATATCTCCACGACACTCGACTCCAAATAGGAAGAAGCGCTCATCCAGTTCCTCCGTGAGAACTGGGACATCTTCACATGGAAGCCTTCTGACATGCCGGGTGTTCCTAGGGGGCTGGCTGAGCATCGTCTATGAGTCGACTCAAAGGTGAAACCTGTGAAAGAACATCTTAGACGGTCCGCCGTCCAGAAAAGAAAGGCCATTGGCGAGGAGGTGGCTCAGCTCTTAGCAGCGGAGTTTATCCGAGAGATTTACCACTCCGAGTGGCTCGCCAATGTTGTCATGGTCCCCAAGAAGGACAAGTCACTTCGCATGTGCATCGACTTCAAACATATCAATCGGGCCTGCCCGAAAGATCATTTTCCTCTCCCCCGCATCGACCAAATAGTCGACTCGACTGCGGGATGTGAGCGCTTGTATTTTTTAGATGCTTATTCCGGTTACCATCAGTTCCGTCTGTATGGACCCGACGAGATCAAAATAGCTTTCATCACTCCATTCGGGTGCTTCTGTTATGTCACCATGCCATTCGGCCTCAAGAATGCTGGAGCCACGTTCATGAGGATGATTGAGAAATGTTTGCTCACTCAAATCAGTCGGAACGTGGAAGCATACATGGATGACATTGTGGTCAAGTCACGGAAAGGTTTCGACCTGCTGACTGACCTTGCTGAGATAGTTTCCAACCTCAGGAGGTATGATATCAAGCTTAATCCATCAAAGTGCACATTCGGAGTTCCCGGCGGAAAGTTACTCGGTTTTCTCGTTTCCAAACAAGGAATCAACACCAATCCGGAGAAAGTTGGCACTATACTCCGAATGAAACGTCCTGTGCGTGTGCACGATGTCCAGAAGCTTACTGGTTGCTTGGCCGATTTAAGTCGATTCATCTCTCGGCTCGGTGAAAAGGCATTGCCTCTTTACCGGTTGTTGAAGAAGTCAGACAAGTTCGAGTGGACTCCTGAAGCTGATGCACGTTTGCAGAGCTAAAAGCCCTGCTCTCCACCCATCCGGTGCTTGCTGCCCCGATCAGCAAAGAGCCTTTGCTGCTTTACATTGTAGCCACGGGACAATTCATCAGTACAGTACTTACGGTCGAGCGGGAAGAAGAATGAAAAGCCTTTAAAGCTTAGCACCCAGTATATTATGTTTCTGAAGTTTTGACCCCATCAAAGCAAAGATACCCTCATTACCAGAAGCTTGTGTATGGGATTTATATGACCACGAAGAAGGTTGCTCATTACTTCTCTGACCATTCCATTACAGTCGTCAGTGACGCCCCATTGTCAGAGATTCGACTTGTCGAGTGGCAGAATGGGCGATTGAACTCCTTCCCTTAGATATCAAGTTTGAGGCAAAGAAAGCCATCAAGTCCCAAGCAGTAGAAGATTTCATCGCCGAGTGGATTGAACAGCAACTGCCGACTCAAGTTCACTCGGAGCACTGGACCATATTCTTTGATGGTTCTAAGATGCTGAATGGTTCCGGTGTTGGGGTTAGAGCAGAATGTGCTCCATATTCACTTTGATATGTGCTCCATATTCACTTTGATTCCTCCAATAATAAAGCAGAATACAAAGCACTTTTCTATGGGTTGCGTATGGCCATTTCACTCGGCGTCCATCGCCTCATGGTCTATGGCGACTCAGATTTGGTGGTTAATCAAGTGATGAAGGAGTGGGACGTCAGAAGTCCGGCCATGACTGGTTATTGCAATGTAGTGAGAAAGCTAGAAAAGAAATTCGAGGGGTTAGAGCTTCATCATATACCCCGACTAAAAAATCAAGCGGCTGATGATTTGGCAAAAATAGGTTCCAAGAGAGAAGCCATTCCCAGTAATGTGTTTTTGGAACACATCTACACACCATCAGTTCAAGAGGATCCTTTCACCGAAGAAGCCCCGCAGCCAAAAAGTGCCACGGATTCGACTGAAGTTGAAGTTCCGGCTCTGGTCGACCTGGTCATGGAAGTTTTGGTCATCACTCCCGACTGGACAGAGCCGTACATCGCGTATATCCTAAGGAAAGAGCTCCCAGAGAATGAAGAAGAGGCTCGTCAGATCGTTCGACTATCCAAGGCCTTTACTGTTATAAATGGACAATTGTTCAGGGAAAGCGCGACTGGAGTCGGTCAGAAATGTATAACACCAGAAGAAGGTCAGATAATCCTTGACAATATCCACTCGGGGACCTGTGGTCATCATGCGTCCTCTCGGACCATTGTGGCTAAAGCATACCGAGCAGGGTTTTACTGGCCAAGAGCAAATGAAATGGTGAAGGAGACAGTCGACAAGTGTGAAGGATGTCAGTTCTATTCCAATATGTCACACAAACCCACCTCAGCCTTGAAGACCATTCCACTCATCTGGCCCTTCGCTGTTTGGGGATTAGATATCGTTGGACCACTGAGAACTGGCAGGAGCGGCTTCACCCATGTACTGGTGCCAGTCAACAAGTTCACTAAGTGGATTGAAGCTAAGCCTATCAAGAGTCTTGATGCCAGCACTGCTATCAGCTTCATCAGGGAGTTGATATTTAGATATGGATTTCCGGATAGCATCATCACTGATAATGGGTCAAACTTTGATTCCGATAAATTCAAAGCCTTTTGTGCTTCTTAAGGCACGCGAGTCGACTACGCTTCCGTCGCTCATCCCTAGTCGAATGGACAAGCAGAAAGAGCAAACAGCCTAATTCTCAAAGGATTGAAACCCCGGTTGATGCGTGATCTCAAACATGCAGCAGGCGCATGGGTCGACGAACTTCTTTAAGTTCTTTGGGGATTGAAGACCACTCCTAATCGGTCGACTGGGCGAACTCCATTCTTTCTGGTCTATGGAGTTGAAGCAGTTTTTCCGAGTGACCTGCTTCATAATGCACCCCGAGTCAAGCTCTACTCTCAAGATCAAGCAGAACAAGCCCGGCAGGACGCAGTCGACCTCCTAGAAGAAGAAAGAGAGATCTCCATGATCTAATCGACTATCTATTAGCAGGACTTGTTTCGATTCCATGCCAGAAACGTGAAGAGTCGAGCCTTCCAAGAAGGAGACTTGGTCCTCCGAGTGGATCAACAGAAGCCACACAAACTCGCTCCTACTTGGGAAGGCCCCTTCATCATCACCAAAGTTCTCCACAATGGAGCATACCATCTTTACAATGTCGGTCGCCAGATTGATGAGCCATGAGCTTGCAATGCGGAGCTGCTCCGCCCCTTTTATACTTAAGTACTCACTTGGATGAGATATAATAAAAAGTACCTCTGTAGTTTGTTTATCAAAGACAAGAGTGTTATAATTTTCCCAGTGATTGTTGTTGCTTTTGTTTATGTAATAAATCCCCCAGTGGGTGGCTTAGCTGCGAATCCGTTTCGCCTAAGTTTGTAAAAAAAATCCCTGCCGAGTGACGAGCAAGCCTCTCACTCGGGGGCTTAGCTGCGAATCCGTTTCGCCTAAGTATTTGAAAATCCTACCGAGTCGAGAGCAAACCTCCCACTCGGGGGCTTAGCTGCAGTCCAGTACTCGCCTAAGTATTTGAAAATCCTACCGAGTGGAGAGCAAACATCCCACTCGGGGGCTTAGCTGCAGTCCAGTACTCGCCTAAGTATTTGAAAATCCCACCGAGTGGAGAGCAATCCTCCCATCGGGGGCTTAGCTACAGTCCAGTACTCGCCTAAGT
>NC_041387.1:566778458-566796330 GCF_002162155.2 Triticum dicoccoides | reverse complement strand
TTGAAAATCCTACCAAGTGGAGATCAATCCTCCCATTCGGGGGCTTAGCTGCAGTCCAGTACTCGCCTAAGTATTTGAAAATCCTACCGAGTGGAGAGGAATCGTCCCACTTGGGGGCTTAGCTGCAGTCCAGTACTCGCCTAAGTATTCAAAAATCCTACCGAGTGGAGAACAACCCTCCCACTCGGAGGCTTAGCTGCAGTCCAGTGCTCGCCTAAGTATTTGAAAATCCTACCGAGTGGAGAGGAATCGTCCCACTCGGGGGCTTAGCTGCAGTCCAGTACTCGCCTAAGTATTCAAAAATCCTACCGAGTGGAGAACAACCCTCCCTCTCGGAGGCTTAGCTGCAGTCCAGTGCTCACCTAAGTATGAAATCCATTGCGCTCTGCAAGGACGATGAGGTGCAAGTCGAGTGCTGCCTTCTCCTTCGGAGCTATGCCACAAATACAATGTGCACTCTGCAAGGACGACGAGGTGCAGGTCGACTGCTGCCTTCTCCTTCGGAGCTACGCCACAAATACAATGTGCGCTCTGCAAGGGCAATGAGGTGCAGGTCGACTGGTACCTTCTCCTTCGGAGCTACGCCACAAATACAATGTGCACTCCATCCCGATCCGCAAGGGCGACGAGGTGCAGGTCGACTGCAATCTGTGCCCATCCCTACCCGCAAAAGTGATGAAGTGCAGGTCGACTGGATTCTCCACCTTAGAGTCGCGTCTCAAGCACCAAAGTATATTCCGAGTGAGGAACAAAGTTCGCTCGAAGGCAAATGCAATCATATTCAACAATAAGCCAAGTTCAGATAACATCCGAAGTGTTCAGGCGTCAAGCCTGTAAAAGTTTATCGGTTACAAAACCACTCGGCATTCCGATGCAAATTTAAGGCAAAGCATAGAAGTTTTTTACTCCTTAGGTGGAGGACTGGAGGGCGCGACAAACTGGTCCAAGTCAATTCCGTCAGCGATCCGAGTGGCAGCAGCAATGAAGGTCTCCATGAAAGACTGGAAGTCGTGCTTCTTGGTATCGGCAATTTTGATGGACGCCAGCTTGTCCTCTCGCGCATCCTTGCAGTGAACCCGGACCAGGGACAGAGCACCGTCAGCACCGCACCTGGCAGAAGACTTCTTCCATTCTTGCACTCGACCTTGAACCTTATTTAGTCGAGTCATTAGAGACTCGAGATCGTTTTGAAGCGTCTCTCCTGGCCAGAGTGTCGTGTCGATTCGCGATGCCGCAACCTTCAGTCGAGCAAGGTAGTCAACAACTCCAGCAACACGAGACTCCAGTAGGAGCACGTTCATGGTAGCTTCATCCTTCACAGGAGAGTTAATGGGGTACAAGCTTGTCTCCACTCGACTGGTCTCATCCTCGAAGTTTTGGCAGAATTCTGTAAACACAATTCGAAGATAAGCCAACAGTTCTATGATGAGTCGATGATAAAAAGTCAGTCGGATAGAAGAGATTACCTTCAAGCATGATGAATAGCTTCTTGGCGAGCCCTCCCAGATAAGCCTCCAGATCGTTCTTCTTCCCCACCAGTTCACTAGCCTTGTCATTCAGAGCTATCTTGTCATTCTTCAGACGGCTGACCTCCTTGTTGGCCGCGTCGAGAGCATCTTTCAGATTGGCGTTCTCCTCTTCAAGTTTACCGACCGAAGCCAGTATTTCTTCCGCAAGTTTCGTTTTGTCCAAAGCTGCCTTCTGCGCTTCGGCAAGGTCATGGTCCTTCTTCTTCAGAGCCTCCTTCATTTTATCTGCAAAGTGTCAATGAGATCAAAATCAGGAATGGGCAGAAAAATAAAGACAGTCGTCAAGATTCTCACCGACCATACCTTTTGCTTCATCCTTCGCCTTCTTAAAGTTCTCCTGAACAAGCTTCAATTCAAGGTCGAGCTGCATGTGTTTGTTTTCCAATTCAGTATAACGAGCCACAAGCTCCCAAGATTTCTGCGAAGGGTCAGTCCACAGACATCATAGATAGGTTGCTTCCAAGTGACTAAGAGAAAAATCGTAACATTTCTAAGACTATAGCCGAATCAAAATATTCAACAGTAGTCTTGGGGACTACACCCAGTGGGTGCACTCAGCGTGCCCCCCCTGGTTCTACCGACTTGGTCCGATCAGTCGACCGAAAGAGACATAAAGGTTATGATTCTAAACCATAGCTAACTACCAGCAGTCAGCCACGGTCTCATCATGATCTAAAAAAACAGGTCCTTCAGACCTTAGTCGACTACCAGCAGTCGACCATGGTCTCGGGGACTACACCCAGTGGGTGCACTCAGCGTGCCCCCACTAGTTCCAAGATTCCATTCGACACGGTCTAACCAGACCGAGTGAACAAGTTAGAGTGAAGAAATTCAAACTACGAAGACTACAGTCGACTGCCAGCAGTCCACCATAGTCTCGGGGACTACACCGAGTGGGTGCACTCAGCGTGCCCCCACCAATCCAAAAATTCAATCGACACACCCAGTGGGTGTACAGATACAAAGATCTTTGGAAAGAAAGTCTTCAGATAGCATATCCTAACAGAACAAGCGGTGACCAACTAACCTGGACGTTGCTCTGAAGGGCTGAGCTAGCATCATAGGCCGCTTGGCTGGCTTCCCGGATCGCCTTCACCTGCTCCATCATGATCCCCGCCTGGCGTATAGCCTCCTTAGCAGCACCCGCTTGGTCCTCTAGGACGTGGTGTGTGGCGAAAAGGGAAGGCGGGTCAGCAGTCGGCGTCGAAGGTCGAGCACTCGTCAGCGGCACAGTGAAGGACATGGAAGTTCGAGTGATGTTGCCACCCTCCTGAACCAGCGTCTCAGGCACTGATGCAACCTGAGCGGTCTTGCCAGCCGGCGCCTTTCTATTCCTCCTCAGCCTCAGTGTTTCCTCGTCGTTATCATCAGGGAGATCAATGACATGACGAGGAGCTATAGGAAAAATCCAAAGTTAAAATCGAGAATCCAATCGACCAAAACTGAGATTACAGAGATTGTACCAAGGTTGGAGGTGGCACCATCTTCCATTTCCTGGCCTTCGCTCTTGGCGGAGGTCTCGGAGGTAGCAGCACTTCAGATTTCAGAAACCAGTTGGTTAGTCAACGAGTTGACCAAGAGTCTGTCCATGCTAAACGAGAAAACACAAGTTCTGCTGTTACCCAGAGATGGTGGGAATGGTCATTCTCATCTTGGGCAAGGCCTTCGGCGGCATTGATGACGCCGCTCGTGGATGCTTCGGCGCTTTCTCCGTCGGCGCCGGAGAAGCCGTCCGAGGACGCTTTGACGACTGCCCAACAGGCGCAGTCGCTTTGCCACGCTCGTTCGCGGAGTCGTGGGTGAGCTTGGATCGCCTTTCCGAACAAGGAGGATCGACTTCCTCCTCCTCCTCTTCACTCGAGTCGTCGCCATCCTCTTCCCCCTCACCATCAGATTGCCACTCCTTCTCACTTTCACCTCTACTCGCCTCTCCCTCCTCGGCTCGTTCTTGTGCCCCGTTGGGCACCGAGAACATCTCAATAGTGGCGTAGAAGACAACAAACAAGACAAAAGTCAGTCGACTGATTTTAAGCGAACAGAATGAAGAAAGCAGGATCACAGTCAGAACAAAATTGTACCTGGTCTACTTCGCATGATTGGTCGAGTGGAGGAATCCTCCTGGCTCCTCGGGGGTTGTCTTTGTTCCCTGTGATGCTCTCCAGCCACCTCTCTAGCGTGGCATCCTCGACCTCCTCTGGGTGGATCCGAGTGGTGTCCTCAGTGCCACAATACAACCACATCGGATGGTCTCGAGCTTGAAGCGGCTGGATGCGTCATCAGAGGAAGACCTCCAAGAGGTCCATGCCAGTCACCCAGTCATGGATAAGCTGGACAACACGATCGACCAGCACCTTAACCTGCGCCTTCTCTTCCGGGATCACCTTCAAAGAGGAAGGCTTCCTCACTCGGTCCACGGAAAAAGGAGGGAGTCCGGTCGACTGCCCTGGTGTCGGCTGGTCTTTGCAGTAGAACTAGGTCGACTGCCATCCATGGACCGAGTCGGGTAGGATCATGGCCGGAAAAGAACTTTCCCCCCTCATTTGAACCCCAAGACCCCCACACATCTGAATCACTTGTGTTCTCTCGTCACTCGGATTGGCCTTCTTCACCGTCTGGGAGCGACAGGTGAAATGTGCTTGAAAAGACCCCAATGAGGCCGACAACCCAGAAAATTCTGGCACAAAGACACGAAAGCAGCGAGGTACACGATAGTGTTGGGTGTGAAGTGGTGGAGTTGCGCCCCAAAGAAATTCATAAATCCCCGAAAGAAAGGGTGAGGCGGCAAAGAAAACCCACAGTCGACATGGGTGGCCAAGAGAATGCACTCACCCTCCTGAGGCTGCGGCTCAGACTCCTTCCCCGGGAGCCGCGCTGATCCATGGGGGATCAGTCCTCCATTGGCCAGGTCGTCAAGGTCTTCTTGACGAATCGTCGAGCGGATCCAGGCGCCCTGGATCCTGCCCTGCGGCAGGCCGGCCCATGATGAAGATCCGCCCGACTGGTCGCCCTTCCCTTCGCCTGTGCCGTTGCTTTCTTCGCCCACTCCAGGGCCGCCGTATTCTCTGTCACTATCGTCACCGGCGAGACGCGCACAGGGCAGCGGCACTCAGATGGAAGCGAACGCAGCGGATAAGTCTGAGGAAGAGAGGAGGAAATGAGGACGCACTGTTCAAGAACCCCCATCCGGTGCCTTATATGAGGTTACTTCCGAGTGACTGACCTGTAGGCCCGGGCGATTCTGTCAAATCCCGCAACAGTCGCTCGCACGATATGTGGCGAAAAAGGTGGCATGGAGATCGAGGCGTCCCTGCCTTATCCCATTCGATTACTGCGAACTCCTTCGCCCCGCGCGCTTCCCGAAATTCGAATCCCGCCAAATCCGCGAGCTGCAGAGTGACTCGTCAGACGGAATATTTCCTTCGCTTTGTCATTCGGAGTTCTCCAAGCAAAGAAATTCACTCGACGGATACAAAGAATGGATCAAGGCGACTGAAGAAGAAATTGGCACCGTCACCTAAATTCATTGATCCAGAACAAGACATGCTCATAGCACGAAAAATGGGTCGGAAGAGTTCTCAACTCCTTCCCCACTCAAACCTCGATCCATTCGGGGGCTAACGATGAAGCTATGTACCTAGGGTAGGGTCATGGACCTGTCCAAACTACCCTCCCCAAGGACATCTCTAGAAGAAACCATCTGTCAATCGACTCAGAAGTATTCCACTCAACGGACTCGAAGACACTCGACCATGAAGCCAACCACTCGACAGCCAGGAGATCTAAAGTCACTCCACACACAAACGGTCGATCATTAAGTAGCTTTTATGGTCATCATAGCACTTTATGTGGGGCGCTACCAGTAACCCCCGATCTTAATGTACTTTAAACCCTACATAACTGAGGGCCGGTGGGGTCTGGCGAACTCCATATAAGCCACCCCCCTCCTCAGTGTAAAGGGTTAGCACCCCTGTAACTCATACGCACATAATCCAGTCGACCGCCTCCGGGCTCCGAGACGTAGGGCTATTACTTCCTCCAAGAAGGGCCTGAACTCGTAAATCCCTTGCATATACAACAACTCCATAGCTAGGATCTTGCCTCTCCATTCCTACCCCCCTACACTACTGTCAGACTTAGAACCACGACAGGACACAAGGCCCAAGGGCGACTTAAGGCCCATAGAGATAAACCGCCTTTATGTGTAAGACTTGTATTGTAAGGCATGGATAGATAGTCACCGACCCGGACACGTTGTTTATGAGCCCGCCGGAATTCTGAGAGCCGCTTGGCATCAACCTATGTATATAAAGGGACGACGCGGCGGTGGTTCAGGGTAAGAGAGAACAGATCAAAAACTAGGTTAAGAAAATTCGCTCCCTGGTAATTGAGACATAAGTAATACCACCTCAAACTAGATTAGGCCATTACCTTCACCGCAAGCGGCCGAATCAGTATAAACTCCCGTGTCCTTTGTACCATTTAACCCCTTTAAGCTACCTAGTTGCGATGACTCCACGACTAAGTCCTTTCGCCAGGACATCTGCCGTGACTATTCCACGATAGTTGGAGCCCACGGTGGGGCCAGCGCACGGTGGTTTCGAGTTCTTGAAGGGCAGCTTCGAAGGGCTCATGGGACATCTGCCGTGACTATCCCTTAATGCCAAGTTTGACAGCCATGGCATTGTTCTGCTTTATTCTTTTCATGCTCGCAAGCTCATAATCATTATGATGCTGTTCAGAATCTAAGATTCATGAAAACATAAGTAGTCAGAATTGTAACTGCAGTAAGAGACCACCCTAAAAGAATATTGGAAACAAATATGACAAGGAAAGCATAGATGTAGTGAATCAATCATTTACTTGTGAGCTTACTAGGACAAGTATGCAGAACTGTAACTGCAGTCAGAGACCGTCCAAAATCTGAATGAAGAAGTTTGTCTAGCACTTATTGTTTCCAACTAATCGACGTGAATAATTGGATATTATATCGAATGAGTAAGAAAGACAAGTAAAATTGTCAACAAACCTGGCTTGCAGTAGTAATCTGGGTCAAGTCACTACGACCAACAATCCAAAATGACTAGTGTCTGTTCCGAGGGCCAGAATTTTGAAAACCCTGTGAACTTTAGAGGTACTAAAGATTACAGAAATACATCTGAACCATTAAGTGTAGGTTGCACTGAGCACACAACAAACCCTAATGACAGTCCTGCCTAATGAGTAATGAATCAATTACAAAATGGGTGATGAGGAGTGGCTGCTGAGTGTCGGATTTCGGGTTCCCACAGACCCTCTAGATTCGAACACTAGGGTGCGCGCGGAGATTTCACCCACTACCTACCTGCACCTCACCGCCTCGCTATGATCTAAGCAATCAAAGAAACAGCACAAGAGACACAGAGTTTATACTAGTTCGGGCCACCATTGTGGTGTAATACCCTACTCTAGTTTGTGGTGTGGTGGGTTGCCTCTTGGACTGATGATGAACAGTACAAGGGAGAGCAGCCTCGCGAGGGTCTGTTCTTGGCTAGTGTGATGAACTGCTAAGGGGAGTTCAGTCGCTCCTTCTATTGGTTTCCTGGTGATGATCGGATGCCTCTACCTTGCGGTGGCTAGTCCTATTTATAGGCAAAGGCCCTGGGCCTCTTCCCAAATATTGAGCGGGAAGGGCGCCAACAATTGGCCATTTTGAAGGGGAACATCTAGTACACTTATCCTGACTAAAGTTGGTCCTCGCCTGCCAAAGGCTCTTGCGGTGACGCCAGCTTGGGCTCCACGATGACCTCCATCCTGCCGCTCTGCTGGTTTTGGTCTTGTTGCACCGAAATGGATGCCTTTGCTTGATGCTCCCGCCTGCGCTTGCTCCCTTTGCACCAAAGAGGAAAGAAGGACACTACGCGGGATGGCGCCCGCCTAGCGCCCTTGGTCGTCATGGCTTGCATCATGGGCACCTCGTGAGGTACCCTGCCTTGATATCTCTGCCTCCTCGCGGGCCAGCCTGACGAGGCCGTGCCTGAGGAAGCTCCTTGTCGTCCACCCCGCGAGGCTTGGCCCCTCGCGAGGGGCTTGAGCTTGTGCTGAGGAAGATGGGCCGCGCTGGGCCGCCCCTTGAGCCACGCCACAGGCCGCCGGCAGGCAAGTCTGGGGACCCCCGTTCCCAGAACACTGACACTGAGTGTTGAGGATGTATCTCAGGATAAATCAGGTTTGCTTGGTGATCCCTGAAAAGACTGGGAAGGTAGGCACGGCGGCGCGCCTGGACAGCGGAAACACTGTTGGGCAAGCGGCTCCTGGCCTCCTTTAGTCCGGCATCTCCTCCTAGAGTCATGTCGTTCGGGGACGGCAAGTCACCGGCGAGGCAGGCGGCTGGGGGCGAGTAGAGATCGGAAGCGCGCAGCAGAACAGAGGGGAATCAGGGCCTGGGACGACCCAAAATCCCAGGGTGGGCCGGCCCACCATGGGGACCCTGTAGAGATACACACCCGAGCGGTGAACAAGCATTTTTGAAACTAATTTAGGAACATTTAGCTGACCAATAAAACAACTCTGTTTTAATAATATCAGATTCGTATTTGAACAACTAAGCTTGTTTAGCTTGATGGGTGGAGCAGTGTTATTATGACACGAAGCACGTATTCTGATCGTATAGTAATCATAAAAGGGGGAAACTCTAAGCATATTTTTTAGCAACAGAGGGTTTCCCCCTTCTGTTTTCTATTAAAGAAACCACCACGGAACCAACATGGTCAATTAAACCCTAAGCATGATCAATTAAACCGTATTATGGCTGTACCATGGCAGATTTGAAGCTGCAAACCGGAGAAATGATATTTATCATCCATTGTTTGCTTCGAACTAAGAACTAAATTCTAAGAGCTGAAAAGAAAGTAGAGTAACCAAGTTAAGATCTATTTTCTGGTTGAGATCAAAAAGTTGAGGAGATATGAAGTACCACCTCTCTTGCGGTGCCGTGTAGGCATCGGGGGTGCGATGGCTCTCGGTGGCGTTGAAGCAGATCTGCGACGGTAGATGGGTGCATCGGGGGGATAAGTCCCGTTGCGGTGGAAGAGAAGGTCGTGTGAGCGGCCCCGGCAAAGAGGACGACGGCGCCGATGAAGCAAGAGGACGCGATGCAAGGCTATTGGTCCGTCGCCGTGGATGAGAAACGTCCATCTCTAGCACTGGACGACGCGGTCTTGGTAGGCGCTCCGGCATGGTGGAGGACGGTGGCGATGGATGGGGTGGCGGACGGAGGCTGGTGTGGGGATGGGGTGTTATAGCACGGACGGTGTATGAATGGGAAAATGGAGGGAGAGGTATGGGGAACCATGTTTTTGGGACGCGCCTGTCTGAAATATGGTAAAGTTACGAACTTAGCCTCCGTTTAAAATTTGGACGTCTCGTCAGTTGGGGATACGACGGTAATCTTGCATCTCACGAATATTTGCCCAGAGCGATTTCAGGCGAGGAGAGGGTGGTTGGTGCCCATGGTTGGCGTCCATGGTGTATGAACGGGGCTGACAGGTAGGGCGGTTGTGTCATATCTGAGTGAAGTTACAAACCTGCCCCTATTGAAAATATTTGCCTAAATCGATTTCGGCCAAGTCGAGTTTGTTTTGCCACCCATCATGTATGAATGGGGAATGAGGGAGAAACAGAGGTCTTTCGGATGAGCTTGAATCAAATGTGTTTTGCCGCCCATGTGCGACGCCCACCGTGTCTGAATGGGCTCAAAGGCGGTCGTGTCACGTCTAATTGAAGTTACTAACCTACCCCTATTTAGAGAAGTGGAAATCGGGCTGATGGATTGTCCGTGTAATGGGTAGACAGTAATTTCCATCTCGCAAACACTTCGCTTCGGGCAGCCGCCGTGGGAGTGGACATTTTGCTACTTTTTTCGAATTTTGGGACAATAAGCATCCATGTTTACCCTGGCACCTAAATTCGAATCCATTTTGTATTCCTATATGAATCTTTATAAATCATTCTATGTGTTTTTATATATCTTCAAAAGGACGACAAAGATGTATTCCACTGTCATATATGAATATGGTTTACAAATGCCGATACTCAAATTCAGAAGCTAAAATCCAATTTAAGGTGAATTCGAATATTTGGAACACTTCATGTCTAACTCAAATGTCACACGAAGCATAATGTGTACTCCCATTTAGATATGTACACAAGTGATGTATCAAGATTCAAATACCGAGTCAATCAACCAAGAATGTACAGAACTAATAGACATATAAACACTTATAGAGTATATGGATCAATAATATCAACTAACGTACATAAGCTAGGCCGCTGTACTATATTTTGGCTACAACAGCATCCTTTTTTTTAGCGAGCATCTTGGCCCTTTCCGATGCGTGCCACTTATGGTCCATCTATACTACTATTATTGATGAATGCACATTCAGCCCGATTGGCATATTTGTAGGTCTAGCACAGCAATCCAAATGAAATGTCTCCGAGTCTTATCAATTAATATAGACGTGTGCTCAAATAAAATTACAAACCAAAAAACAAAAAAAACAATTATTACATGATCTCTAAAACAAATGGTTTGATTGATTACATGAACAGACAACACAAAGGTTAGTCAACTATGGAAAGAACATTTCACCTATGATTTACCAAGTAGGAATTTAATTTTCTTTTTCCTTCAGGACCTTAACAATCTGGTCAGTCTCAGCTTGCTTCGTTCTAAAATACACCAAATATTTAATGGTTGTCTTGAGTACTGCTTGTGATTGTGCTGTTTGCTTCCTCAACATGTCAACTTCATCTCTAAGTGCAGAAGCAGAATCTCTTTCTACCACTAGTTTAGCCTCTAGAGCATCAGCAGTTGGCAATTCATAATGCACGATTGGGCCAGTGCCACTGCTGTGGGATGATTCAACGTCCATGGGGACCTCGCTCTCTGATCTTGGGCTAACCTGCTTTGCCATTAAAGTTCCGATTGGATTCAGAAAAGTTGAAGTTAGCAAAACATCTCAATTGGGAGTTACAACAGCAAACCAGTTAAACAAACAAGGAATTAAATAATTTCAATTGGATGCTGAAAAGTAGTTATTAACATCATTGTAACCCGCTGTTGCAACAGCAAAGCAGTTAAACAAACAAGTAGATATTTAAGTTAAGGCAAACAGGTAATTGTTAATAGTAAGTATCAAACACATAGATAGGCGCAGTTTACAATATGATTAACAGACTAAGGCAAAAAGTTGAGAAGAGCTGCTGGCCGGACTGCAAAAAGTTGAATCCTGGTTATTTATCTAGGATAAACACAGTACCTTCGGGTTGTAAATTGACTTACAGCTCGGTGGAGGGCTGGCCCGTTGGAGGGCATGATGCGGTGAGGGAGCTCGTCGGGACAAGGCCCCCTTGGGATGTCTTTTTCCCTGGTTTGGGCATCCCCGCCTCCAAGTCTTCGGAGGCAGCCCTCTTCTTCCCACGCGGGGAGGAGGCCTTAGCCTCCCTTTCCCGACTATCCTCCTTAGGGGAGGTAACAATTCCCCCGATGCGGATGCGTAGCGTGTGGGGTTTGGTTTCTTCCTTCTTCCCCTTGTCTTTCCCTGAGGGCATCCTGTTGAGTACCCGGTCAAGCATCTTGGCCACGGTGGGACCAGGCGAACCTTCGAGAAGTGGCGCCGGACACCTGATTCTCTCCGCGTTGCTGAGCCATTCCTGGCCACGGATGATTTTCAGAATAAACAACTATGACAAACTCAAAACAAGGTGTCCGGTGTCAAGATTACTTACTTGGGTATCTAGGCGATTGCAGCTTAGGCCCGCATCCTCGGTGGTGTCTGGACACTCTACTTTCTATCCGAAGAATAATTTGCACATCTCCTCGAGCTTCAAGCAGAAAAAGTGCTTGACAGTCCGCGGACCCTCCGGATTGAACTCCCACATCCGAAGAGGCCGGCGTTGGCACGGCAACATCCATCGGATTAGCATCACTTGCATTGGCTGACAAGGTTAATGTCCCTCTCAAGAAGCTCCCGCATGGGATTCTGCAGTACTGGTACATCACCAGCGGGCCCCCAATTCTGCCCTACGTCGGTCCAATACACTAGCTTTGACGGGGGGCCCGAGCAGAACTCGGGAGCGGCCACCCACTTCGTGCCTCTGGGAGCCGTGACATAAAACCACCTTCGTTGCCATACATCTGATACTGCCGGGAAAGAACCCTCTGGCCATGGGGCATCGGTGTTCCTACTTATTATGGTGCCTCCGCACTCCGCATGTCGCCCCTCGATCATCTTCGGCTTCACATTTAAGGTCTTAAGCCATAAGCCGAAGTGTGGGGTGACATGGAGAAAAGCCTCGCACACGATGATGAACGACGAGATATGGAGGATGGTCCCCCGAAGACGAACCCTGTTGAGAAGAGCTGCTGGCTGGACTGCAAATAGTTCAATCCTGGTTATTTATCTAGGATAAACACAGTACCTTCGGGTTGTAAATTGACTTACAGCTCGCTGGAGGGCTGGCCCGTTGGAGGGCATGATGAGGTGAGGGAGCTCGTCGGGACAAGGCCCCCTTGGGATGTCTTTTTCCCTGGTTTGGGCATCCCCGCCTCCAAGTCTTCGGAGGCAGCCCTCTTGTTCCCGCGCGGGGAGGAGGCCTTAGCCTCCCTTTCTCGACTATCCTCCTTACGGGAGGTAACAATTCCCCCGATGCGGATGCGTAGCGTGTGGGGTTTGGTTTCTTCCTTCTTCCCCTTGTCTTTGCCTGAGGGCATCCTGTTGAGTACCCGGTCAAGCATCTTGGCCACGGTGGGACCAGGCGAACCTTCGGGAAGTGGCGCAGGACACCTGATTCTCTCCGCGTTGCTGAGCCATTCCTGGCCACGGATGATTTTCAGAATAAACAACTATGACAAACTCAAAACAAGGTGTCCAGTGTCAAGATTACTTACTTGGGTATCTAGGTGATTGCAGCTTAGGCCCGCATCCTTGGTGGTGTCTGGACACTCTACTTTCTATCCGAAGAATAATTTGCACATCTCCTCGAGCTTCAAGCAGAAGAAGTGCTTGACAGTCCGCGGACCCTCCGGATTGAACTCCCACATCCGGAGAGGCCGGCGTTGGCACGGCAACATCCGTCGGATTAGCATCACTTGCATTGGCTGACAAGGTTAATGTCCCTCTCAAGAAGCTCCCGCATGGGATTCTGCAGTACTGGTACATCACCAGCGGGCCCCCAATTCTGCCCTACATCGGTCCAATACACTAGCTTTCACGGGGGGCCCGAGCAGAACTTGGGAGCGGCCACCCACTTCGTGCCTCTGGGAGCCGTGACATAAAACCACCTTCGTTGCCATACATCTGATACTGCCGGGAAAGAACCCTCTGGCCATGGGGCATCGGTGTTCCTGCTTATTATGGTGCCTCCGCACTCCGCATGTCGCCCCTCGATCATCTTCGGCTTCACATTTAAGGTCTTAAGCCATAAGCCGAAGTGTGGGGTGACATGGAGAAAAGCCTCGCACACGATGATGAACGACGAGATATGGAGGATGGTCCCCGGAAGACGAACCCTGTTGAGAAGAGCTGCTGGCTGGACTGCAAAAAGTTGAATCCTGGTTATTTATCTAGGATAAACACAGTACCTTCGGGTTGTAAATTGACTTACAGCTCGGTGGAGGGCTGGCCCGTTGGAGGGCATGATGCGGTGAGGGAGCTCGTCGGGACAAGGCCCCCTTGGGATGTCTTTTTCCCTAGTTTGGGCATCCCCGCCTCCAAGTCTTCGGAGGCAGCCCTCTTGTTCCTGCGCGAGGAGGAGGCCTTAGCCTCCCTTTCTCGACTATCCTCCTTAGGGGAGGTAACAATTCCCCCGATGCGGATGCGTAGCGTGTGGGGTTTGGTTTCTTCCTTCTTCCCCTTGTCTTTACCTGAGGGCATCCTGTTGAGTACCTGGTCAAGCATCTTGGCCACGGTGGGACTAGGCGAACCTTCGGGAAGTGGCGCAGGACACCTGATTCTCTCCACGTTGCTGAGCCATTCCTGGCCACGGATGATTTTCAGAATAAAAAACTATGACAAACTCAAAACAAGGTGTCCGGTGTCAAGATTACTTACTTGGGTATCTAGGTGATTGCAGCTTAGGCCCGCATCCTTGGTGGTGTCTGGACACTCTACTTTCTATCCGAAGAATAATTTGCACATCTCCTCGAGCTTCAAGCAAAAGAAGTGCTTGACAGTCCGCGGACCCTCCGGATTGAACTCCCACATCCGGAGAGGCCGGCGTTGGCACGGCAACATCCGTCGGATTAGCATCACTTGCATTGGCTGACAAGGTTAATGTCCCTCTCAAGAAGCTCCCGCATGGGATTCTGCAGTACTGGTACATCACCAGCGGGCCCCCAATTCTGCCCTACGTCGGTCCAATACACTAGCTTTGACGGGGGGCCCGAGCAGAACTCGGGAGCGGCCACCCACTTCGTGCCTCTGGGAGCCGTGACATAAAACCACCTTCGTTGCCATACATCGGATACTTCTGGGAAAGCACCCTCTGGCCATGGGGCATCGGTGTTCCTGCTTATTATGGTGCCTCCGCACTCCGCATGTCGCCCGTCGATCATCTTCGGCTTCACATTTAAGGTCTTAAGCCATAAGCCGAAGTGTGGGGTGACATGGAGAAAAGCCTCGCAGACGATGATGAATGACGAGATATGGAGGATGGCGTCCGAAGCCAGATCATGAAAATCCAACCCATAATAGAACATGAGCCCCCTCACAAAGGGGTCGAGGGTGAATCCGAAGCCGCGGAGGAAGTGTGGGACAAAAACAACACACTCATTAGGCTCCGGTGTGGGGATGACTTTCCCTGGAGCAGGAAGCCTGTGTTGAATATCGGCGGTCAGGTATCCGACCTCCCTAAGCCTCGCAATGTCTTCCTTTTGAATCGAGGAGGCCACCCATCGTCCCTGAGGGGCGGATCCGGATATATTGGAGGATCTGGGGTGTCGAAGCTTGGGTTTCGGGTGTCAGAACTTGAGGTACGAGAAGGCGCGAGGAAGGTGGAAAAGAGGCATAGGCCTCGACCCCTTTATAAAGAGGGTGAATATGAAGAGTTGTTGGTGTGACCGTTTGAGGCTTATCTAAAACACACGGAGTTATACCAACGGCCATCGTGGGGTCACGCATGCCCATATTAATGGAAAATCCCGTAATAAGAGGAACACGATCTCTGCCTCGACGGGACGTGCCAATAAAACCGCCTCGTAACACGAGTTGTTGTGGGGTAAGAAACGCCGGTTCTCGTTGGCCCAGGCCACGATGCACGGGCACGACGCATGAAGATTGCCAGCAGATCAGATTTATGCCATGTGAAGATCATCTTGCAGATCCGGACATGGTTTACGTGTTCAATAATTACTTTGGAGTATTCGGAGAAGGAACCCGCCTTGCAATGCCGAAGACAATAGTGCGCGCCAGACTCATCGTAATTGAAGCCTGGTTCAGGGGCTACTAAGGGATTCCTGGATTAGGGGGTATCCGGACAGCCGGACTGTGTACAACGTCCGGACTATTGAAGCGTGAAGGTACAAGACTCAAGACTTCGGCCCTTGTCCGGATGGGACTCTCCTTTGCGTGGAAGGCAAGCTTGGCGATCCGAATATTGTGTTTCCTTTCTTGTAACCAACTCCATGTAAACCCTAGCCCTCTCCGGTGTCTATATAAATCGGAGAGGTTGGTCCTTAGAAGGCCGATCACAATTACAATCCTACCATCATAGGCTAGCTTCTAGGGTTTAGCCTCTACGATCTCGTGGTAGATCTACTCTTGTACTACCCATATCATCAATATTAATCAAGCAGGAAGTAGGATTTTACCTCCATCGAGAGGGCACGAACCTGGGTAAACATCTATGTCCCTTGCTTCCTGTAACCATCAGCCTTGACGCACAGATCGGGACCCCCTACCCGAGATCCGCCGGTTTTCACACCGACAGACGCTGCCATAGGGGCTGGTATGGGCGGCCGCCTCAAGTGGCTAGAAAGTGTGCACCTAGTTTGAGTCCAGGTTGGTCCACACTGGTTTTGTTCGTCCCAACGCACGAGTAGGCAATGTAAAAAATGAAGAAAAATGTTTCAATTTGGATGGGCCAATAGAATAAGTGCAAGGCAGGCCCTATACCAGGCTCGCGGCCCAAACGAGCGCCTCCCATATCGATCGACAGTAGGAAAAATCCCAATTCATTCGCTGCAGCCTCCAGTATGGCTCGCTCCTAACCTAGCCGCCGCTGGACAGACCGACCCAGCACTTCCTCGCGCCCTCGTTGGAGGGCGGTCGCCGGGCTTCAAGCGAACGGAAGGACAAGAAGATAAAGATCCAACCCTAGGTGTAGCCTGTGTGGGAGGCAGCGGCGACAGCACGGGCATGGCATCAAGCTTGCGCAAACGGACAGTCGCAGCTTGCAGGAGTAGCATGCGTAACGAGCGGGTACATCACATCCCTGATTATATCTAATTCAACTCTTCAATTTCTGGCCAATAGGTAAACCTGACGGTGTTGTAAAACTGCTTGTATGTAGGGATGAGAAAATTAAACCAATTTCTATTTATTTTATAACTCCCCCAATCAATACTGAACTGACTGAATCTGATGTATCTACTCAAGTTTCCGGTGCAAACATACAAGCTCATGTTGTTCTTGAGCCTGAAGTGTCTAATGAACAGACTGCTAATGAAGGATTTGATGCAAACATTTTAGATGCTCCTGGTGATGAACATATAGTGTCTAATGAGGGATCTAATGCAAGCTTTTTGCAAGCTCATTGAAGGATTTAGTGTCTAATGATGATCTACTATGTTGAGAGGGATAGAGATTTGCAGGCATTGATGACAAGCAAATTATAGTGCATTTTCATAGCTTGAGGAAACATCGAGGCCATCTACCAGAAAGTCCCCGTATCATGACAACATATCATAAATACTTTTCTAATCTGCTGTTTGAAACTATTGGCATACTTGTGCAGGATATATATATTGATATGCAGTTTGCGCACTAGTTATAGGTGCAATTACACTTTGATATTTTCACCCAGAGAACGAATAATTCAAGCAGGTACAGACCATGTTTGTAGTCCTTGTACACCATGATGCATTTTGTGTTTTTGGTGCTTGCATCATTTAGTGTTTATAATCTGAACTACTTTGGATCATTAGCTGGTTTTCAAAGTGCATGTAGCTTCACATTTCTCAAGTTATGTTGATTTCCGGAGTGCAAGTGCCTTTGTATTTTTTAAGTTAAATGTTCGCCCCTAGTAACTTGAATTCGTGGATCCTCCACTGCACACAAATCATACACGAATTCCAGTATGAATTAAATGAAATGCAGGGACTTACGCTAGCTTGTTGTACAGGCTCACTGCAGCTCTGCTTGCGCTTGGGATGTTCCATGTATTAGTCCATGTTAACACTTGCTTGGATGTGCAGGCCTTGTGCTCCTTGCATCTCCTTCTGCATTTTTGACACGGCAAATGGTTGATCAAATAAGTGGAATCAACCTTGATGTTGTACCGGAGGACAGATACTTACAAGGTTATACGAGTGTGCAGTATGTGTACCAGATCCCGTAGCGCCGTCATGCTTCTCTAAAAAATGGATTTGCTTGTTTCAGATGATATCTCCAAAAGAAATAAGAGTTAAAGTCAGAGTTGCATAGGCGTGTAAGCTAAGAGAGCAGTGAAAGGATATCCAAACATCATCGGAACAATGCACAAGGGAGTGATGCGTGGATACCTAGTTCGGGCCGGTGTTTGGGCATGCTCGCCTAGCTAGAGTGCGGGTCACTTCAGAGCCGTTGAGGGTGATGCGCTGGCGTTGGCTGGCCGCGCATAGAAGCAGATCTTGAGTGGCAGCGGAGCGCTACGATGCGGTGGACGAGACCGTTGGTGAAGCCCCAACGGCCTCGGGGGGCGGAGGTGCGACGACGTGCTCGGCGAAGTAGCCCCGGTGAGCTGGGAGACGGTGTCGGTGAAGCGCACCTGATGCAGCAGAACTTGGTGTCTATGAGACACGTCGGTTGCGGCGGCCGACGTGGTCGGTGGACCACCCGGTGCGGTGGACGAGGGTGTAGATGAGGTAGCTCCGGTGCGGTGGTGAAGCGTGAACGTTGTCTTCGTCGTCATCGTCCGGCACAGAGGTAGGGAAAGAGACGAGAAGAGGGGCGATTCGAACTATGCTTTGGTTGGCGGTGAATTAGGGATTTGAGTAATCTGGGCGCAGAAGGGGACGGTAGAGAAGAGAGATTTTGTAGGGCTGGAATTGGGGCCGCCAGATATTTCAATCCGAAATGTGGAAGCGCAAACTTATTTTGTCGTTA
>NC_041387.1:566777492-566778174 GCF_002162155.2 Triticum dicoccoides | reverse complement strand
TTAAGGCACCGAAGCAGCGTCCACCCCCGACACAACCCTGGTCTGCCTGGTGCGCCTACATTTGAGAATGTAGACGAATCTTCTTTCATTTGCAAACAAATCTGTATGTATTACCATGCCCGTGTTTTCCTTGCAATAATTAGTCATTTGAAACGAGATACTCCCTCCGTTCACTTTTGTAAGTCGTTTCAGACAACTTAAAATGAACTATTTTGCACATTGTTTGAAATGCCTTCAAGGTCTTATAAAAGTGAACAGAGGGAGTACGATAAATTAATTAATGAGGAGTTATTTGAAAAAAATTCGAAATGGTATCCACGCTAACGTGGATTAGAGTGTGTGTCACATAATTAGTTATTTGAATTAGAGTGTGTGTCACGTAGCGATCTCCAATTCTAACGTGGATTTCGCATTTCACTGTATCCATGCTACTCTTTTAATACAAATTCATATGTGTATGATGAACACCATGGTAGTGAGAAAACTTTTGGATGGATTCAAACGTATGACCTACAAAAAAGCACAACAAATTGAGTCAATGTCAACTTTTTGAAACTTAGTATGGCACGAATTCGAAATAATTACCTGTATGCATGGTCCTCGGTTCAAATCTTACAATGTACACCGAATTGAAACATCGATATTAAGTCTCATACTATGTACATTCAAATGTTGTTTTTAG
>NC_041387.1:566756652-566777169 GCF_002162155.2 Triticum dicoccoides | reverse complement strand
GCGCCATATACATGCATTGCCTATCTAGCCCCCCCCCTCAATCTCTCGTGTGCACACACGCACGTTGTATATCTAGGTCACTCCCTCGAGACTGTCTCACTCTTTCTTCCGCACGGCGGGCCACACTCGCTCAATCTCGCTCTCTTTATCTGAGTCTCGTTTAACCTCGTTTCTTTCACACACAAATGATATATCTCCCTGTTCGGGCCTTGATCGACACACTCTATACTCTCTCACGCAGATTATCTATCTAGGTCAGTCCATCCAAGCCGCCGCCACTCTTTCGACCTCATGGTGGGCCATGCTCACTCAATCTCTCTCTCTCTCTCTCTGTGTGTGTGTGTGTGTGTGTGTGTGTGTGTGTGTATGTCTCGATTGACCTCGCTCTTTCTTGGACAAAAATGATATATCACCATGTTTAAGCCCAATTCCACCTATTCATGTTGTATACTCTCTCAGGCACATTGTCTATCTAGGTCACTCTCTCCAACCCATCTCACTCTCTCCATCGCACGGCGACCCTATGTGATCGGTTGACCTTGCTTCCTCCCACGCACAAAATATATCTACACGTCTGTGACTGGATCATCTCTCAAGCTCTATCTTACAGCCCTCACCCTTGCCAAAAGCTCAATCGGACAATATCTCTCCAGAGCATATATATTTGTTCAATGAATGTCGAACCATACTCACTTTGTCTCTCTATCTATATGTCTCTCGATTGACCTCGCTTTCTCACACCGTATCTTACATAGATTGAAGCTACTACCTCTCCATCCCTCACAAAGCCGGAGCTATTTACATTGCGAGGGGCTCTCCAACCTTGGATTAATTTGTGTAGTCATTTATTCCGGTCGGTTTAGATTACATTTTTGTAGCATTCGGCACACAACTACTCCAAACACCGTTGCAACCCGCGCAACTCCCCTAGTTGATTTCCCGTTGGCTCGGTCATCGCTCTCTCGCACGTCCTTTCTCGCCTTCAAAGTCGCACCATGGTATTATTTAAAAAACTATGTTGTTCTCTTTAATTATTATAAATAAGCTATAAAACTACACACCGATAGTCCACTTGGAATGGAACAAATTTCGACCCACAAATTAAAGTGCTACAAACTACATACCGAGGGGCCCACATGTCATGAAATAAATTTGGACCCATATACAAATTAAAAAATAAAGGATGTGGATCGAACATGCAACCGGGCCTTCAAGCCACACGTCAATAGGCAACATACGTAGAACAGCTATGTTTGTTGTACCCCCTTTGTTCACATAATGTTTTTAGATTACCACAACCTAATTAATGGATAATATGTAATATTATTTTTAGTACTATTCGCCTTCACTTATTGGTGGCTTCCATTTGTGCTCTCTCTCTCCTCCCCTTCTGTGTTTAGACGCGCGGGCAAACACGAAGAACTCGCGAGCGATGTTGCCGTTGACCATATCCGGACGCGTTCACATGTCACGGCACCAGTTTCACGGACTAGCAGCACTAGTCAGTGCACGTTAATTTGGAAGTATATTAAGTGCATGCGGATATTAAGTACTAGGATATTATTTGCGTGTTATTATGTGATTAGCACTATTTTTGGCATGAAATTAACTGCACGCTAAACGTGTTGAGCGCTCGACATTGAAGCAGTCTATGTCGTTGGATGACAAGGAATACATGTGGCTTGATGACGTTTTATATTTAATTTTATATGGCTCTAGCAGAACATTCAATCGATCAAACCATACATTTTCGTTCAGTTTGACTCCGACTTTAAATTATACGACGATCGATATAAAATAAACGGAAATGATAAACATTCGGATTTTAAGCATTGCAATCCGAACGTTTTTCATGGCAAATTTAGATTATGTGCCGGCGGCGGGGGCGTCTCGCGTTGGGAAGCGGCTCCCCTGCCGTGCTCTGTGTCGTCGGGCCACTGACCAACGGCGACGGCGGCGTCTTGCGCCGTTGTTGGCGTACTCCTGGATGTTGGCCTAGCTTCAAGGAAGGCCAAAATGTTCTGGACATCGGAGGGAGTAAACTGGCGGGAGGACGCGACTGGCGTTGGTGCAAGGAAGCGGTCGACGGTGGCCATCCATGCCGCTGAGGGGGGCGCTGGCGCCCGCACGAGGACAGGCGTTGTCAACGGCGCAGCAGAGACATTTGTGTGCACGAGCATCAGCACGGGCGCGCACGTTAGTGCACGGATAGGCGCATGCGCGGGCAGGTGCACGGGCATTGGCACGGGCGGGCGCGTTAGTGCACGCGTAGGAGCATGCGCTGGCAGGTGCACGGGCGCGTGAAAGTCGGCGGGGACCTCGTAGAACCCCGTGGCATCAAGCTCGGCGACAATGTGCGGCTCCCAGCCCATCAATGCCACGGGGATGGGCGCTGACGCAGTCGGGGCGACGGGAGCCGGAACGGGAGCGGGGACAGGTGCGGCGTCTTCCCGCAAGGCCAGTTCAAGCTCGTCCCAAAGCGCCTTATGTTCTTGAGACTCCGGCTGGGTGTCTTCCTTAGGGAACTGGAACACTAAGGGCAGACCATTGTGATGCGACATGGCATACGCTTAGGTCAGGATGGTTGGAGGTAGGCGACAGGAGAATCGGAGAGGAAGAGAGAAGATTGTAGCGATACTGGGTAGTGCGGGGTTGATTTTAAACCGTGGCGCCAGTGACATTAAAAGTGGGAGCAGTTGGGACGACGGTGGGCATCGGAGTGGTCAAAGGGCTCGCCTCCCGGTGAGTCTGCACAGCGGTCTGCTCGCACGCCTCCCATCGACTCACACGGTTGCTCACACGGCACCTGCCGATGAGAAGCGGGGACTCGTGGCGGCACGTAAACGCCCACGGTTTCAATAGTGAAAGCGTTTGCCTTAACGTGATAGGTCTTGTGCAACTTGTCTCTTCAATAGTGAAAGCGTTCACCTTCCAAAATACCTTGGCTCTTCATTTGTGCAACTTGTCATAAGTAGTTTGTCTCGAATTAAAGAAAAACTTATGAAGTAATAGTTGTGCCATATCACCTGACCATGCTCAGTTTCAAGAATTTATACTCACATTTGGATTTTCAGAAATTTAAGATCCAGGATTCAAAACAATATCATAACCTGCATCATGCAATAAATTTTCAAGCCATACATCTCTCTTGTTGTATTTCTTAAGAAAGGACTTGGTCAAACATTTTGCTTAGTTAGACTTCAGACAAGTTATATATGCAGAGTAAAAGGATAATCCCTCCGTACCAGTGCATTGCCTAATATATTAACTCAAGTACTAGGCACAAACAAACAGGCTCAATTATGTGCTCATCCTGGTGTAGTAGTAGTAGTACTAGGCAATGCAGTTGACGAGTGACCTTGACGAACGGCGACCGAGGGAATTGAACCGTGCTCGGCACGGTAGGTAACATTGTCTAGTTACTAAAGCATCCCTCCATTGTTCATCGGTAGTCATTATGGACCGGGGACATGAGGGGAATTTCCTAGGGCTGGAATTCTGGCCGCCAGATATTTCGACTTGAAACGCTGAGGCTCGACTGGTTGGGGTTGCCTAATGTGCATACCATGCACGCCACCGAAGGACACGAGCTCGGTTTTTTTAATTTTTTTAATTTTTTTAGGATCAACACGAGCCAAGGTGTGGCTGGTATGCCATTGGGTCCTACCATTCGAGAATACGAAAGAACCTTTTAAATTGCCGAACGAATCTATGTGTATTATAATACCCGTATTTTCCTTGCAAATACTAATCTCAATGTGGTAATTGATTTATGACGAGTTGTTGAATTAGAGTGAGTTTGTGATATAGTGATCTCAACATGGATTTCACATTTCAGGGTATCACTAGTAAGTTTTCCAATGCAAATTCAAATCTAAAAGATGAACAATATGGAGGTGAGAAAACTTTGTATGTATCAAGCATATGACCACACACACACACAGAGACACACACGCACGAACACAACAACAATCCAATAAGTATAGTGCATCTATCTTTCCAAACCATGCACGTATGACATGAATTCAAAAATACTCCGTCTATTCCTAAATATTAGTCTTTTAGAGAGTTCAACAAGTGACTACATACGAAGCAAAATGAGTGAATCTAGACTCTAAAATATGTCTATATACATCCGTATGTGCCAGTCCATTTGAAACCTCTAAAAAGACTAATATTTAGGAGCAAAGGGAGTAAAATGTAAGACATCCATGGCCCTCAGTTCAATATTTAAAATGAACATGAAACTGAAACATGAATATTAAGTCTAGTACTACAGTACATGCAAATGTTGTGTTTAGGCGGAGCTATGATTGTCGGGGGTCAACCCCTCGCCCTTAGATAAAATTGTGGAGCTCTGTTTAGGGTTGTTTAGATTATATTTGTCCCCACCCTCCCAACCACCGATTGGTTGTGCACCCCCACCCGTCCTCCCTAGGAGAATATCATGTGCCCCCATACCTTAGATGCTATATGCCGATACGAGTTGCTTGGAGCTTGTAGATCTAAGATATAGGAGTTCACATGATGTGTCTAATTTTTTTTGCAGGAAACCTTGATGAGTTTGAGAATTGCACACAATTTGTACAAAAACTACTCAGATGCCCTTGGATCTCATATCCAACGACCTCGAAGCTCGTATCACCGTAGCATATCTAAGATGAAGGAGGACATCATATTCTCATGTATATAAGAATATCATGTGCTACCACACCTTAGATGCTTTGGTGATACAAGCTCTTCGGAGCCGTTAGATTTGTGACCCAACACCTCCTCGGTGGTTCGAATGGTTTTTGGCAGAAAAGCCCCAAAAGAGTTTGGCCACTGCTTACAAGCACAAAGACTGCTCAGATGCCATTGGATCTCAGATCAAATGACCTCCAAGCTCGTTTCACCGTAGCATCCAAGCCATGATATCACCTTATGTTTTCTCGCACGGGAGAATATGAGGTGCTCCCGCACCGTAGATTCTATGGTGATACTAGTTCACTGAGATCTAACGGCCCACAGTAGGAGGTTTGAATGTTTTTGCAATATACGGCTGATAGTGTTTGGGAAATGCGCAGAAAGTACAAGTACTACGCATGTGCCATCTGATCACTGATCATATGACCTAGATGCTCATATCACCATAGCAGGTAATTAAGCTACGGGGAGCACCTAATATGAGCATCGAGGAGCCGTTGGATCGAAGATGCAGCGGCACACACGAGGCCTCAATGTTTTATTTGCAAAAAAACCTTTGGAGAGTTTGGAAGTTGCGCATAATTACAAAGACTACTCCCAAACCATTGGATCTCACTTCCAACAGTGTGAAAACTCGTATCACCATAGTATCTAAGCTGCGGGGTGGATGTGATATTCTATGTTGCTATCATGTTTGTTCGTAAACTTGCAAAATACGTGTAACTCGTGCCGTTACTTGTCTTACCACGCAAAGTCTTTGTTCACAAAAACTATCGTACACTGAAATATTGGAACAACACACGGGGATCCCGCTTGTCATTAATCAAATTTGGACCTAAAACTAACAAATCTGAAAGACGAGATTCGAACTGGCAACCTGGACTAAAAAGTGTAAGTCAATAGCCTGAAAAAACAAACGGTTGTTGGCTTTGTCGCATAACTTGATTTTATACAGTACTTCGTGCATGACCGTTGTCTCACTTACTCGTGGGTCCCAGGTCTACGATCTCAATCTCTCTTCTCTCCATCGTCTAACCTTTGCACGGGCACACATGAAGAGCGGTGCTAGCTTGCCATGGTGTTATTACAACTAAAAAAAGCTTGGAAAATAGAAGAATCGCCTAGAACAAGAGATGTTGTGGCTGGTCGAGACGGAGCTAACCACATCTATCCTCCATGCCACGTTTGCATGATGAAGCTGTGTGGCTAGTGGGGTGTTTTCGACCGACTGGCTGGGTCCCGAGGTCGAACGATAGGTACCACGTTTCATACAGTATATTTTTACATGCACATTTCCCCCCTGTGCCGAGACGTGGCACACCCTACCACGCGGTTTCAGGATACTCCCGGGTGGTGCACGCATATATTCTTCCTGACATGGGACGCCCTACCATGCGTTTTCTGGGTCCTCCTCGGTCGTAGCGCCGAAGCAAGTAAATGAGTCATCAAATCACGAAAGACCACCTTTCCCGCCGAGTACATCAGTGAAGCATGGTGGCTAGCTAGTTGGGCTAGTTCGACCGATTAGCTAGGCCGCCACCACATTTGTTTTTTCACCCCTTTTTTTATCTACTTGCCGGGAGGTAAATTTAAATATCCACCGCGGCGTTGCTCTTGTGTTTGGGTGCGATAGGATTTTTATTTTTTTGATTGACGGGAGCAGGCGCGACAGGATTTTTAATTTTTTGATTGACAGGAGTAGGCGCGGCAGCAATTAGTCACGATGACTCCGCCTATAAAAACACACTGCTCCCTAATGTGAGAAGTCGTCGACTGGTGTTTTACCGTGGTGAAAACCAAAAGATTCCCTGCTCCTCGGCTGGTTCCCTCCGCCTTCCCGTAGATTGCCTTGCCTTTCAGTCGTTTCGCCCCCTTTGCTTCCTCTCCCCATTGCTTCTACCTGGTGCCATGGCGGCGCAGGAGATCACGGAGTCCGAGGTGAGGCGCCTGACACAGGAGCTCCATGCCAAGGATGTGGAGCTCAGGGCCAAGGACGTGGAGCTCCGTGAGCTCAAGGAGGAGAGGAGTGCCATGCTCCTCCGTTATGTGCAGGAGTTCACGGAGCTTCAAAAGCGGTAGGCGTCCACCACGAAGATGCTCGAGGCGTCGATGGAGTTGCTGCAGAAAGCAGGAGATACGATAGGCCGTCAGGGTATCCGGCTAGAGCGCGAGCGGGCTGATCGTGACGAGGTCCAGGATCGCCTCAGCCACTTGGTGAACCAAGTTGCCACGCAGGTGTTGCTGCTGCGTGATGCCGACCGTCGTGCCAGCGCGACGATGCCGGACGTTGGGCTAAACCCGTTCGACCACTCGGTCGACTTCAACGAGCTGCGGCTTCCTGACCTGGTCTCCTTGTTCAACTATATCTCTGAGGAGTTGAGCCGTCTCCGCGTGATGGTGGGGGATGAGCTGGACAAGGAGGGGTTGTGGGCTACCGTCTCCATTGCCGCGTGAATCCTTTCAGGGCTTCGTCACCGGAATCCATTCGTTCCATTGGACGCCATCTATGAGGAGCTAGCTCCCGTCGACCGGGAGCGGGCTCTGCGGGCGGTTGCACCCTGCATCACCAATGTCGTGCGCCTCGAGAAGCAGAGGGACTTCGGTGGTGTTTAGGCGCCCTCTGCATGGGCATGTCGATGTCTCGACGCAACATGACCGTTGGATCAAACTCAGACGATGCAGATCAGTCACTGTAACACAAAGCGTGTGGGTGTGTTTGGTTGCATTCTCATCTCAATATAGTTGTTTCCTCTTCGTGTATTTTTGTCAACCTACTAGTGTGGACTAATGCACCATTCATGCACTCTGTCTAACACCCAAAAGTGGGTCAAGAAGGGAACTTTTACTCCCATCCCGTGCACCCTTCATACACCCTGCCTAACACTATTCGTGCTTCATGTGGTTCATGTTTTGTGGAGTACTGTAGCACTATACTCTCCGTGCACTGTGGACCTAGTTCTGTTAACATTATTCTCACCGTTCATTCTCGACCGAACAGTCGAAAAAGCGGTACCATGTTACATATAGGAGTAGTTGACATGCGCACAACATCATTTGTTATCGTCATATCTTACTACACTAGCAACAAGATTGTGTAGTACGGACGTATGAACCACTGCACATGCCTAGTAGTAGGAGCACTGTGTATGTTCAAGTGGCTGCCGTGTTTCGCACTCCTCCGTCGTAAGAGTGGAAACGCTTGCTGTAATCATTTTCTAATTCAGAACAATAGTGGACATGCTCTACTGTTCGGATCCTCCTCCAGCCATGCACTAAATTACTCACTCTTGCCGACGTGTGGGACATCCAACACCTGGGTCCACCAGCCATGCACTAAATTACTCCGTAGTAGAGTGATGGTAGAATACCCCGATCGAACCGCCGTAGTAATGCCCAATGAGCCGTCAAATCACAAAAACCCCTCCTTTCCAGCAGTAAGTTGGACGGACGAAGCAACCATCATTTCACTCTTCTCTCTTAGCTTCCACTCTTGAAGAAAACCCCCACTCGCTTCGCTTCTCCCTCATCTCGTCCCTCCTTTCACTCTTCTCTCTCAACTTCCTCTCTTGGATGGACGTCGGAGCACCGGCCGACGTGATGTCTATGGCTCATGGTACGAAGAATCACAAGCACCCCGCCGATACTACCGCAGACAAGCTCAAAGCCATTGCCCTGTCCAAGCCCCCCTCTCCAGGATCCATCATTAAGAAAGTCCAGGTAATGTCTCTTGTTGACGATCTTTTTCTCGATCTTGATCGTGTTTTTTCATCTAACACGCAGTACTAGTACTGGTAGTACAACTTTCTGGGTGATCTTGCATGTGATTTTAGTGTGCCAAATGATGGTTCTAAATTCCTCTTTTGACCAAAACATGCGAGAGGTTGACACTGATTTCTTATAGATTACTTTCAACTACTCCCTCTATCCCAAATTTCTTGTCTTAGATTTGTCTAGATACGGATGTATCTAATACTAAAATGTGACTTGATACATCCATACCTAGACAAATCTAGGACAAGAATTTTGGGATGGAGGGAGTACTTTAAGAACATCAATCCTACCTTTTAAGAGGGTATATTTGCCTCAGTAACTTGTGTTATGGATATTGCATGTAATCCCTCTGCTCTCATGCCTTTGAAGACATGTTCTAGTGTCTTTGTTCAATCATTTCTGTGCGTATATGTAGTCATATACGGAGTATAATATCAAAAATCATCTTGTATTTCTGAACGGAGGTAGTAATAAAATATGGTTTATGTTTGAATTAGAACCAGGTCCGCAGTGGAGATGAAGTTCTCAAAGTCATGCCATGTGAACTAGAAGACCTGATGATGACTTCTACTGCTGAACTGTCCAGCTATTGTGTCCTTGTCGCCACGTCTCCTGAACTAGTGTTTTCCTGTAACTTTGTTATCAGGCGTGTTCTCGAGGTTGTACTTCACCACAACAATTTCCTGGCTGTGCCTTCGATTACGAAGGGTGTGGTTCTTGTAAAGCTTCCCAACAAATCTGATGCAGCCTGTCTTCATCATCATGTTTATGAGTGGAAAGACCACTTTGTTAGGTTCTCCAAGGTTGACAAGATGGTGATGGTGCATGTACACATCTCACACGAAGTCCATGGCCTAGTCAGTTATGCGGGGTTCATCCCGTAGGTCGGTGGCCAGAAATAGTCTGCAGAGTTTAGTTAGTGAAACTTTGCTTGTCTGTAGTAAGTACTATTGTTCAATACTTGATTTGTGTTTGTGAACCTTGTATTGTTTATTAGTACTGCCGCTTTTGGTGTGTGGTCAGTCCTGAGAACGGTCTATGTTAATGTCTGTCCACTCAATTCAGTCTGTATATTTTGAAGTATCCAGAGCATATCTTTTGTGAGGACGGTTTATCAATTATGGTTACACTCCAATATCTATATGCATTGCAAGGTTTATCGCACCCACCAGGATTTCCAGTCCCATGGATGTTCGGTCCATACGATTTTTCACGACCTTTGGACTGTCCTGCTTGTGGGAGTAGGCGGGGCCCCTGCATGCCACGCATTGTTGGACGATCAGTCTTCTGTTTAGTACCTCAACATAGTGATTTCCTAGTAAGGATTCACTCGTGTCACATCAAGTAAATCTTATTGATTTACTGTCTAAATCTTATTGATTTAATGCCATGTTTTCTTTCTTTTCATGCAATTTTACGATGCAGGTTTTGCCATGAGACATTCATCACAGAATAAGCCGTTTGGTTTGCTCTACGATGGCTATTTTGCAGGTTTCACTTCTTATGTCGTGTCAGTAACGAAGGCACTATCCATCACTTATATTACTGGAAAAAATTGGATCAGTCTGTTGTCTGAGTACAAGCTGAATCCCTATGATGAACTGTAGTTTGGTTTAACAAAAACGCCACAATTAGTCCTTCTCGCGTTTAAAAGAAATGATGAAAAAAACTGGATCACGATCATGGATCCTAGTCAAGTTAGAAAGCTGACCATAGCAGACCAGACACGATCGTCGCTGTCTCGCACATCGGTACCACCTTCAGCAACGGATCGAGCACCGGCAGTTGCTCTAGCAGTGATAGCAGCAGCAGCTCAGTCTGATCCAGCTGAGGATTGGGCACCGACTGCGTCAGCGGATCAGTCTGGTCTACCGGAGTATCGGGCATCGACACATGCACCTGCTCCGACACCGGCACCAGCTCTACAAGGAGCACCATCTCCGGCAGCATCAACGGCTTCGGCACCTACACCAACACTTGCACTTGCATCTGCTCCGGCCCGTGCAGTTGCACCGGCAACAGAATGGGCTGCAGTTCGCACTTCATATACCAATGGCCTTACAAAAACCGACATGTCCACCTTCTTGGTAAGCATTGGACGCCCAAGTTCTTCATTCTTTTTTCTTTCCATGTTGTTTCACATGATTCACTATGTTGATCTAACTGTTTGGGTATGTCTTCTTGTTTGCAAACAGAGAATTCCTAGAGCAACGAGGGAGTCGTTCAACAATCCGGGCGACTACGGCCAAGTTTCTCTTACCATGCGCAGCCTTGGTGTAAATGAACCTGCTCAATATACCGTAAGTAAAAAGGATGGTCGCATGATGATTGATGTTAAAGGATGGTCAAGGTTCAAATATAAATCATATCTTGCGGTATGGAATGATGTCAAAATCGAACTTTCTCGGCAAGGAGAGCTGGTCCAAATCAACTTTGAAATTCTTCAGTAGCAGCATGCAACTGCCGAACTGATCTATCCTCTGAGAGATTTTGATGTAATAATCTGGCATGGTGAAACAAGTGTCCTCTATGTATAAGTAGTACGACAGTATTATTTATCACATGGTATATCGTTGATAGAATTGGAACTCTGATTGCTGGTTAGGAACTGTCGTTCGATTTCATTCCAACAGCTGTCGTGCTTTATTCAATTTTGTGTATTCGCCTTGCGACAGCATCTAAAACCAGCGCCGTACCGATCGCTTGCAATATGAAAAGCGCTGAGGTAGAACACTTGGCTCCCCAAACATGCAGGGTCGGCCTGCGGCCCCAAGTCCAGAACCGTGATCCTATCTGAGTATTATATTCTTAGCTGAACCCCCATAAAAAAGCTGAACCCCCATAAAAAAGCTGAACCCCCATAATGCCCGTGTATTGCAGAGGGAGTATATTTCTCGGCAAGGTGAGCCTGTGATATAAAGATTTGTATATTTCTTTTCAGAGGGAGTATCTCTCTGTCAAAATATATATTTATGTGTAACTAGTTACTCCTGTCTTTCTACTTCCTTTCGCTGATATGTGGGGCAACCGGCAATGGGGTCCATGTGCCATATGCACAAATTAGAGTGCACAAATTCACGGTAGACACACCCCGGTCGTAGCGCCGCAGTAATGCCCAATGAGCCGTCAAATCACAACCCACCCTTTCCAGCTTTAGCAGTAAGCTGGACGGACGAAGCGGCAATATTTCATTGGGCCTGAATCCCCTTCTCCCTCGTCTGCTTGTTCAGAGAAAACCCCCTCTCAGCGATTACATATGGTTTTCTCATGGAGAACCAGGTACGAATTCTTCATCCATCCCCGATAAATCCAATTCCCTTGGTCGCAGGTAATCCTAGGATGGTAGCCGCCACCGTTGATGCATTTTTCTTCCTACTGAATCTAGTGTGTTTCATTTGCAGTGCCCAAAGTGCGAGTACCCTATAGGTTTATGCGCCCTCGGCGAGACGCCACACATGTTCCTTCTCATCCTAACGCAGCATTTTGAAACACGCACAGTATGTTCCTAGAATCCTCTTTTCTATCCGGGAGGGTGGTTTTTTTTAACATGCTGTGTTCTCATATTATTTTCCTGTAGTGTATTATTTGCTCTGCCAGAACACATGTACTCAAGATGTTCGGCCTTGCCATAACTGAATACACTAGTTTAATGGTCACAGTGAAGACAAGCCATGGATATAAGTTCCAAGTTGGGTTCATGAACCAAGAAGATTGCTGCTTTTTTTATGGCCGAACTTGGATAAACTTTCTCAAGTGTTACGGACTGAAAGTTGGCGCACCAATGTTGATGGAAATAGCAGAACCTGGTCTCATCTTCACTGCGATCTTCCACCCCGACGTTGTTCCAATTGTTCATCCATGTTAGTTTTGTATCTGGTCCTTGCTTGTTGCCTCGATTACTTCTTAATCCACCTATTCTGTCTAACTAATCACAATTTAACTTTAGAAGTAGCAACCAATCTCTCACGAAGATGCTACTTCTAACTAATATTTCTTACAATTGGTGGCACGTGTAGGTTTTTTCAGAGTTAAGCAGCCTGCTCATTTGTTACTCTGTAGTAACTCGGCTGTTACTAATGGCACTGAAGTTGACTGGATCGACATCCACAAGTTCCTACACTTTATTGATCGTCTTGAGGTCCTTGTGGGGCGTTTCAAGGGTGGAAGGCCACGTGGGATATGTGTGCCACTGCTACACTCGTTGAACAGGTCCAACTGTGTCGAGAAACTTATGGTACGAGCTGTTTTCTGTTATATATGTGGTTCATAAACTATTACTTATACATAGTTTTACAGCTGTGATCTTCTTGAAACAGGAACTGCCGAGTTCTATTGTTCCTATACAGATGCCTGACCATGGTCGGGTGAGACTTGCGCTTGGTCACAACATGATGTTTATGTCGACCTACTCAGTTCCCCTTGGAGGTGAAAAGATACTTATTCATGGGTGGTCTCAAATAATGAAGGCCCGTCCATCTTGGAGAATAGGATAGAAGATTATGTTCATGCTTTTCCATGGCTCTAAAGCGAATATCCTGTTTATTGGCCACGTTGCGAGATGAAGTCACTTTCAGAAGGTTGTGGATGCGCGGGGTGGCGCCTGGGCCTTGTCCTGGGGCTTGGCGGCCTCACCCTTGGTTAACTGTAGGCAAAGTAGCACTGTTCGATGCGTGCTTTGTACGGCTAAACCTGTATAAGTAATCATACTGCTTTCAGCTTTGGTTGTCAAGTGCCCATGTTGGTTTCGGTTAAGGTTGTTAAGTACTCCTGCTGCTTTTACAGTCTGTCGTGTTTCTTCAGTGATGTCTTCCTCCAGCCGCCAAAACCAAACCAGCGCCGGCGGGGCCGCCTGCTTCCGCCTCCCACGGCTGGCTGCGCCTCAGCGCAGGCATCGCTGCCCCACCGTCTCCTAAATCGTTAACGCCGACGTCCTCCGCGCACTTTGGTGCGCTCGCCACAGTGCCGCCCTCTCGCGTTGTCAACATGGTCAACAAACAACAGTAGAGGCCCTCTTGCGCAGAAGTACATGGAGAGGATGACAGTAGAGGCCCACCGCGTCAGGGTATGGAAAAATAAAATGCTTCCTCCTAGTGTTTTCCTAACATCTGGGACCCTTGACATTGTGAGTGTATATAGTCAATAGACAAGAGAACATCACAAGATCGACTGACACTTGAGACATAGCTACTCGAGCAGTATTTTTTTTGGTATTGTTGAGACGGAGCAGGGTTTGAACTGGGATGTGGCCCGTCTAGCCCAGGCTTACATTTTATGTTCACCATGTGACCAGCCCAGATATTTTTTCTTTATGAAAATGAGACCAGCTTATTTTTTCTGAAGAATACCCAATCCAGGCCTACTTATTTTTCTATGCCCTGATGGGCCTGCAAATCACCAAAGCAGCGCTGGCGGGACCACCTGCTCCCGCCTCCCATGGCCAGCTGTGCTGCCACGCAGGCCTCGGTGCCCCCTACTACTCCCACCGCTGGCCAGGGCATCCCTCTACTCACCCACACCCCCTATTATTCTGCGGCGACGGCAGCCTCACACCGCAGCCGAACTGGTGAACCCTCGTACTCCTCTCCGCGCGGGCTTCCACTGTCGCGTCTTCCCCGGCTCCGCGTCGTCCCCTTCCTAGGCATCGCCGTCATCCACCGCCGTGGTGCTCTCGGCGCGGTGTGGTCAATGTGGTCAACGACCGACTTCCATCGGAAGAGTATTGTACGTGGAGAGGCTGACAGCTGGGTCCACGGCAGCCGCAAGGAAGTACCTCCTTATTACACGGAAAATATCTATTCCTCCACCTGACAGCAGGGACCCACCAGATGGGCCACCAGTATTTTGCGAAAAAAGCATTTCCCCCTGACTGCTGGGACCCACAGGATGGGCCACCATATTTCGCAAAAAAAACATTCCCTCCGCTATCAGCTCGAATCCACCGGAAGTGCCTCCTTATTATGCACAAGAAAATGAATACCCCCTGCTAGTTGTGACCCACTATCAGGGGTTGGGTGCGACATATGCCAATGGATGGCTTATCATAGTGGGAGCGAGTAGAACGTCGCTGGTGCCTGGAAGCAGGATAAGGCATAGACAGGAACGCCAGCGTACTTTACCCAGGTTCAGGGCTCTCCTAGGAGATAACACCCCTAGTCCTGCTCTGTGGGGTCTTCGCATGATCAATAAGGCACTAGTGATACAATGGTGCTCCTTGAGCTGTGTGCTAGAGGCTGAAGGAGGCAAGGCTAGCTCTCTTCCTGCTTTAGGGGAGTGGCTAGTTCTAATGGAGTGGGAACCGTTTGCATGGGTGGCCTGGGGGTTTATATAGGCCTACCCCGAGGGGTACAATGGTAATTCGTCCGGGTGCTGGGCCCGGCTGTCAGTGTCTCCGGCCTCCGGCTTCTCCGCCGACCATTGGGGCCCGCCACCTGGTGGGCCCCGCCGACTAGTTGGTGGCTGCTAGCTTACTGTAGCCGTGTCGTTGGTGACGGGGGCTTGGTGTGGCTACAGTCCCACCGCCTGGTGGGAGGCCACTGTAGCCACACCTGGTCTTATCGGCTTAATGGCGTGCTTGCCTCGGGGCAAGGGACGGCCGCCTGCTGGAGGCCTGCCCCTCTTGGATCCGTCTAGTTGAGCTTCCGCCGTCTTCCTTGGGGTCATTACCCGATAGGGCCCGCCTCCGGTAGGCCGTACCGGCAGGCCGTCGTGGGGACCAGGGCTCCGCCTGCCTGGAGCGACGCCAGGGGAGATACGACAGAGTGCCCAGTTGTGCGGGATCTCCGTCTATACGGAGCACTATAGCCACGCCCGTCTCGAGCGTTGGAGGCGACGTTCTTCACTGTAGCCATGCTCTGACTTGTACTCTCGATGGGGGCTCGGCCGCACCGCAGCCGTGAGGTGGCTGCCTGCCCGCTGCCGCCCTCTCTGGAGGGCAGCCGTCAGAAGCCGGTCACTCGGAGCGCTGTCGACTTGGGTCGGCCGCCCTCTGGCAGCCGTCCGCTGAGCCAGCCGGCACCAGAGGGCGGAGCTTCAGCTTGGGGTCCAGCTAGGCAGAGCTGGCCCAAAGTCTTGATAAATCCAGGGACTCGGGTGAGCCTACCCGTGGCCCATTACTCCGACAGTAGTCCCCGAAGCCGGTGAGGCACCACGGTCGAGGGGCTGCGAAGTCTCAGCGGCTTCCTCCCTCACCGGGCTTCGGGAATACGCCGGTCCGTCGTGTGGCCGACCGACTACTAAGGTCGACCTCTTGCAGGCGGAGCGCGTGGTTGGTTTTTGGACTTCGAGGTGGGAAATAGGTGGAGTGCCTGCTAAGCTTCCCATGCCGCCGCCCGCCACAGACGCGCCACGCGGCGCACGTCAGCCTGGTCAGCCTGCCGCAGCACGTCTTAGACGGGACGTGACACTGGGCCGGGCTCGCCACTACCGTGCCTCGGCAACCGGGTGGATCCGTTGCGCCGAAGGAGATGGTTGCCATTTCCACGACCATTTACGCCGTGGTGAATGATTGCAGGAAACGGGGCCGCGGGGATGTGGGCGCAGTTAATCCCACGACCCACGCCCCGCCCCCTCGGCTTCATAGCCCGAGGGCTATAAGTAGGGAGGCGGGAGATGTGCGACAAAGCTCTCGCGCCCCCTCCTACTCTTCTTCTTCTGCTTGCTCATCCTCCATTGCTGCTGCTGCTCTGTGCTGCCGTAGCGCCGCCGCCGACGCACTTCTCCTCTCCATGCTGCCAGCCGGGAGCCATGGCGCACGAGAGGGGCGGCGACTGGGACGGATCGACCGTGATCGAATATCACATTTCCTTCCTCTTGATATGCGTCGGATGCCCAGCGCGGCCTTCGTCAAGGCGCGGGTGCCGCCGGAGACAGAGATCTCGCCGGTGCCATTGGGAGATGAGTGGGTCGTCTTCCGCTCGCACTTCCTCCGTGGCTTCTTCTGCTCCTTCCTCGACTTCTACCATCTTTAGCCTCACAACCTCACGCCCCACGCCGTGACTCTACTCTCCGCCTTCGTCACTGCGTGCGAGGGCTACCTCGGCGTCCTCCCCACAGTCGAGTTGTGGGAAGCGTTCTTTTACGGGAAGCTCGGCACCTCCGCCAGGGAGACGGCGGCCGAGTGTGGGGACTTCGTTGCCGTGCGCCGGCCGGCGAAGTGGAACGCCGTCCCCGTCATCAAGATGGCGCAGTCGGTGAAGATGTGGCAGCAGTCCTACTTCTACGTCGAGAACGTGGACCCGGCTGCCGACTTCCTCAACCTGCCGGCCTAGGAGGCCGACCCCCCCCCCCCCACCGGGGCTCGGCCCACCTGGGGGTACAAACCAAAACTGGTGTTGGCGGACACGGCGGCCGCCATTGGCCGACTCCGAGTGCTCCAGGAATAGGAGGGCCTCATGGCCTCCGACCTCCTCGTCGCCTTCGTCGAGCCCCGGTCCTACCGCTCCAGAGCCGCCCTCATACGATCTTCCAGATGGGCGGACACCGTGATCCGTGCCGGCTGTGCACGAAAGGGATGGCGCCCTCTGAAGTTGCGCGGATGGTAAACGAGATCTCCGACCTCAAAGTGTCGGAGAAGGAGTGGCGGTACGGGAAGCGGCCGTTCTCTCGCCACAATCCGCCGCCCGCTGTAAGATTCTTCATTTTGTCCTTTGAACTGTTTCCTTCAGCTTCGTTTCTCTTCATGATGCAGCCCTTTCTTGGTCGCAGATTTACATGTCCGAGGCAACGGCCGCCCTCCTGGGGCCGGGTGATGCCCTCCAGCCGGACAGGGTGGAGAGCGACTTGGACGACCCCGACTTGGGGGCGGCCACCCTGGCCAACGATGCAACAGGCGGCGGTGGTGGAGCAGGGAGCTCCGAGGAAGGTGGCGGCGTGGGTACTTGGCCCGACGATGACGAAGATGAAGATGAACCGCGCCCTGCCCAGAGCTCCGCCACCACCGGCGCCGACCCCTCTTCTAGACAGCCTACCCGTGGCGGCAAGAGAAAGCGGAAACAGGGCGTGACCCTGTTCGGCACCGCCCCGAAGAAGCCCAAGAACCCGGCCGCGGTGACCAGGCGGAAAGAAGCCGCGGCCAAGGTGGCCCAATATCAGAGGTAGCCGAAGGTGCCTATTATGGTGTCGGCGTAAGTATCCTTCCCTCACTTCTAGTCTTTTCGTGAATTTAGCATGAGAGCCTTCCAACTTGTCTTCTTGTTTCAGGGCCCCGCTAACCCTCAAGAAGTCGAGCGCCGCCTCGGTCCTCAGGTCGACAGCGACCTCCTCGACCAGTAGACGGATCGACCCGACCGCCGACCTCCGGGAAGCGACAGAGCGGAATGCGCGGGAGGCACGCGAGGAACAGGCTGACCGCCTGGCCAAGGAACAGGCGGCCTTGTCCGCCGCGTCTACTGAGAGAGCACTGGCGCAGGAAGAAGCCCAGGCCGCGGAGAAGGAGCGGCTCGCGGAGGCCATACGCCACCAAGAGACGCTACTCGTGGTGCCCCTACACACCGCGCCGCCTCCGCCTGAATTCGAGGCGACGGCCCGAGGAGCTGGCGGAGACTACTCGAACCGGGAGTGGGCGGGCGACGACGTAGCCATGCCGGACATCTTCATGCCGCCGCCCCCGCCCCCGCCACCTCCACCAACCAGCGAGCCACGGGACGAGCAGCCGGTCGCGCCGCCGGTCGAAAATACGGTGGTGACAGACCTGGTTCCTATGGTCCGCATCCCCATGCGCCGCCGTCTACAGAAGGCGGCCTCAGCGCCACAGCCGCAGGAGATCGGCACCGCGAGCTCGTTGGCCCCCGACACCGAGGCGACCAGCGCCGCGCCCGTGGGCTGGATACATGGGGGCAAGACTGGTGCCCTGAACCAGGCGTCTCTTGACGTCCAGGCCAAGCTCCGGGCAGAGGCGGAGGCCCTCAAGCTCTACAACGACGCCTTCTTGGAGTCGCGCACCGCCATCCGCGTAAGTTGTCTTTGGCTTTCTTCTTCGGATGATCCTCTTGCTTCTCTCGTGGGGGTGCGCAAGCGCACCCACTGGGTGTAGTCCCCAAGTTCCGGGCCGGCTGGTGATCAGGCGGGTCGGAACTTTATCTTGCAATTGTCGACTGCTAACTTCATCTGATGTCTCTTCTGCAGGACTATCACAATCTCCGCACGACCGCCTACAACTCCAGGTTTCGGGAGCTGGAGACGCAGATGGCCCATCTGGCGGAGAGCCGGCGTAAGTTTCTATCTTCTTTCTACGCGGGGGCGCGCTGGCGCACCCACGGGCTGTAGTCCCCGAGGTTCAGGCCGACTGTCGAACAGTCGGGCCGAATCTCCTCAGTTGTCTCTTTCCTTCGTCAACTACTTCTTTTCCGCAGGGGCGCGATGGCGCGCCCACGGGCTGTAGTCCCCGAGGTTCAGGCCGACTGCTGAGCAGTCGGGCCGAATCTCCTCGGTTGTTTCTTTCTTTTGTCCTGTCCGCTTGACTGATGCCTTGTTCTTCTCTTTCTTTCTTCAGAGGCCAATGTTGCCTTGCAGCAGCAGCTGGGCGAAGCCAACACCGCCCTGCATGGCAAGGAGGCGGAGTGCAGCATGCTGGCCGAGGAGAGGGACCACCTAGTCGCCCAACTTGCCGAGCAGGCGGAAACCCTCAAGGCGGCCGAGCTGAAGGTAAAGACGATGGAGACCAGCCTCCTCGCTGAGTTTGAGATCGAGCGCTCTGCCTGGGCCGACAAGGAGGCCCAGATGACGGCCTGCTTCAGCAGCATCGAAGACTTGGTCGATGGTAAGCCTCATTCTCTTGGTTTCTTGTTTTGAGCTGTCGGCCCTTGCTTATAGCCTTGGCCTTTTTCTTCTTCTGCCCAAACAGACTTCTTACCGGGCCATTCTATAGCCGCAATCCAAATGATCGAGGCCCAGCGCGAGGAGCAAAGGGCGGAGGGTGCGCAGATCTTCGCTGATGCTCCCCGGACTCTTGGCGAACAGGTCCTCAGCATTCAGGCCCGGCTTCGGCCTGCTCACCGCATGATACGCCGCCTCCAGCGCATCGGAGCCCAGGCGGTCTCCGCCCTCTGGCCAGGCTTGCCGGCTCCGCGCACCCCAAGTCGGACTGCCGACTGGCTGGAGGTGGCGGTCGGCCGCCTGGAAGCCTGGAAAGGCTCAGCAGCCCGGGCAGGGGCGCGCCGGCCTTGGAATTCATCAAGGCGTGGTACCCTGGGCTAGATCTAGCCCAGTTGGCCACGTTCCGGCTGGAGGCACAGGAGGAGCTGGTGGCGGTGGAAGCTGAGCCCGTCAACAGGGCAGCGGCGATCACCGACATCACCGACACCAGTGTCTTTGTCACGGAGATGGTCGAGGAAGGCGGCGAGGCTCCACAAGAGTGGCTCGGGTTGAACCCGGAGGACAGCGAAGATTCAGCTGAAGTCATCGACTCCAGCGCTGAAGGGGAAGATGGGGAAGAGGAAGAGGAGGAGGAGGAGGACGAAGACGAAGAGATCGATGTCGACCTGCCGGAGGTCAAGGAGGACGGTCAGCCCCAGCCTGACCGGGCCTCAAGCAATGAGCCCCACACCAAGGTGCCGCCCGCTACTGGAGGCATCCAGGTGGGGGCTGCCCAGCCGCCCGTTCCTCCGACGGACGCCATTGACTCCATCCTCCAACACTCCAACGCCCCGCCTGCTGCTGGTGATTCCTCCATTCGGATGGAGCCGCCTGCCGCGCCAGGTGGTGCAGCTGACTCCAGCGTCCAGCCAGAGTCCTCGGCCACGCCATCCGACATCGTACAGGTGGATCCTTCTATTGCGCCAACCGGCACCGCCCAGCCGGAGTCTTCTACTGCTCCTTAGGGTTTTATCTGCTTTCTGCTTGCTGCTCTGAACATTTTGTTAAATTCGTGCAACTCCACCCGCAGGCTGTATGTCAAAACTCTGTTTGAATGTCGGCCAGAGGCCTTTATCCATGTGAATATTTATCATTGCTTATGCTTGTTGTGCCGACCTCCAACCTTTTTTCCCTTTTTCTCCTTGGGTTTTCCCTTTGCCGCCAACCCTTGGCTATGCTCTTACCAGCCGGGCAGCCGCTCTGCGGACT
>NC_041387.1:566749265-566756484 GCF_002162155.2 Triticum dicoccoides | reverse complement strand
GGGGGGGGGCTAGGACTTAGCCATTCGGAGTTTTTGGTAATAAAAGCGGAGGCCGGCCGTTCGTCTGCGAAGCAACCAGACGGCTAGGTGCAATGCCGCCTTCTACTATATGCGTTTTCTTCCTTAGTCATTTTTTTGTGTGGGGCACTGCGTTGCAACCTTTGCCCGCCATATAGTCGCCCTGCGAGCTGTGGCTTCTGACAAAGGAAGTTTTTGGTGCCGACACACTACTTGTCCGGCTGCAGGAGGTGGCATATTATAGAAGGCGGCGAGGCTCCGGGCTGACTGGTCGAACCCGGTGCCAGGCAAAAGAAATAAAACTACACATTCTCATAGACATGGCACTTATCATATAGATAAAAGAGGGCAGTCCCCGAGCTCTTCTCGGGGGACCCGGAGTCTTTATACATAGTACAAAAGGTAGCGTGATACATACTGTTTTCAACTGTAAAACCTTCGGAGGAGGTTTGCGTTCCATGGCCTCTCCGTCTCTTTACCTGAATCATCTCTCTTGCGTGCTCTGGGCTTCTGGGCATCATTCAGATAGTAGGCATCGTTGCCCAACACCTTACTGATGATGAAAGGGCCTTCCCAAGGTGCCGAGAGCTTGTGCTGTCCGGCTGTTCGCTGGATTAGCCGGAGCACAAGGTCTCCCTCCAGGAAGGATCTTGGTTCACCTTGCGGTTGTAGTATCGGCGCAGACTCTGCTGGTAGATGGCCGACCGGCTGAGTGCCAACAGCCGGCCTTCCTCCAGCAAGTCGACACCATCTTCTCGCGCCTCATTGGCGTCCGCCTCGATGTACATGGTGACTCTTGGGGAGTCGAACTCAATATCTGTCGGGATGATGTCTTCGGCACCGTAGACGAGGAAGAAGGGTGTGAAGCCCATCGACTTGTTCGGGGTTGTGCGCAGGCTCCAGAGGACGGCCGTCAGCTCGTCGAGCCAGTAGCCGGCCAAACGCTCCAGAGGCTCGACCAGTCGGGGCTTGAGGCTGGACAAAATGAGGCCGTTTGCATGCTCCACTTGGCCATTTGACTGTGGTTGGGCAACGGACGCTAAGTCCAGGCGGATGCCCTGTGTTGCACAAAAACGAGCCAAGGCTCCTTTGGCGAAGTTGGTGCCGTTGTCGGTGATGATGCTGTGTCGGCTGCCTGACCGGCTTGACGTCAGGCCGGACATGTAGCTTGTGCTCGGCGAAATCCGTCGGAACACCCGACATGTCTTTGGGAGACCATGCAAAGATGTCCCGATTCTCACGGAGGAACTCGATGAGCTCGCTTTCCTATTTGCTGTCAAGGCTTGTGCCTATGACAGCGTGCCTCTCCGGGTGCTCCGGGTCTAAGGGTATTTTCTTTGTTTCCTTGGCCGGTTTGAACGAGCCCTCAACCTCCGACTCCTGGGGGTGGGTGAAATTTCCGACTTCTTGCCTGCCAACGCCACTACCCGGTGAAGGAGCCGCTTCTCGGTTGCAATCATGAGGAACTCGGCCAGCCGACAGCTATCTGCGGCGCATGCGACCGACTTCTTGTAGTCTCCGACTACTGTTAGGATCCCCTTGGTACTCGGCATCTTCATCTTGAGGTAGGCGTAGTGGGGGACTGCCATGAACTTGGCCAGAGCAGGCCGGCCAAGCAGTGCATGGTAGGGGCTCTCAAGGTCCACCACTTCAAACCAAACTGGTTCTCGGCGAAAATGATTCTTGTCTCCAAAGAGTACATCAATCTGGGTCTTGCCGATTGGTGAGCAGGAAAGGCCAGGGACTATGCCATGGAATACAGTCCGACTGGGGATGAGCTGCTTCTGCTTGATTCCCAACTTCTCCATTGTGTCACGGTACAGGATATTGATGCTGCTGCCGCCATCTATCAAGACTCTGGAGAAACGGGCTGCTCGTCTCTCTGTTGCAAGGGTTTCTTCTAGGACCAGGGCATATGAACCAGGGGAAGGCATCACTTCCGGGTGGTCGGCCCTGCTCCAACTGATAGGCTTCTCGGACCAATGCAGGAACTCTGGAGTGTTGGAGGCCACTGCTTGCACTTCTTCTTGTTGTTGTTGCCGTCTGCTGCGTCCGTCGTCGGCCACGCTGGTGAACACAACATAGGCTCTGTGTTCCTCTAGGTACTCGTCTTGTATGACACCGACTGGTCGGGCCGCCGGCTGTTGGGGCTGAGGAGGCTGCGGTCCGGCAGGCGGAGGAGGCAGGAGTCCATCTCCCTTGGCGATTCTGGTGAGCCAGTGACACTTTCGAGTGGTGTGGTTGGATGGCTTCGCACCACTATGGAACTTGCAGGGTGCATCTAAGGTTTGCTCGTAAGAGAAAGTAGGCAGCCAATTGGACTTGCCGCCCTTCTGCCGCGTGGGGGCCGGCTGCCCTTCTGGCTGCTGATCCTTGACCGTTGCCACGTGCCGGCTGGTGGAAGCCGGGTGGGTGGCCTTTAGCTTGTTCTCGCCTGGCTGCTGTCGCCGACCGGTGTCACCAGCCGGAGTCCGAGGGGCCTGGGGTGCCACCTTGCCGGACGCATCAACCAGAATTTATGCCTTCATGGAGGAGTCGGCCGTGGCGTGCTTGTCGGCGATGACCAGCAGCTCATTGAGGGTCTCGGGCGCGTCGCAGAGGAGTCGATGCTTGAGGAGGGTGCCCTCTCGGCACCCGACGGTGAAGTACTCGATCGCCTGCACCTCGTGCAAGCCCTCGCAGGAATTGCGCAGCTCGGTCCAACACGTGAGGTAGTCGCGAGTTGACTCTGTGGGCCCTTGGACACACAAGGAGAGCTGTCGGGGCTTGGGAGCCCGCTTATAGGTGCTTGCGAAATTGCGGATAAAGACTTCAGTGAAATCAAACCAACTGTTGACGCTGCTGGGCTTCAGGCTGTTGAGCGATGTTCGGGCAGTGCCCTGAAGTGTCACCGGGACATACTTCACGGCAACACGCTTGTTGCCGTTTGCTATGTTGACGGCTGTCGAGTAATCGACCAGCCAGTCCTCCGGCTTCACGGAGCCGATGTACTTCGGCGTGTCTCGCGGGAGGGTGAACCCCTTGGGGAAGGGCTCATCTCGGATTCAAGGGACGAAACAAGGTGGGCCTAGTGCATCTTCTTCTTCAAGTGCCAGGGATCGGTTGAGATGATCGTTCCGATGGTGAGCATCTTTCTCTCCGACTCCCTCTCGGCAGGCAAAGCGGTCTCCGAGTGTTGGATGCGTGATAGGAGGCGGAGTGGGGTACCTCGCTCCACGTGGCGGGGGAGGTGTCGGGTCGCCTCGCCGCTCTACTGCACGAGGGCGGCCATCCTCACCCTGCTCGATGGAGAGGCGCGTCCAACTGCGGCTGGCAGCTGGCTCATTGCCCTTTCCTCCGCGGGCGCCACCAGTCGGTGTTCGGGAGGGCACACCATGATCTTGGCGTGGGGGGCGGCTCGTTGTTTCATCGGGCTGGGACTTCAGCGCGGCAGGCAGCCTCGTGCTGCGCGACAGCCACGTCTAGGAGCTGCTGGACTCGCTCCGTCATGTGGCGGCGCTCATCACCATCGTGTTTTTCCAGCTCATCCGTTACCGCCTGGGCGGCCCGGATGTTCTCTGCAGGCGTGGCGTAGATGGGGCGCTCTGCCCCGAACATGCTGGCGATGGTCGCACCACGTTGCCAAACTGTGGCGAGGCGACTAAGCCCCCCAGGAGCTGGCGTGCCGCCTACGGCCCGGTCCATCTCGCGCCGGTAGGCATCCGAAAGCCGGCGCATGTTGGCCAGGCGGCCAGCATTTTCGAGAAGCTGGAGGTAGCGTGCCTCCAGCGCCTCACCGTCTGTGCCCTCGGGAATGGGCGCCGTGAGGTCGCGCAGAGTAGCGTCGAGGGGATCTTGAGCATGCCCGTCCGAGTGCTCTTCACTGCTGATGATGAGTACCTCCGCGATGGTGCTCTCGCCACTTTAGTCCCGAGGAGGCGGCTCATCATAGACCACCACGTTGGTGGCGAACGCGTCGAGTGACGCCGTGTCGGAGTCGACAATCATCAGATCGGTCGAGCCGATGGACTCCAGGTCCACAGCAGGCTCGCTGATGACATGGAGCTGGTCGAGGAGGCTGACGAGGCGGCTCTTCGGGCAGCTAGTTCTCGCGTCGGAGGCCGACTCGTCGGAGAGGTCGATCTTGCCTACAAGGTCGCGAGGCAGCTCGCCGCGCATGCGATCTCTGCACCGTGCAGCGCGTCAGGGCTTCCTCCGTCAGGCGTACTGTGCTAGCTTCGCTCGCCAGGAAGGAATTGGGTTCCCGTCCAGAGTAGATCTCCGGGAGACGGTGCACGTCGCCCCATGGTGGGCGCCAAATGCGGGGGTTGGGTGCGACATATGCCAATGGATGGCTTATCATGGTGGGAGCGACTAGAACGTCGCCGGTGCCTGGAAGCGGGATAAGGCATAGACACGAACGCCGACGTACTTTACCCAGGTTCGGGGCTCTCCTAGGAGATAACACCCCTAGTCCTGCTCTGCGGGGTCTCCACATGATCATTAAGGCACTAGTGATACAATGGTGCTCCTTGAGCTGTATGCTAGAGGCAGAAGGAGGCAAGGCTAGCTCTCTTCCTACTCTACGGGAGTGGCTAGTTCTAATGGAGTGGGAACCGTTTGCATGGGTGGCCTGGGTGGTTTATATAGGCCTACCCCCAGGGGTACAATGGTAATTCGTCCGGGTGCTGGGCCCGGCTATCAATGTCTCCAGCCTCCGGCTTCTCCGCCGACCATTGGGGCCCGCCGCCTGGTGGGCCCCGCCGACTAGTTGGTGGCTGCTTACTGTAGCCGTGTCGTTGGTGACGGGGGCTTGGTCATCTTAGTGTGGCTACAGTCCCACCGCCTGGTGGGAGGCCACTGTAGCCACACCTGGTCTTATCAGCTTAATGGCGTGCTCGCCTCGGGGCAAGGGACGACCGCCTGCTGGAGGCCGTCCCCTCTGTAATCCATCTGGTTGAGCTTCCGCCGTCTTCCTTGGGGTCACTGCCAGATAGGGCCCGCCTCCGGTAGGCTGTACCGGCAGGCCGTCGTGGGGAACAGGGCTCCGCCTGCCCGGAGCAACATCAGGGGAGATACGACACAGTGCCCTGTCGTGCGGGGATCTCCGTCTGTACGGAGGACTGTAGCCACGCCCGTCTCGAGCGTTGGAGGCGACGTGCTTCACTGTAGCCATGCTCTAAATTGTACTCTCGATGGGGGCTCGGCCGCACCGCAGTCGTGAGGTGGCCGCCTGCCCACTGCTGTCCTCTCTGGAGGGCGGCCGTCAGGAGCCGGTCACTCAGAGCATGGTCGACTTGGGTCAGCCGCCCTCTGGCAACCGGCCCCTGAGCCAGCCGGCACCAGAGGGCGGAGCTTCAGCTTGGGGTCCAGCTAGGCGGAGCTGGCCCAAAGTCTTGATAAATCTAGGGACTCGGGTGAGCCTACCCGTGGCCCATTACTCCGACACCCACCTTGGTGGAAGGCTGACTTGTGGGCCTACTAAGTTGAGTGGGATGGAGGCCTTTGTCAACTTTTGTCAATATATGAATGATCTAGCTCCAGTGACAGTATGATGTCCATTCAACGGCCGTAGTGCTTCTTCAACCTCTGGTCTTCTTGCTCCAGCCGCCCACAGCAGCGCTGGTCGTGCCTCCTGCTCCTACCGCCCGTGGCCGGCTGTGATGCCGCGGAGGCCTTACCGTCCCCTACTACTCCCACCGCTGGCCAGGCCATCCCTCTACGCACCCACATCCCCTGTTATTGTGTGGCGACGACAGCCTCACACCGCAGCCGAACGAGTGAACCCTCATACTCCTCTACGCGTGGGCATCCACTACCGCGTCTTCCCCGGCTTCATCTCATCCCCTTCCCAGGCCTCGCCGTCGTCCACCGCCCTGGTGCTCTTGGTGCGGCGTGGCCAGCGTGGTCAAGGAATGGCTTCCATCGGACGTGGATTGTACGTGGAGAGGCTGACAACTTGGTCCACGGCCACCGCAAGGAAGTGCCTCCTTATTACGCGCAAAATAATTATTCCTCCACCTAACAGTGGGGACCCACCGGACGGGCCACCGTATTTCGCGAAAAAAACGTTTCTCCCTGACTGCTGGGACCCACCAGCTACATCTTCGCACGCAAGGAAGTGCGTCCGGGCAAAAAAAATGATTCACCCCGAGACTGCTCGGACCCACGAGCTACATCTTCGCACGCAAGGAAGTGCGTCCGGGCAAAAAAAACGATTCGCCCTCCTGACTGTTGGACCCACGAGCTACATTTTCGCACGCAAGGAAGTGCCTGACAGTCGAGACCCACCTGGTCGAAGCGTACGTAGCGTTGTCATTCTGGTCGCGAACGTGTATGTACATATATACTGGTCGATGTAGAGGCGCACACGTGTCGTAGTAGAGGCGCACACGTAGTATGTACATGTACGTACATCGGCCAGGGTGCAAGAAAGAAAATACGGCCACGTATGTGTACATACGGGCGGGATCTCGAACGCCTACTCGCGCATATGTATGGCCAGGGCTCGTGTACATGGCTGGGTCGGAACGAAGAAACAGCGTCATGATCGTGTTCATGGGGAGGCAACGGAATGCGTCCTGTTCATCGGGAGGCAACGGTACGCGTGGGAGCCAACCGGCTGGGTTGGAACGGAATGTGTGGTCGTGTTCATTGGGAGGGCTTGGACGGAACAGGCGATGGAAACAAGGTCTGGCGTACCGCAGAACGGAGGAAACGGCCTTGTGTTCGACCAGCCACGTTTGAAACGGGATCCTGTTCATCGGGAGGGGTGTGGCGTACCGAAAAATGGAGGAATCGGACCTCCTACGGTCGAAACGGGGGTCCTGTTGATCGGGAGGGGTGTGGCGTACCGCAATGCGGACGAAACAGACTTGTGTTGGAACGCTACGGTCGAAACGGGGGTCCTGTTCATCGGGAGGGGTGTGGCGTACCACCAAACGGGACTCCACGGGATACTGTTGATCTCCACCGTCGACCTCCTCCTGCCTCCACAGGATACAGTCGACCTCCTCCAGCCTCCACGGGCTCCTGTTCATCCAGCCTCCACCGGATGCTACTCCACCGGCTATTGTTCAACTACCCCTCCACGGGCACCCCTCCACCATCTACTGTTCATCCAGCCCTCCACACCACGGGGTCCTGTTCAACCACCCCTCCACGGGCACCCCTCCATCGTCTACTGTTCATCCAGCCCTCCACACCACAGGGTCCTGTTCAT
>NC_041387.1:566745190-566748732 GCF_002162155.2 Triticum dicoccoides | reverse complement strand
TGTTCATCCAATCGATCGGCTTCAATTAGCAGCAGTAGCGAAGGAATCGCTCGATCGGGTTCAGTTAACAGCCATCAATCGATCACTCGGGTTCAGTAACACGTAGCCTGTAGTGCAATCGCTCGGGTTCAGTTAGAGCCCAACGCCTCGCTCGGGTTCAGTTAGAGCCAACGCCTCGCACACACGCGCGTACGTGTATGAGAGAAACGCGCATCGCTCGGCCCCCGACCTCCCACCGTAACCGGGAACTCCCCGAAATTTTCCTCGCCCTCGCTTCTACGATGGTTTTTTCCGTCATGGACGGCCAAAAGAATGTCATGAAGCTGCGTCTCTAGCCCGCCCAGGACGAAAAGCCCATTTTATGTCATGATTTTTTGTCATAGAAGTAGGAGCCCACCACATCTATGATGATACCGGGTTTTGTCACAATTATCGTCATAGAAGTGTCATATGTATGACAGAGAAAAATTTCGTTCGGCCCAAAATGTCATGGATGTGTCTTTTTTTTTGTAGTGTGAGCATGATTCCAGGGATGAGAAGATAACCATTGAAGTGGTCAAAATCAGGAACCCATACCAAGCTCTGTTTGGACGGCCGGCTTATGCCAAGTTCATGGCACGGCCATGTTATGTTTATCTACAGCTCAAGATGCCGGGTTACAAAGAGACCATCACAGTGCATGGGAGTCGGAAGATACACTACTGGAATCCACTTCTTTGCCGTCCGCCATGGCGGACAGCAATGGCACAGATCCCGGATGGCAAACATCTTTGCCGTTCGCCAGGAGATGACAAACTGTCCGTCTGAACAGGTGATGACCCACAAGTGTAGGGGATCTATCATAGTCCTTTCGATAAGTAAGAGTGTCAAACCCAACGAGGAGCAGAAGGAAATGATAAGCGGTTTTCAGTAAGGTTTTCCCTGCAAGCATTGAAATTGTAGGCAATAGATAGTGTACTGATAAGATAAATAGTAATGAGCAAAAAGTAAATAAAGTAAATAAAGTGCAGCAAGGTGGCCCAATCCTTTATATATCAAAGGATAAGCCTGGTAAATTCTAATAATGAAGAAGGAGCTCCCGAGGACACATTGGGAATTATCGTCAAGCTAGTTTTCATCACGTTCATAGATTCGCGTTCGGTACTTTGATAATTTGATATGTGGGTGGACCGGTACTTGGCTACTGCCCTAACTTGGACAAGCATCCCACTTATGATTAACCCCTATTGCAAGCATCCGCAACTACAAAAAGGAGTATTAAGGTAAACCTAACCACAGCATTAAACATACGGGTCTATATCAACCCCTAACGAAGCAACACATAAACTAGGGTTTAAGCTTCTGTCACTCTAGCAACCCATCATTTACTTATTACTTCCCCATGCCTTCCTCTAGGCCCAAATAATGGTGAAGTGTCATGTAGTCGATGTTCATATAACACCACTAGAGCAAAAGACAACATACATCTCATCAAAATATCGAACGAATACCAAATTCACATGACTACTAATAGCAAGACTTCACCCATGTCCTCAGGAACAAACGTAACTACTCACAAAGCATATTCATGTTCATAATCAGAGGAGTAATAATATGCATAAAGGATCTGAACATATGATCTTCCACCAAGTAAACCAATTAGCATCAACTACAAGGAGTAATTAACACTACTAGCAACCCACAGGTACCAATTTGTGATTTTGATACAAGATTGGATATAAGAGATGAACTAGAGTTTTGAGAGGAGATGGTGTTGGTGAAGATGTTGATGGAGATTGAGCGCCTCCCGGTGAGAGGATCATTGGTGATGACGTTGGTGATGATTTCTCCCTCCCGGATGGAAGTGTCCCCGGCAGAACAGCTTCGCTAGAGCCCTAGATTGATTCCGCCAAGGTTCCACCTCGTGGCGGCGGAGTTTCGTCCCGTAAACTTGCCCACGATTTTTTCCAGGGTAAAAGTGATGATATAGTAGAACATGGAGGCCGGAGGCCCACCAGGGGGCCCAGGAGATAGGGGGTCGTGCCCTATAGGGGGGCGCGCCCCCCTGTCTCCTGGACAGGGTGTGGGCCCCCAGGCCTATTTCTTTCGCTCATAAGTTCTTATTAAATCCGAAAAGTTGTTTCGTGGAGTTTCAGGACTTTTGGAGTTGCGCAGAATAGGTTTCCAACGTTTGCTCCTTTTCCAGCCAAAATTCCAGCTGCCGGTATTCCCCCTCTTCATGGTAAACCTTGTAAAATAAGAGAGAATAGCCATAAGTATTGAGATATAATGTGTAATAAGAACCCATAATGCAATAAATATTGATATAAAAGCATGATGCAAAATGGATGTATCAACAGGTGAAAGCAAAGGCCTTCTTTGCCGTCCGCTTTTGAGAAACTGACGGCAAATGATTGTGCCATCCGCCGTCTGAGGCCAGCAGACGGCAAAGACTATAGACGGTAGTGGGGTGGCGTCAGAGCCGTTAGGGCGTTAACGGCGCTCTTTGCCGTCCGCCAGCAGACGGCAATGATTCAAATGTCTCTGCCGTCCGCCAGCGGACGGCAAAGAGCTCAGTAAGGTTAGTACTGGGAAGCTGCCATGTGGCCATCTGTGTCGTCTGCCAGTGGACGGCAAAGATTCAAAGGTCTTTGCCATCCGCCAGCAGACGGCATAGCTGACCAAATAGGCAGCCAGTGCTCCCAATTTGCACAGGTGATTGCCGCGTGGCCTCTTAGCCGTCTGCTAGCAGACGGCAAAGCTCTTTGTCGTCTGCTAGCAGACGGCAAAGAGGCTATATATCCCATGTTTTCATTTATATCCATTTAATTTCACTGGAATTCACACACAGATATACATATATATATTTTTTCACAAGCACAACAGACATATGATCTATGCAACACATATATAGGTCCATCCATGACAACATATATACATATATAAGAAACATAGTATCATCTATACATCTTACACTACTACGACAATATTCATCCAACACATTGTTCCATGCATCCATATAACAAGTTCCACATTATTCTTCGACAAAAAAAAACAAGAACAGAGAAACAAGCACCCCATCCATGCAAGCTCCCATATAGTGAATTCAATCTGCAAAATGGTAAACAAGAACTTAGAAGAAGAAGAGGAAGAAAACTAGAAGAAGAAGAAGAAGAAGTAGAAGAAGAAGTAGAAGAAGAAGGAGGAGGAGGAGGAGGAGGAGAAGAAGACTAGAAGAAGGAGAAGAAGACTACAAGGAGAAGAAGAAGTAAAACTTCTTCTTCTTCTTCTTTCCTTCTTATTCCTTCTTTTCTTCCTCTTCCTTGATTTTGTTCATCTTATTATGTCATTTGTGGACAAAATAGGCTAAATTATGTTATAAATGGACTAAATAGGCTAAATAAGAAGAAAAGTGCCATTTTTGAGCTAACGTAGTAAATTATGCCATTTTGACCTAACTAAGCTTATTGTGTCATTTTAGAGCACAAGCTAACTATATGACATTTATGAGGTTAGCAAGGTTATGATGCTATTTACGAATAAAAACAAGTAAGAGGAGGAAA
>NC_041387.1:566692245-566744891 GCF_002162155.2 Triticum dicoccoides | reverse complement strand
AGAAGAAGAAGAAGAACAAGAACAAGAACAACAACAAGAAGAAGAAGAAGAAGAAGAAGAAGAAGAGGAAGAAGAAGAAGAAGAAGAAGAAGAAGAAGAAGAAGAAGAAGAAGAAGAAGAAGAAGAAAAGAAGAAGAAGAAGAAGAAGAAGAAGAAGAAGAAGAAGAAGAAGAAGAAAAAGAAGAAGGAGGAGGAGGAGGAGGAGAAGGAGGAGGAGAAGAAGAAGAAGAAGAAGAAGAAGAAGAAGAAGAAGAGAAGAAAACAAGTAAGACGAGGAAAAGAAGAAGAAAAGAAGAAGAAGAACTTCTTCTTCTTCATCATCTTCTTCTTCTTCTTCTTCTTCTTCTTTTCTTCCTATTCCTTCTTTCCTTCCTCTTCCTTGATTTTCTTCATCTTATTGTGTTATTTGTGGACTAAATAGGCTAAATTATGTCATAAATGGACTAAACAGGCTAAATAAGAAGAAAGTGCAATTTTTGAGCTAACATAGCAAATTATGCCATTTTTGACCTAACTAAGCTTATTGTGCCATTTTAGAGGATAACAAGCTAAGTATATGACATTTATGAGGTTAGCAAGGTTATGATGCCATTTACGAATAAAACCAAGTAAGACAAGGAAAAGAAGAAGAAAAGAAGAAGAAGAAGAAGAAGAAGAAGAAGAAGAAGGTTCTTTCTTCTTCTTCTTCTTCTTCTTTTCTTCTTTTCTTCATATACCTTCTTTTCTTCCTCTTCCTTGATTTTCTTCATCTTATTATGTCATTTGTTGACTAAATAGGCTAAATTATGTCATAAATGGACTAAACAAGCTAAATAAGAAGAAAAATACCATTATCACGGAGGTGTAGGAATGGTCGGGGTTGCACCTTTGGCAGATGGAGGTGAAGGACCGGTCGGGGTTCCGTCATTGGCAGACGCGGAAGGATTGGTCGATGCTTGTCAGGAGCCATGCTGAACCAAAGATCATTTCCAATAATGTCTCGTTAGCATGATGCAAACTGAAATGTGAATAGTAGTAACTAAGGACCATTTAAATCAAACTCACCGTGCCCTCCGGAGCAATCTGGGGCATCGGCGGAGCGCCAGACCGCTTTTCTCGCACATGGTCTGCACATTTGGTTCTCACGAGTCAATCATATTACTTAGTAATGCGAACGTTACATGCATGATTGGGCTAATATGCAGAAGAAACGTACCACGATGAGCTTGTATAGGGCCAGCTGAGACGCATTGTTCCGGTTCCTCTCCTCCTCCAACAACTTAGCCATCCTCTCCTCCCTCTCCCTCTCCCTCTCCCTCTCCGCCGCCTCTCGTTTTGCCTCCTCCAAAAGCTCCTGGGTCTTCAATCTCTCTTTCTGAACCGCTGCCTGCAACACAACACTCCTCATTAGCATTGTAATCATCAACGGACGCACACACACAATGTAATGGAGGAAATGTCAGAGAGTCCGTATAACTAACTGCCACGGCGAGCTCCGCGGGCCATGCACGAGGTGTTATCTTAGGATGAGAGTTAATCTGGCGCTTCTTGATCTGCGGGAGAGTCTTAGGACAATGTAACAGTCGATCAGCAATGGCGGACGAGCCATGGGACCTCCCGCCACCAGATATCATCACTAGCTCTGTATCAAAAGGATCCCGGCTCGGGTTAATGGCCTCCCCTTTCCTCGTCCTCCCCTCGTCTCTATACTTCACAAGCTTGTGGTGGGAGGAGATGTAGGTGAAGTTCTTTGGATGATCTAGGTCAGACTCCGTGAATGCCTTGGCCTTCTTGTAGTGGGCCATATGGGCCATGCCATAGAGGTCGAACACAGAAGGCACAGTCTTCTTGTGGTAGTGCGCCTAAGAGAGAGGAACAAAATATTAGTTAATTAGGGCTCAAGCTAGCATTAAGAATGATATTACTATGTAAATAGTTCATTTTGGAGCTAAGAAAGGTTATTATGTCATTTTCGAGGAAAATAAGCTAAGTTTAGGTCATTTTGGAGCTAAGAAATATTATTATGTCATTTTCAAGGAAAATAAGCTAATTTTAGGTCATTTTGGAGATAATAAATGTTATTATGTCATTTTTGAGGAAAATAAGCTAAGTTTAGGTCATTTTGGAGCTAAGAAAGATTATTATGCCATTTTGACCAAAGTATGCTAATTATGTTATTATTGAGCTATCGAAGGTAGTTATGCCATTTTTAACTAACTAAAGCATATTAAGTCATTTTCTAGAGCTATCTAAAGGTTATTATGTCATTTTAGAGCTAAATATGTCATTATTGAGCTATCCAAGGTAGTTATGCTATTTCTTAGCTAACTAAAGCATATTAAGTCATTATTGAGCTATTGAAGGTAGTTATGCCATTTTTTAACTAACTAAAGCATATTATGTCATTATTGACCTAATTATGACATTATTGAAGTATCGAAGGTAGTTATTATGTCATTTTAACTAACTAAGCATATTAAGTCATTTTGGAAAGGATAAATGCTACCATGAAGAATGAAATTCCATGAATCATGTGGCAAACCACATACCCAGTTATCCCCATACTCAAACAGGTTGGAGCTCCCTTGATGGTGTGGCACACCTTCCATTTGGTCGCGCTTATCCTTGGGACCTGACCCTCACCGGACATCGTGACCCACCCAGGGAAGTGCTGCCGGCAAAGCATGCCAAGGACCTAGTTGGGCCTGCGGACACTACGGTCACGGGGGTAATGCCAGCCCCTGCAGTATGACAAGGCAAACACATTAGATATTAATTTGAAGTATGAAGGCAAAAGGTTAAAAAAATAGTAAATGCACTTACTTCAACCCTTTAGGCGCTATCAACCACCTCTGGTCGGGGGTCGTCGGCATGGGCGGGAGCTTTGTACCGCCACGCCTGTAGACCTTCTTGTCGGTGTCAAAACCGGCGGATCTCGGGTAGGGGGTCCCGATCTTTGCATCAAGGCTGATGGTAACAGGAAGCAAGGGACACAGATGTTTACCCAGGTTAGGGCCCTCTCGATGGAGGTAAAACCCTACTTCGTGCTTGATTAATATTGATGATATGGGTAGTACAAGAGTAGATCTACCACGAGATCGTAGAGGCTAAACCCTAGAAGCTAGCCTATGATGGTATGATTGTAATTGTGATCGACCTTCTAAGGACCAACCTCTCCGGTTTATATAGACACCGGAGAGGGCTAGGGTTTACATGGAGTCAGTTACAAGGAAGGAAATATAATATCTGGATCGCCAAGCTTGCCTTCCATGCAAAGGAGAGTCCCATCCGGACACGGGCCAAAGTCTTGAGTCTTGTATCTTCACGCTTCAATAGTTCGCACGTTGCACACAGTCCGGCTGCCCAGATACCCCCTAATCCAGGACTCCCTCAGTAGCCCCTGAACCAGGTTACAGTGACGATGAGTCCAGTGCGCAGTATTGTCTTCGCCATTGCAAGGCGGGTTCCTTCTCCGAGTACTCCAAAGTAATTATCGAACACGTACACCGTGTCCGGATCTGCAAGATGATCTTCACATGGCATAAATCTGATCTACTGGCAATCTTCGTGTGTCGTGCCCCTGCATCGTGGCCTGGTCCAATGCGAACCAGCGTTTCTTACCCCACAACGACTCGTGTTACGAGGCGGTTTTATTGGCACGTCCCGTCGAGGCAGAGATCATGTTCCTCTTATTACGAGATTTTCCATTAATATGGGCGTGCGTGACCCCACGACGGCCGTTGGTATAACTCTGTGTGTTTTTAGATAAGCCTCAAATGGTCACACCATGGACTATTGATATTCACCCTCTTTATAAAGAGGTCGAGGCCTATGCCTCTTTTCCACCTTCCTTGCGCCTTCTCGTACCTCAAGCTCTAACACCCGAAACCCAAGCTTCGACACCCCAGATCCTACAATATGTCCGGATCCGCCCCTCAGCGCTGATGGGTGCCTCCTCGATTCAAAAGGAAGACATTGTGAGGCTTAGGGAGGTCGGATACCTAACCGCTGATATTCAGCACAGGCTTCCTGCTCCAGTGCAAGTCATCCCCACACCGGAGCTTAATCAGTGTGTCATTTTTGTCCCACACTTCCTCCGCGGCTTGGGCCTCACCCTCGACCCCTTTGTGAGGGGGCTCATGTTTTATTATGGCTTGGACTTTCATGATCTGGCTCCAGACGCCATCCTCCATATCTCGTCGTTCATCATTGTGTGAGAGGCTTTTCTCCATGTCACCCCACACTTTGGCTTATGGCTTAAGACCTTCAATGTGAAGCCGAAGATGATCGAGGGGCGACATGTGGAGTGCAGAGGCGCCGTAATAAGCAGGAACCTCGATGCCCCGTGGCCAGAGGGCTCTTTCTTGGAAGTATCCGATGTATGGCAACGGAGGTGGTTTTATGTCACAGCTCCCAGAGGCACGAAGTGGGTGGCCGCTCCCGAGTTCCGCTCGGGCCCCCCACCACAGCTGCCGTCTTGGACAGACGTAGGGCGGAATTGGGGGCCCGCTGGTGATGTACCAGTACTGCAGAATCACATTCGGGAGTTTCTTGAGAGGGACATTAACCTTGTCAGCATAATGCAAGTGATGCTAATCCGACGGATGTTGCCGTGCCAACGCCGGCCTCTCCGGATGTGGGAGTTCAATCCAGAGCGTCCGCGGACTATCAAGCACTTCTTCAGCTTGAAGCTCAAAGAGATGTGCAAATTATTCTTCCGATAGAAAGTAGAGTGTCCGGACACCACCGAGGATGCGGGCCTAAGCTGCAATCGCCTAGATACCCAAGTAAGTAATCTTATCACCGGACACCTTGTTTTGAGTTTGTCACAATTGTTTATTCTAAATATCCTCCGTGGCCAGGAATGGCTCAGCAAGGCGGAGAGAATCTGGTGTCCGGCGCCACTTCCCAAAGGTTCGCCTAGTCCCACCGTGGCCAAGATGCTTGACCGGGTACTCAGCAGGATGCCCTCGGGGAAGGACAAGGGGAGGAACGAAGAAACCGAACCCCACACGCTACGCATCCGAATCGGGGGAATTGTTACCTCCCCTAAGGAGGATGGTCGGGAAAGAGAGGCTAAGGCCTCCTCCCCGCGCAGGAAGAAGAGGGATGCCTCCGAAGACTTGGAGGCAGAGATGCCCCAACCAGGGAAAAGACATACCTAGGGGGCCTTGTCGCGATGGGCACCCTCAATGCATGATGCCCTCCAACGGGCCAGACCTCAACCGAGCTGTAAGTCAATTCACAATCCGAGGGTACAGTGTTTATCCTAGATCAATAACCAGGATTCAACTTTTTGCAGTCCAGCCAGCGGCTCTTCTCAACGGGGTTCGTCTTCAGGGGACCTTCCTCCGGAGATGATGGAGAGCGAGACCCCACCCGCCTCTCCGACTCACGAAGCAGGCGACACCGAGGTGTCGTCACGGAGGAGTCCGGATCTGCTGAAGCCGGAAGCCAATACATCAGCCGCCCTGAGTCCAGGGCATTTGGCTCACACGGGGGGCGATGGGAAGGGTCCGGCGCAATTCAATGTCCGTTCGGACGTGCTGATGGGCTTACTGGAGCGAGCCGCACTCTCGGAGGAGCACCGCTCGTTAATGAGCGCGGTTCTCAAGAAGATTTCATCCGCTACAAGCGGCTTGAATGAAGCATTCACAAGCCTGCTCACAGGCTTTGAGGTACGTAATGAAGAATACACTATTTCTTTGGCAGTGAAGCACGCGCTAGGTGTGCTCTGTATAGATAGTAGCCCCTGAGACTCTGGTTGCCCGCCCAAGGCGGCAAACGGGGGATCATGAACCAATGATTGTGCTGTAAATATGTGCAGGTACCTGTGGGTCCGGACGCGGCCAGTCCGTTGAAGTTGCCGAACTGACAAGGCAAATTGGATTGATTAATGCCGATATCACGATGGTAAATGAGCGGCTGGACAAATCACAAGCTATGTGTCATGCCTTCCCTTGTATATGAAAATATGAAAGTGGCATGATATTGATGTAATATGTTTGGACTGTAGATGGTGCTGCTTCCATGGAGGCGCTGAGGGTGGAACTTGCTCAAGCCAAGGAACAAGCTCGGGTGAGCAATGCGGCTGCCCTAAAGGCGACCGAGGAATTGAGGGCCAAACAGGCTGCTCATTACCGAAGCGAGGAAAAGATAGCCGAAATGGCTATTGAGTTAAAAGATGCCGCTGACCGGTATGAGCTCCTTAAAAAGGAACATGAGGATAACTCGGCCGAACTAAACAAGGCACTGAATGCCACCAAGGAAATCTGGACCGAGCTCAGGGGTGCACGGGAGGAGGTTCAACAGGCCGGTGAAATCGCAGCTGGGGGCTCCTATTTGCTGCGGACGAAGTTTTTTGATCCGAAGTACGCTCCCCTGGATGGACCCTAGAGTCTTGCAGACGCATATGCGGATTTGGTGAAAAGTACGGCTGACGCTGCCGACTTCTTCAAAGGTCAAGGTGACAAGGAAGTGGAGAAGCTTTTCTGGTCGCAATTCCATGTTCCCACTCGCGCGCTGCCGTTAAGTGACAAGATGGCTGCTGTAGCAGAGCTTCACAGGCTGTCCGGTCTTGCAATATGGTCTATAATAGACCATCTTTGGCCAAAAGGGCCTAAGCCAGACAGTTACTCTGGTTTGGTGCAACAGTTCCTTGGGGTCGTGCCTCGGATCGATGTCATGAGGAGATCGGCGTGTATAGAAGGTGCACAGATGGCTCTTGCCCGTGTTAAAGCCTTTTGGACGGATATGGATGCCACCATTATAGCGGCCCAGGATCCGGTGGGAGGCCAATATCCGGCCGAGCACTACTTGGCGCAGGTCACAGAAGGTGCCCGCCTAATAGAGGCGCAATGCTCGAAGAATGTCTTGTTCGAATGATGAAATCATTGTAAAAACAATGTTTATTTTGATTGTGAGGCTATATTTATTCTATTTGCCTGAGAATATGATTATGTCCCTTGTGCGGCCATTTATATATATATGCATATATAAATATGAAATCCGAAAGTTAGCAGTCGTTGGCTTCAGCCCCCACGCATACAATGCGGGGGTGTTCGCGAAGAAATATGCTTAATAACACTTGATTCAACGTCTTTGTCCATTAAGGAGGTGATTGCACGTCGAACTAGGCAACCGGACTATATAGCTGTAACACTTTCGCTTAGCCGTGGGAGTCTAACATTGGGGCTACTATGTAGCCCCTGGTACTTTCGCGTGCATCGGAATACGGGCGCGTATGTACATGACCTGGAAATGGCCCTTCGTTAATGCGGAGGAATCCTAAAGATTCCGGTGAGTCCTCGAGTGGTTGAACAGTCTCTCGCTGCTTCATGACAGTCAGTTTTCGGCTTTCTCTACTGAGGTGCTCATCCGGAATAACCAGGGCACAATCGCAGTAGTTCTCCTTTGGCCACCTTAGCCGATAATAACGGAACGTAAGGCGGCAAACCCAGGAGCCGGGCAAACCCAACAGTTGACCAAAGACATGATTCGGAGCTGATGCATATAAGTCCTAACTCGTGACGCCGAACACTCCCGAAGGTGTTCGGACTTTATAATAGATGATGGGCTCAAGAATGCCTACTCATTATAAACCCTGTGTTTCCAGGTACGTCCGTTAATCTGTCACGGCGAGATGCAAAAAATGGAAGTATCCTCTGTGGGTATGGAACCCATGGGATGGTTAAACAACAAGAGGCAATAGAAAAGGTTTACACAGGGTCTTAATCTAAAAAGAATCCTATTGAACGGGGCCCTGCTGCACGTCTGTGCCTTTGTCTCCATTGTGTCGTATCCTGGAAGGGTATCGCGCAAACGTTGTATGTGGAGAAAGAAAACTCATAGGAGGTTACAACGTTAGTATGCAATGGATAGTAAAAGTGTAAGCTGTTGGCCTGCCAATAAGGTTGAGCCAAGTGTGGGGCTTTATTAGGTAGTTATAGCCCCTCCTATCTGCTATAGGATTACATATATGGTGCCCTGGTTCGTTCTGGGCTATCGGACTCGTCTAACCGTGTCCATGGTCTTAACGACCGGTCATATTTTATTTTGATGTTGGAGGTTGCTTATAGTCCGGCCGCGAGGGCCGTCGCATGTTCCTCTGCGCATGACGAGCGCTCTGTTATTCCGCTGACGATGATGACGCCGCGTGGATCGGGCATCTTAAGTGTAAGGTAGCCATACTGCGGCAATGCGTTGAAGCGGGCGAAGGCCGTTCTTCCGAGCACTGCGTGATAGTCACTTTGGATGCACTACAAAAAAAGACACATCCATGACATTTTGGGCCGAACAAAAGAAAATTCTGTCATACATATGACACTTCTATGACGATAATTGTGACAAAACCCGGTATCATCATAGATGTGGTGGGCTCCTACTTCTATGACAAAAAATCATGACAGAAAATGGGCTTTTCGTCCTGGGCGGGTCAAAGACGCAGCTGCATGACATTCTTTGGGCCGTCCATGACGGAAAAAAACCGTGGTAGAAGCGAGGGGGAGGAAAATTTCGTGGAGTTGCCGGTTACGGAGGGAGGTCGGGGGCCGAGCGATGCGCGTTTCTCTCGTACACGTGCAAGGCGTTGGCTCTAACTGAACCCGAGCAAGGCGTTGGGCTCTAACTGAACCCGAGCGATTGCACTATAGGCTACGTGTTACTGAACCCGAGCGATCGATCGATGGCTGTTAACTGAACCCGATGGAGTGATTCCTTCGCTACTGTTGCTAACTGAAGCCGATCGATTGGATGAACAATGAGCGTTGCGGGGGGAGGGGGTTGGATGGATAGTGAGCGGTGGTGTTGCCTCTAGATGAACAGGACTCCGTGGTGTGGAGGGCTGGATGAACAGTAGACGGTGGAGGGGTGGCCGTGGAGGGGTGGTTGAACTGGACCCCATAGTGTGGAGGGCTGGATGAACAGTAGATGGTGGAGGGCTAGATGAATAGTAGATGGTGGAGGGGTGGTTAAACAGTACCCGGTGGAGTAGCGTGCGGTGGAGGCTGGATGAACAGGAGCCCGTGGAGGCTGGTGGACGTCGACGGTAGCCCGTGGAGGCTGGAGGAGGTCGACGTTGGAGATGAACGGTATCCTGTGGAGTCCCGTTTTGCGGTACGGCACACCCCTCCCAATGAACAGGCCCCCGTTTCGACCGTAGCGCTCCAACACAAGTCCGTTTCGTCCGTTCTGCGGTACGCCACACCCCTCCCGATCAGCAGGACCCCCGTTTTGACCGTAGGAGGTCCATTTTGTCCGTTTTGCGGTACGCCACACCTCTCCCGATCAACAGGACCCCCGTTTCGACCGTAGGAGGTACGTTTCCTCCGTTTTGCGGTACGCCACACCCCTCCCGATCAACAGGACCCCCGTTTCGACCGTAGGAGGTCCGTTTCCTCCGTTGCACGATACGCCACACCCCTCCCGATCAACAGGACCCCCGTTTCGACCGTAGGAGGTCCATTTCCTTCGTTATGTGCTACGCCAGGCCTCCTTTCCATCGCCTGTTCCATCCAAGCCCTCCCGATGAACACGGCCACACATTCCGTTCCGACCCAGCCGGTTGGCTCCCCATGAACACGATGACGACGTTGTTTCTCCGTTCCGACCCAACCATGTACGTATGCGCGAGTAGGCGTTTGAGACCCCTCCCGTATGTACACATACATGGCAGTATTTTCTTTCTTGCACCATGGCCGCTGTACGTACGTGTACATGCTACGTGCGCGCCTCTACTACGACATGTGCGTGCCTCTACTACGACACGTGCGCGCCTCTACACCGACCAGTATGTTCGTACACGTTCGCAACCAGAATGACAACGCTACGTACGCTTTGACCAGGTCGGTCCCGACTGTCAGGCACTTCCTTGCGTGCGAAAATGTAGCTGGTGGGTCCTAGCAGTCAGAGGGGCGAATCGTTTTTTTTTGCCCGGACGCACTTCCTTCCGTGCGAAGGTGTAGCTGGTGGGTCCCAGCAGTCAGGGGTGAAACATTTTTTCGCGAAATACGGTGGCCCGTCCGGTGGGTCCCCGCTGTCAGGTGGAGGAATAATTATTTTCCGCGTAATAAGGAGGCACTTCCTTGCTGCGGCCGTGGACCCAGCTGTCAGCCTCTCCACATACAGTCCACGTCCGATGGATGTCGTTCCTTGACCACGTTGACCACGCCGCGCCGAGAGCACCAGGGCGGTGGACGACGGCGAGGCCTAGGAAGGGGACGATGGGGAGCCGGGGAAGACGCGGTAGTGGAAGCCCACGCCGAGAGCAGTACGAGGGTTCACTGGTTCGGCTATGGTGTGAGGCTACCGTCGCCGCAGGGCTTGGCCAGCGGTGGGAATAGTAGGGGGCGGTGAGGCTTCCGCGGCAGCACATCCGGCCACAGGAGGCAGGATCATGCGGCACGACCGGCGCTGGTTTGGGCGGCTGGAGCAAGAAGACCAGAGGTTGAAGAAGCACTACGGCCGTTGGATGGACATCATACGGTCACTGGAGCTAGAATCGTTTATATTGAGTAAGTTGAAAAAGCCCTCCGTCCCCGTCAACTTAGTAGGCCCACAAGTCAGCCTCCCACCAAGGTGGGTCCCAGCTAGCAAGGGGGTATTCATTTTTTTGTCCGTAATAAGGAGGCACTTTCAGTGGGTCCGAGCTGACAGCAGGGGGAACATTTTTTTTTGCAAAATACGGTGGCCCATCGGGTGGGTCCCAGCAGTCAGGGGCAAACGTTTTTTTTGCGAAATACTGGTGGCCCGTCCGGTGGGTCCCTCCTGTCAGGTGGAGGAATAATTATTTTCCGCGTAATAAGGAGGCACTTCCTTGCGGCTGCCGTGGACCCAACTGTCAGCTTCTCCACGTATAGTATTCTTCCGATGGAATTCGGTCGTTGACCACATTGACCATGCCGTGCAGAGAGCACCACGGTGGTGGACGACGGCGAGGCCTAGGAAGGGGACGGCGCGGAGCCGAGGAAGACGCGGCAGTGGATGCCCACGCGGAGAGGAGTACGAGGGTTCACTGGTTCGGCTGCGCTGCCTCGCCGCAGAATAACAGGGGGTGTGGGTGAGTGGAGTGGAGGGATGGCCTGGTCAGCGGTGGGAGTAGTATGGGGGCGGTGAGGCCTCCGCGGCAGCACAGCCGGCCACGGGAGGCAGGAGCAGGGCACGACCGGCGCTGCTTTGGGCGGCTGGAGCAAGAAGACCAGAGGTTGAAGAAGCACTACGACCGTTGGATGGACATCGTACGGTCAGTCGAGCTAGAATCGTGCATATTGACTAAGTTTACAAAGCCCTTCGTCCCCCTCAACTTAGTAGGCCCACTGTATTGGGTCCCAGCTAGCACGGGGAGTATTCTTTTTTTTGGGCATAATAAGGAGGCACTTCCTTGTGTGCGAAGATATAGCTGGTGGGTCTGAGCTGTCAGCGGTGGTAACGTTTTTTCGCGAAATACAGAGGCCCTTTCAGTGGGTCCCAGATGTCAGGTGGAGGAATCATTATTTTGCGCGTAATAAGGAGACATTTCCTTGCGTGCGGCCATGGACCCAGCTGTCAGCCTCTCGACGTACAGTCCACTTCCGATGGATGTCGTTCATTGACCACGATGACCAGGCCGTGCCGAGAGCACCAGGGCAGTGGACGACGGCGAGGCCTAGGAAGGGAACACCACATAGCCAGGGAATACTCGGTAGTTATTTCCCACGCAGAGGAGTACGAGGGTTTACTGGTTCGTCTGCCGTCGCCGGAGAATAACAGCATGTGTGGGACTGAGGGTGAGTAGAGGGATAGCTAGGCCAGCGATGGGAGTACGGTGGGGCGGTGAGGCCTGCGTGGCAGCACAGCCGGACGCGAGTAGGAGGGAGCAGGCAGTCCCGTCGGCGCTTGTTTGAGCGGCTGGAGCAGGAAGAGCAGAGATTGAAGAAGCACGACGGCCGTTGGATGGACATCCAACAGTATACAGGCCATCTGTGGAAAGCCTCAAATCTGTGGAAAACAGCATACAGCCCATCTGCCATTATTTCAAATAGTTTACAGCCCATTTGCTAATTCTTATGGGTTTTTTTGGAGCCCATATTCTTTTTGTTAGCATTACAACCCATATTGTGGCCACGGTTAAAAAATTATACGAAATTTTGCATATGGCGGTGCCGCCTGAAATGTTTTTAATCCCGAAATTTCGAGTCACATTCAGACTGATTTTAAAAATAAATGTATATCAATATAAAATCCAATAAATTGTCCATGCATAAAAATCAATGCAATTTAAAATCTCGAAATCAAAAAAAGATATTTGAAACTAATTGCCGGTTTGATGTGTTTTAAAAATGTACAACCCATTTCTCATTACTGATAGGCCATTTTCTCGGCCAGCCGAATGAGGCTCTCCTCGTCTAGCCTAATAGGCCTGGTAAAGTGACTTACTTGACAAATCAGAAAAAACTGGGCTAGCCATTTTCAAAAAGAAAAAAACTACTGGGCTGGTCTGTGGTAAACATAAAAGAAAAGGCTGTCTAGACAGGCCAGAGTGTCCCGCACAGCCCAATTGACACCCTTCTTCCGTCTCAAAAACAAATTAGATAAATGCCACTCCAATTATGGCGATTCATAAAAATGCCACTCCAATTTCCAATTTTGAAAAATGACACTACAATTTTTGCAAACTTTGAAAAACGCCACTGGAATTTTTCAAAGTTTGGAAATTGCAGTGGCATTTCTCGGAGGCATTTATCAAATTAACCAAAAACAAAAATAACTGGGCGAGCTGCTAGGTCCCTGGTGTCAGCCGCTTGTTGTGCAATTCTCTCGTTTATTGATTATGTTGACAATGGCATGGGACCCAGATGTCAGAAATCCACTAGGAGGAGCCATTTTTTTGATTGGCTTGAAATAAGGAGGCACTTGCTTGCGTACTTCCATGACCTTGGCAGGTCCCTGCTGTCATGCTCTCCACATACAATCATCTCCTCGTTGTGTACGCGTCAACTTGCTAGGCCCACAAGTTAGCCTCTAAACCCGTGGAGGACAAATACAACCCATTTAAAAAAATAACAGCCCATTCCATACATTCAAACGGAAATTTCAACATTCAGAGCAAAGTAACAGGTCTGGTCCCCATATAGAGTACTGAACTTCCACGTTGACAACCATCATAGCTAAGTTAACTATCTGCTCCCACTAGACAAGTACTAACTTACTCTTAGCTAACTAGACGATGCCGGCAGTACACGCTAAACGCTGGCACCGGCGTCCTGCGCCTCGCCTCGGACTTGCCAGAGGTGCGATAGGGCGTGTTGCTCGCGCGCATTGGCCCTTTCCATACCGGCGTGGTCCACCGAAGCTTCGGCTTCCAAGCAGGAAACCCACTTGACGAGCTGGTAGTAAAAATCAGCGTCATGAACGCGTGCGTGCCCGATAGCCTCCAGGGCTATTTGTCGGGCGCCGGCCTCCACGTAGTCGGCCCAGTTGCGGGCGCTCTGCTCGTGACTCAAAGCGTCGGTGCGCTGCTGCTCCATGTCCCGCTGGCGGCGCAAATCGGCGATACACTGCTCCTCCGCCAGACGGTCGCGTTCCAACAACTCCTGCTCCTCCGCCATGCGGTCGCGCTCCAACAACTCCTTGATCTGCGCGTTGCCATCTAATTACAGATAGAATGCTTCCTCCCTCCGTTTGCCTTCCGGTGAAAAACCGAACACTAATTCCGGCAATGACCGCCTCCGGCGGTGACTGCCTCCGGCGTCACCTACCGCGGACGGGCGAGGGCATGGCGGACGTGGCGAGCGATGTCGGGCCAGTGGGGGCTTATGAGGATATGGTGAGTTGGGTCACGGTGGCACTGGAGAAGGCCGGGAGACAATACTTATAGGGGGAAGGTAGCGCGACGGTCATCGGAATTCAATGCATAATGGCTTAGCGCGCCAGCTTGCCATGGAAAACTAGGGAAACTGAAATTATAACTGTGCCGTCCCATCCCATCTGGGTCGCACGCCGGCATGGCGGTCAAACGAGTGCACTCGAATCATCTCCCTCCTTGTCAATAATGATTTCATGGATTTAAAAAGCCCGCAACAATTAAAGCATATCTTTTTTCACATCAATTAGCTGCCTTAATTATGGCCGGCTGCATGTAGGCACTCAGAATCGCTCGCAGGAAGTACGCGAAGGAGCATGCAACGAGTCGCAGCCGAGGGCACGCATGCAGCCACTTAAATCGCTGGAATTAATTAGGCTTAAACTTCTACATGCCGTTAATTATTGCCATGCCTTGGTCTTGCTGCTTTTCTCACGGGACTAATAAACGCGGACGGAGGGAGTACCTTGGTTGGTGAGAGGTTTGAATTAAGCCCTGCAAACCGGAAAGGAGGTACTAGTACGTGCGTGATCCGCTATTTATTCGTGTAGGATCGAGTAGGTCGTTTCTTGAATTGAGCCCTGCAAACCGGAAAGGAGGTAGTATGTGGGTGATATGCTATTTATCCGTGTAGGATCGATAGTGTAGCTTGTTAGTTTCTTCAAAGGTAGGAATTTTTATCCATGTAGGATCGATAGTGCAGCTTGTTAGTTTCTTCAGAGGTAGGTGAGGGAGTCCTGGATTAGGGGGTGTCCGTATGGCCGGACTAAGACCTTTGGCCGGACTCCCGGACTATGAAGATACAAGATTGAAGACTCCGTCCCATGTCCGGATGGGACTTTCCTTGGCGTGGAAGGCAAGCATGGCGATACGATATGAAGATCTCCTCCCATTGTAACCGACTCTGTGTAACCCTAGCCCTCTCCGGTGTCTATATAAACCGGAGAGTTTTAGTCCGTAGGACGAACAACAATCATACCATAGCCTAGCTTCTAGGGTTTAGCCACTCCGATCTCGTGGTAGATCTACTCTTGTACTTCCCATATCATCAATATTAATCAAGCAGGAGTAGGGTTTTACCTCCATCGAGAGGGCCCGAACCTGGGTAAAAACATCGTGTCCCTTGTCTCCTGTTACCATCCGCCTAGACGCACAGTTCGGGACCTCCTACCCAAGATCTGCCGGTTTTGACACCGACATTGGTGCTTTCATTGAGAGTTCCTCTGTGTCGTCGCCTTTAGGCCCGATGGCTTCTTCGCTCGTCAATCGCAATGCGGTCCGGGACGAGACTTTTCTCCCCAGACAGATCTTCGTATTCGGCGGCTTCGCACTGCGGGCCAACTCGTTCGGCCATCTGGAGCAGATCGAAAACTACGCCCCTGGCCATCAGGTCAGGTTTTGAAGCTTAAACTACACGGCCGACATCCGCGGGGACTTGATCTTCGACGGATTTGAGCCACTACCGGACGCGCCGCACTGTCACGATGGGCATGATTTAGCTCTATCATCGGACAACGCCCAAAGCGTCGCTCAGGTGTCCGCTCCAACCATTAGCTCGGAGCCCACCATGTCAGTCGGGGACGGACGGTTGGATGCCGCCCCGGAAACTGCAACCTCTACGGTGATAGAGCCGGATACCAGCCTAGTCCCTCGCAAGGCCCCTGACTCCAAGGTGCCGGACTCCGATACGGACTCCATAAATACCGCACCTCTTCCGATTAAGCCTGATTTGGCTCCGGTCATGGAGTTCACCGCCGTAGACGTCTTTCAGCACTCGCCTTTCGGCAATATCCTGAATTCATTAAAGTCTCTCTCTTTGACATGAGATCCCTGGCGGAACTATGGCCAACACGGTTGGGATGCGGACGACGAAGAAATTCGAAGCCCACCCACCACCCACTTCATAGCCACTGTCGACGATTTAACCGACATGCTCAACTTGGACTCCGAAGACATCTACGGCATGGACGCCGATGAAGGAGACGATCAAGAACCAACACCTATAGGGAACTGGAAAGCCACCTCGTCACATGACATATACATGGTGGACACCCCTAAAGCGGGGGATAGCAAGGAGAAAACGGAGGATGACCCCTCCAAGAAGCAGCCGAAGCGCCGACGTCAGCGGCGCTGCTCTAAGTCCCGCCAAGGCAAAAATGGTGATTCCGGCACCGGAGATAACAACATGCCGGACAGTGCCGAAGACAACCCCCTCCAATAGGACTCAGTGCAGGAGGATGAAGAAGCCGACCCTCATGAGAGAGCGGCCGACAAAGAGGATGAGGACGACAATTACATGCCTCCCTCCGAAGATGAGGCAAGCCTCGACGACGACGAATTCGTCGTGCCAGAGGATCCCGTCGAACAAGAGCATATCAAACGCAGGCTCGTAGCCACAGCAAGCAGCCTCAAGAAGAAACAGCAGCAGCTTGGAGGTGACCAAGACTTGCTATCCGACAGATGGCCGAAGTCCTGGCGGTCGAAGAATATAAACTAGAACGCCCATCCAAGAGCTACCCAAAGCGCAGGCTGCTACCCCAACTGGAGGAGGAAGCTACTAAACCAACATCACCAGCGTACGATGCGCCCGACCGGCCACCCCGTGGCCCTGATAGAGAGGCCTTCGGGCCCTCAACCCAAGCCGCACCCTGACACCGCTCAAAACATACCAGAGTACGGAGAGACGCAATAGACCTGCGAGACATCTTGGAGAATAAGGCAAGGAAAACAAGATCGATGTAAGGATCGCATGGGCGCCCCGCTTCACGTGATGCTAGCCGTCACACCGGACATAATAAGTATGGCCCGGCCGAATACAACAGACCAAGCTCGTTCGAGCTGCGTCGTGATATAGCCGCACACCCACTATGCTTCACAGACGAAGTAATGGATCATCAAATCCCCGAGGGCTTCAAACCCGTAAACATCGAATCATACGATGGCACAACAGATCCTGCGGTATGGATGGAGGATTATCTCCTTCATATCCACATGGCCCGTGGTGATGATCTACATGCCATCAAATACCTTCCGCTCAAGCTTAAAGGACCAGCTCGACATTGGCTTAACAGCCTGCCAGCAGAGTCAATGAGTTTTTGGGAGGACCTAGAATCCGCATTCCTTAACAACTTCCAGGGCACGTATGTGCGACCACCAGACGCCGATGACCTAAGCCACATAACACAGCAGCCAGAGGAATCGGCCAGACAATTCTGGACACGGTTCCTAACAAAGAAAAACCAAATAGTCGATTGTCCAGACGCCGAGGCCCTTGCAGCCTTCAGGCACAACATCTGAGACGAATGGCTTGCCCGGCACCTAGGATAGGAAAAGCCAAAATCCATGGCAGCCATCACGACGCTCATGACCCGCTTCTGTCCGCTCGTAGCAATAACATAACCAAGAACCCCGGCAATTCAGATATCAAGGATAACAACGGCAGGTCACGTCGCAACAAGCATAAGCGCCGCATTAATGGTGACAATATTGAAGATACAGCAGTTAACGCCGGATTTAGAGGCTCCAAACCCAGTCAGCGGAAGAAGCCATTCAAAAGAAACCCTCCGGGCCCATCCAAACTTAGACCGGATACTCGATCGCTCGTGCCAGATACATGGCACCCCCGAACAACCAGCCAACCACACCAACAGGGATTGTTGGGTGTTCAAGCAGGCAGGCAAGTTAAGTGCCGAAACCAGAGACAAGGGGCTGCGTAGCGACGACGAGGAGGAGTCCCGGCCGCTGAACAACAGAGGACAGAAGGGATTCCCCCCGCAAGTGCAGACGGTGAACATGATATACGCAACCCACATCCCCAAAAGGGAGCGGAAGCGTGCTCTCAAGGACGTCTATGCGTTGGAACCAGTCGCCCCAAAGTTCAACCCGTGATCCTCCTGCCTGATCACTTTTGATCGAAGGGACCACCCCACTAGCATCCGTCACGGCGGATTCGCCGCATTGGTCCTAGACCCAATTATTGACGGATTTCACCTTACTAGAGTCCTAATGGACGGCGACAGTAGCCTGAACCTGCTTTACCAGGACACAGTGCGAAAAATGGGCATCGATCCTTTAAGGATTAAACCCACAAATACAACCTTCAAAGGTGTCATACCAGGTGTAGAGGCCAGCTGTACAGGCTCGGTTACACTTGAAGTGGTCTTCAGATCCCCGGATAACTTCGGAAGCGAGGAGTTAATCTTCGACATAGTCCCATTCCGCCAAGGCTATCACGCCCTGCTGGGACGAACCGCATTTGCGAAGTTCAATGCAGTGCCGCACTATGCATATCTCAAGCTCAAGATGCCAGGACCTCTCGGAGTCATCACGGTAAATGGAAACACCGAACGCTCTCTCTGAACGGAGGAGCACACGGCGGCCCTGGCGGCGGAAGTACAGAGTAGCCTCTCCAGGCAATCCTCCAACCCAGGTATCAAACGTCCGGACAATGTCAAGCGAGCCCGAAGTAACCTACAACAAATCCGGCTGGCACGTCCCGAGCAAGCATAGCAGTGCGGCCCCAACCCCAGCCCCCGCCAAATGGCGATACTGGTACCACGCGTACATAACTACGCCTTAGAGATACCACGGTCATAAGGGGAGGGGCACAACAATGGCACGCCTAGAAGACGGCTCAACCGCACTAAGGGGCTCACTATTCCGCCGTTTACTTTTTATACACTTTCAGGACCCAACTATTTGGAAGGCCTGTCCGGCAATACACTCGCCGATCACACGATGCAATAGCCAGGGAGAGAACAAGCCACGTCAAAAGTCCAGGTGGTCTCTATAACGAGTTTAATACCTGTTTTACTTACAATCCCGCAGCTTGCCCCTGGAGGGGAACATGTCAAATACTCCCATCTCTTGCTTACCACACTTCTTGGATCGTTTTGCTTTCGCAACAACCCTTTTTTAATAAACAATATATAGCTCTTACCTATTATTTTACTTATCTAGTTTTTATACAAATATGTTCAGTCATGACATTGTGCAACCGTACACTTTGGTGCGGACAATACACCAGGGGCTTACAACACCCCATAACATGGTGTGAGAAGACCGAACACTCTCACGAGTGCGGCACCTCGAACTTATAGCACTATATGCATCGGCTCCGAATCATGTCTTTGGTCAATAGTTGGGTTGCCCGACTCCCATGTTTTGGTACATTATGTTCCGCATTGTTGGCTAAGGTAGCGCTAGGAGAACTACTGCGATTGTGCCCCAGTTGAGCTGGGTTAACACCTCAGTAGAGAAAGCTAAAACTGACTGTCATGATAGTGCGAGAGACCGGTCGCTGTTCGCGAGGTTTTTTCGAGTCCTTAAAGACTTATGCCGCTTCGAGCGACGAACCGGACTTATCCGGCCTAGGCGTGGATAGCACCCCGAACTCGGTCTTCCGAATACTAGGGGCTTCGCCGAAATTTAAAATTATAGAATTCTATGGCTAAGTGAGAGTGATAAATCACTATAAGTCCGACGGCCTGGTTCGTTGTGCTGAACGCCTCCCTAGATGGACCCAAGAATGGGAACAAGAGCGCTCAGGTTTATCCCGAACACCCCAGCACTCGTGGCATGGGGGTCGAAGCCGACGACTTGCATCTTTCAGATTTGATAAATGGCTGCACAGAAGGTAATATTTTAAATCAACAAGCGTTGCTTAACGCATATGACCAAAGCTTCAGTGTACAGGATAACACATGCGAGTCTACTCAAATATTACATCTTTGGAGCACTCATCCGCTATACGGCGGGCGCCCTTCATAATGCCATTATAATACATCTCGGGCGTACTATACTCCTTGCCCGGCGGTGGCGCGTCCGTCAACAGCTTCTCCGCATCTAGCTTGCCCCAGTGCACCTTAGCGCGGGCAAGGGCCCGACGGGCACCTTCAACACAAACGGAGCGCTTGATGACCTCAATCCACGGACACGCGTCCACCAGCCGCCGCACCAGACCGAAGTAGCTCCCAGGCATGACTTCTCTAGGCCACAGCCGAGCTATGAGGCCCTTCATGGCTTGTTCGGCCACCTTGTGGAGCTCGACCAGCTGCTTCAGCTGGTCGCTCGGGGGCATCGGATGTTCGGCCTCAGCATACTGAGACCAGAACACCTTTTCCGTTGAGCTCCCCTCTTCGGCTCGGTAGTATGCGGCGGCGTCAGACACGCTACAAGGCAGATCGGCGAACGCTCCTGGAGAGCTCCAGATTTGAGTAAGTAGCAGATAATTAACTTTTATATTTTTGCTTTGCATAAAGAATGCCTTACCCGCCGCTATCTTCTTCATCACCTCGATCTCCTGAAGGGCCTTTTGGGCTTCGGCCTTAGCGGTCTTGGCACTCTCAAGAGCCAAGGCAAGCTCGGACTCTCGAGTCTTCGAGTCACGCTCCAAACTCTCGTGTTTTTCCACAAGAGCCTGGAGCTCTTGCCACACCTCCACCACCCGCGCCTCCTGCTTCTCTCGCTCGGTGCGCTCCAAGGCCGCACTCTTCTCGGCCTTGGAGACCGCCTCTTTCAGGGTCACCACCTCGTTCGTGGCTCCTGCAACATTAACGTTGGTCCTGTTATTATTTTGCAACCAAGTATTTCTATATACATTTACAGGAGGTACTATGTACCCTCTTTATCCTTGAGCTGCTTCTTGGCACGGCCGAGCTCGCTCTCGGACCGCTTGAGGCTTTCCTTCAATGCATTGACCTCCGCAGTAAGTGCGGCAGTGGTCAGCAGCGCAGCCTGCACTCCCATATTGACATATTTCTATTAGACTCCTGTGTACATCTTTTTTAGATCCTCAGCTCGGCTTTTCTTTCCGAACACCGAACTGAGCATCAGGGGCTACTGTCTATGCGGTAATATTTATATATATATATATTTTCGAACACATACCTCAAAGCCCGTTAACAGGCTTGAACAGGCTTCCGTCAGCCCGCTTTTGGCGGACTGAACCTTCTGAATCACTGCAATCATAACAGTGCGGTGTTCCTCGTTGATGGAGGCACTGTTAAGCGCCTCCAGCAAATTGTTCGGTGCCTCCGGATGGACGGAAGTCTCCGGCGTCGTAGGCTTGCCCTTCTTATGAAGGCGCCGCTTGTCGGACTCCAGAACCGCTAATGGTTCCGGAGCAGTGTCCGGCCCGGGGCCAGACTTAGATCCCTCCGGGGCTTTACCCCCTTTGGCCCGGAGTCCGGAAGGTTGCCTTGTGGCGCCTCCGGGACCGCCTCCTCCTGGTTTTGTCCCCTACGGGACTCCACCTCAGCGTCATCTGTGGGGAGAGGGGAGGAGGCCGTCGGAAGTGAAGCGTTATTCACGTCCGACGAATTCAGAGAGCCGCTCGACGAATCGCCAAGCTGAGCTCGGGGTGGACTGCATAATTAGATTCGGCGTTAGAAGATATCGAATGATAAAGGAGTGCAATAAGTCATTCGGGGAGGCGGACACTTAAGATTTGGCCAGGGGCTTGAGCCTGGATGGCCATTCCCCCCCCCCCCCGCCGTCTTCGGCGTCGGGGGCGTAGTCCGGCAGAAGGGTCTTCCCCTTCTTGGACCCTACGGCTTCCCCAGTTGGGGCGGCCTTTCTTTTCGTGCCTCCCCCCGTTGGAGGGGGAGAGGCTTCTTCTTCTTCTTCCTCCTCCTCATCTTTGGAGGCGGAGGGAGCGTTGGGGTTGTTGGGCAAATCCGACGCCCCCGGACACCGGGAACTCCTTGGGGACCCCGTGGCCTTCTCCTTGGCCTTCTTCTCCGGCACCACGTGAGGTGCCGGAACCAACAGCTTTGCTAATTGCGCGTCTGCTGGGCCTTCGGGCAAAGCAGCCGGACAGTCAAACTATCCGGATGTCCTCTTCCAGCCCTGTCAAAGGAACGGGAGTTTAGATCCCACATAAAGTCACACTATGAAATTTGGGTATCCCGTAAGGGACTAAATGTAAGCTTACTTCGGAGGCTTGACGTTTGGCGCAGAATCCGCAATCCTCGATGACGGGAGGGGGGTGTCAGGACCCCGACTCAATGCCACATCGATCTAGCATGTAACACCTCATATCACTTTGCGGCCTCACGCACGGTATTCCCACGGGTGTCGCCTTACCTTTGCCCGGGACCGTTTGCGTCTTTTGGCACACGTATATGATAGTGTCGCTAGCATCCATATGATAAGGAGCCCGGGCTGACATGGCTAGTCGTGAACCCAAAGTGGCACTAACTTACAGGGACAGGCATCCATGACCCAGCATCGAACGTGTCGGTCATCAGCGAGTGAATCCAGGCTGTAGCACTGGGCTAGCAGGACTCTGGTGAACCGGGCTGTAGCGGGCTAACAGGACTCCGGTATTCATCGCGTGACATTTCCCCGAAGGGACAGACACAGGAACAAAGAAGGACACATGCCGGCCAGCCTAAGTGTTCCGGAGCAGTAGCAAGCTACCAGTGGAAACACTAGGAGACATTTCCCGGTAAGAGAGGCTACTAAGGATAAACAACTAGATAGCCAGATCCCACACATACCAAGCATTTCAATAACATACACACAATATGCTCGATATGTGCAAATACAACATGGCATCACAACATGACTCTACGACTCAAGTATTTATTCAATAGGCTCCGAGGAGCGAGATATTACAAACATGGGTCTCATGACCCAACAATCAGAGCATACAAGTCAAACACAAACGGAAGCTATCATGTCTGAGTACAGACTTCTATAAATGGAAAAGGCTGAGAAGCCTGACTATCTACCAGATCCTGCCGAGGGCACAAGATTGTAGCTGAGGTAACAAGCTAAATGTCGACGTCCACGCGGTACTACTAGCGAGACTGAAGTCTCTCTGCAAAAACATAAATTAAGCAACGTGAGTACAAATGTACCCAGCAAGACTTACATCAGATCTATCTACATATGCATCATTATCAACAAGGGGGTGGTGGGGTTTAACTGCAGCAAGCCAGCTTTGACTCGGTGGCTATCCTAAACTACGACTGCAAGTAACTCTTTTGAGGTGGCGCACACGAGTCCACATATTCACCATATCAATACACCACTATGGATCCGCTCCCGTCTCCCTACGAGAACGCCCTCCATAGCACTCACGCTTATCTTGCGTATTTTAGAGTATCCACTTTCACTTGTCTATGAACTATGCAAGGGGTCCAAGTTTCCATATCCGAGGAATCCGGCTATTCGAATAGATAATGATAACCCTGCATGGGTGTACTTCTTCACACACGCTCCCGCCACTTATCGCCCTGTACACGTCATGTACCTCGGCAACCTTCAAGCGGAAGCCGGGTGAGGGAGTCGGCCACGACCTGACTAACCAAACAAGTCTCTCGTCCAGGTTTATCGCCTATTCGGGTTCCATCCGCAAGGAGATCCGGCCGGGGTGTCGCTCACGGCCCCAAATGATGTGAGCAGGGTTCCCAAGCCCACCATCCGGGTGCCACTTGGTACACCGTGCCACTGTGCCTAGTCTGTGCCAAGCCCACCTGTACCGGGTGCCACTTGGTAGACTACTAACACTACCTATAAACACCAGAAACTAGTTGCAACTCCTGGACAGAGATCATGTTGATTAATAAGTCGAGAGTGGTCGAGTTACCGGAACCCAATGTGTGGTAGTAACTGGTCATGGATCACAAACACAGAACTCAGTTCCTGAGGACGGCTTCAATGAGACAACCCACCATGTACTCCTACATGGCTTCTCACCGATACCTTTTACCAAATCGTGTTCACACACTTAGCTCACACACTATAGGACATGTTCACACACCTCTGATTCATTCCCGATGAATTAGACCTGACTGAACTCTAAGCAGTAGCAGGCATGACAAACAAGCATGAATGAGTAGGCACATCAGGGCTCAAACAACTCCTACTCATGCTAGTGGGTTTCATCTAATTACTGTGGCAATGACAGGTCATGCAAAGGATAAAGGGGTTCAGCTACCGCAGCAAGTAGCAAATATGTCGTTGTTGTCCTAATGCAGTAAAAGAGAGCAGGAGCGGGAGAGTGGGATTTTATCGGAATGAACAAGGGGGTTTTGCTTGCCTGGCACTTCTGAAGATAATATAGCTCTTCATCGGTGTCATCGATCACATCGCCGGTACACGTCTATCGAGAGGGGGCAATCACCGGCAACTGAGGAAAAACACAATCAATGCAATGCACAATATGATGCATGAATGAGATATGGCAATATGCTGTGGTTTGTGCTAATGCAACTAAAACCAAATTAAATGAAGTTGGTTTGAATCCAAGATTCAAACTCAAACTCCATATGTGGATATTTAAATGCCATTAGTATGATTTGTGCTAAAAAGCATCTATAAGTTGTTCTAACATGCATGAAAATGGTACAGATGGATTCCTTGAATTTTTCTGATAATTTTTCATATATAATTTATCTCATTTGGAGTTACGGTTGATTTTCTATGAATTTTTGAAGTTTAAATCATTTTCTGGAATTTCCTGAATTAAAATAAATCCAGAAAATGATTTATTGCGTCAGCACTAGGTCATGCTGATGTCAGCAGGTCAACTAGGCGGGTCCAGGTCAAACCTGACCAGTGGGGTCCACTGGTCAATGACTGGGGCTGGATAGTGCCAATGACAGGTGGGGCCGGGTCAACAGACACGTCAGCACGGTCAAAGCTGACGTGTGGGCCCATGGTATTAACACTAATTTTAACATAAAAATATACTAATCCTAATTAAGCGCAGGGGCCCACATGGCGGTGGCTCATAGGGTGATTAGCCCCTAACTAAGTGGCCACATCGGCCCGCCGGAGTTTGGCCGGCGGCGACCTCAAGCCGCGGCGGAAGCTTGCCGGAAATCCGCTATGGGGCTCGGTTTTGCGCGTGGTTTGCGTCTACGGGACGCTGGCAGTGAGGCGCATCCGAGGGTGGCAACAGCTCGAGCTGGGGTGGCCGGAGCTCACCGGAATGAAGCTCACGGCGGTGCCGGCGTTCGGGTGAACTGGGTTTCGGGGTTAGGGAGCACGACAGGAGGCAAGGAGGGGTGTTACGACCTCCTGGGGTTGCACTGAGTACGGTCGCGTGCTCGGTTGCAGCTCTAGGCAACGGTGGCTACGGCGGCGACATGGCTGGCGGCGAAGAGCTCTCGGCTCCGACGAATTCGATAGCTACGCGATGCAAACGAGGCAGGGGAGAGAGGGGAAAGATTCCGGTGCTCACAGTGAACTCGCAGAGCAGACTAGTGGGCTCGGGGATGGCTTGGTGACGACGAAACAACGACGGCGATCTCGGGCGGCCGGAGATGGGGAAGATGGCGTGGGCGGCGATGCAGGGCGTCCGGCGGGGCATGGGTTGGTGGAGAGGAAGAGGGGGTCGAGGCGGAGCCTCTGGGCGCAACGACGAGGCGAGGCAGTGGCTGTGGCCACGGCGACGCTCGTCGGCGGCGACGGACGCGTTCGGTGGCGGAAAGAACAGAGGAGGTGAGAGCGTTTGGGGGGAGAGAGAGGGAGTCCAGGGGGTCGGGGCAGCGCCGAGGAGATGACGCGAGGCGTCGCGGTGTCCAGGCGATGCAGACGAGCAGGGTGGTGGCGTGGCGAGCTCGGGCGCGTGCGCCGTGTCCCTCCTCTGCCTACTGGCGCGAGGAGGAAGGCGACAGGGAGGAGGAGGTGGGCTGGGCCGGTTCTGCTGGGCCACCAGGTGAGTGGGCCTCAGGTAAGCGTCAGGTAGGTTGCTGGGCTTCTCTCCTTTTTTTATATTTCTGTTCTGTTTTCTTTTATTGTAATCTTTTGCCACTGTTTTGAATTTAAAATAATCCAAACAATGCCAAAAACTCCTCTGAATATTTTTATTTTGCTAGATGGACTTTTCCAAAAGCTCATAAAATATTTTAGGGGTATTTGAAATTATATTCTAATTATATGAATATAATTCAAATTCAAATAGCTAATGATTTAAATTCAAAGTCCCAAAAATAAATCCTTCTAAAATGTTCATTATTTTGGTTGGGACCAGAACCCTTTCCAAAATTTATCAAACATTTAAGAAGAGCATTCTGGAACAAAGAATGAGATTTTAGGGTTTTTGCCCTTCTTTTATTTAGGGTTTTGAGGCTTCCAAATTTCCTCAGTTCAAGTTTCAAAAATTTAACCATGATGCAAACACTAGTCAGCACCATAAGCTAGGGATGTGACAACTCGCCCCCACTAAACAAGAATCTCGTCCCGAGATTCAAGAGTAGGGTAGGAGGAAGGGGAATGCAACTAACGCAATCTTCACGATCCAACTTGCACTTCATAGGAACGTTGATTTGATCATCATCTTTGTCTCGACGTATTGCTCTGAGAACTCTAGCTAACATGACAACGAGAGGGAAAGTAAGATTCTGGAAGGATCGATCTTCTCAAAGGTCGAACAACTCACGGAATGATACATAGAACCATCTCTCGGGTTGAGACACGATATACACATCAAGAGGGGTGGAAAGAAACGGATGACGAAGGTTCACTAGGTGGACAACAATTCCACACTTAAGAAGGTGGTAAACGATTGTCAACGTAGCGAGGAGTTGAGTTGCCACGATACCATAACGGGGCACCTTAGGGAAGGTGACTTGTGGAAATATCCCCTTAAGTGGCAAAAGAATTACCTTTGATTCAGATATCATTGAAACTCTTTAAACCAGCCTAAGGCAATTCTCGAGCGATCGTTTGGAGGGGGTCGGTAGAATGGCATACTTGGACTTGGATGATGTGGATTACCTTGTTGAAGACAACGTAATGGATGAATTTGCTTACCACCGGAAATGGAAGAGACCCATGGTAGAATGGCACATTGGCGGTGCAAGCTGGGAACAAAATGCAAATGCTGGGAATGATTCTGGTAACTGGGGAAGAACCCAACAATAGAGAGTGAATTCACTGTTTGAAAGGTCATAGCATTGCCGAGGAAACTGAGAGGAATCCCAGTTAGTGCTGATGATAACACCTAGCGCTTGTGCGTGCTCTCAAGAACTTGAGCATTTCCATAATCATCAAGGTTTTACCAACATCCGTGTCAAGGATCCTGGCAACACAACTTTCTACCATGATGAATGATGATGGATGATGCAGATGCAAAGGAAGATAACACTTTCTCAGATTTCACCCTAGCAATGCCAAGGAAAGAAAATCTGGATGATCGACCGAGAGACATGTAGCACTCCGCTTCTAATGTTCTCCTTGATGTGCTAGCGTAATCCATAGATAATTATGGTTTGATATCTAGAACATCAAGTAAAAGGTCGGACTTCGGGAGCACAAGAATCCATAAGGAATAACTACGGAGGTAAATCCTACGAAATCCTTATGGGGAGGTGGCCAACTTCTTCAATCAAGATACTACAATAATAGGTCTTTCGGCTGGGTGAGTTGGCCATGACATCCACTTTACCGGTTATCGAGGGACCAATATTATAGTTCTTGGGGAAATGTTCCAACCATCATATCTGCCTGAGATTCAGATCTGGTTGGTGTCAGGATATTCCAGACCCTTCGAGTCTAGGAAGAAAAATGAAAGTTTGCAACACAAATCGACGAGATGACGTTGCGGGATTCTCGGGAGATGAACTACGATAGCAAGCTCCAAAACATGAGCTGGTTCTGCTACACACATGTGAACACGTTGTCCCAGACAAGCATGACCACGTGGTAGTCTTATAATAAAACACTACCGAGTTCAGGTGGGGAACCATCAACGAGGATATCAAAATCCTTGCATAAGGCATGCTCTTAAGAAGGAACTTCTTCTCCTTGAACAAATCAATCAGTGGCTTGGTGTGCTCGGAACACATATGGAATGAAGGTTGCAAGTCTCCAAACCATAGAATACTTCGCACATATGCATGACTGACTTGGGATGATTCCAGAGGAAGCAAAACTAACTTTCTCAAATTCACGGCGGCAACTTTCACCAAATGCACGTGTATAAGAGGAAGTCACTCCTTTCATCCGAACATATGCTTCATGAGCTAGCATGAACAAATGCTTTCAAAAGTTTCCAACACTAGCTTAATATTCAGCAAAATTATGGAGAAGACAAGGATGTTGTCGATGGGCTCAACAACAATTCATCCAGGTTTCCATATAAAAGGATTTCCATAGTTAAGTGAACACGGTGATAGCATTGGTCAGACCAAAGAATATAATGGTGTATGCTCGAGGAAACCCACGAGTAAGACAACATTACGACTATCGTTGGTTCTGATTTGATTTGACGATAGCTCATACTCAAATCAAAGATTGGATAATATAATAGGTCCAGCAACTGATCATAGGGACCAATCGATGAAGATATCATCTTTCTTCAACACACACTACACAAGAATATCCCTTTGGAACGAACTAAGTCAGGCAAGCTTTTATCTTCCAACTCTCCAAGTTGTTGTCTAGCTTAACCAACTAGCTCAGGGTATCCAACACCGATTCTTGGAGAGAGGGTGGTTCACAAGAAACCAACTTGATCACGAGCTCAACATAACAGTCAGGGGACAACCTGGTAATACTTCCGAGAAGATATTCGGAAAATCACGAACCACCGGCATCTTACTAAGCTCGAGAACAATCTCGCTTTTGAGGGCAAGACGATATGATCAAATGAGTGAGGACTTGACAAGATCCTAACTCATCAACCGAAGGGTGCACCGAAATAAGGACTAGGTAGCACGATCAGTCTTAGAAGGATGATTCAAAAACCAACACACTAAGAATGAAATTATTGTCCTTTAACTACCAAGCAACGAGGTTGCTAGGAGTATTGATTTCACACATCACAATTCATTTGTCGGTATTTCGGTTGCATCAACATGAAGACCGAGGAATGACTAATGATGGTGAGAAGTATCACTACGTCAAAATTCATGAGAGTTGGTGCAGTTCTCATGACAATTCTGATATAAAGGGGGTAATACTCCAAGGTAGAACAGAACCAAATGCTGGATTGGCATTTGATCTGCGGAATACAACTGCTTTGACCCAATCCTAGATATGGAAGAGGTACTGGAGTTTGTTTCTCCTAGTCATTCCGCGATAGAATGGCTTGACGGACCACAAGAATAATAAGCATCGATAACACGAATGCACAATTACTCCTGACTATCAATTGATAGACGAAGGTCAGAAGACAACTAAAGCGAGACAACTCAAAGGAACATATAACTTTCTGAGTTGTGGATGCATAGATTAGTATGTCGAACCAAGTTCAACATAATTCTTCCGGATAACCCATGCAGAAAGGTTGAGCTGGCAGAGTCACAATATAGAATGGAGAACTCATCGAGAGCACTCTTGTTGTCTTCTTTTGGTTCAGAAGAACTCCTGCCAAGAATGGTTCATGGTAATTGGAAGAAGGATGTACCATGAACCTCGAGGACTATCGCCAAGGTTACTAATAACCTAAAGGAACTAGCAAACACTATCAACATGAAGTAAGTAGAGTGAATCTCGGGTTCAAAACCCAGGAATAGAATACCTACTACTAAGTAGCATCACGGAATGCTTTCGAGAATAAAGGCCAGAATCATCACACTAGGGCACAAATCATGGCTAGACCACTAGATGATCCCCTGAGACACCTAGGGTCATAATAATAACTCCAACATAAATGTCAAGGCAATAGAATACCTCAACTCAACAATTAGTGTGATTGAGCTGGCATAAAGGAACATCGAAACCAGAGGGAAAGGATTTTGCAAATGCATTAGACTATTTAGAAACCTGGGATGACTCGGACAACATAACGGCTGTAAATGCTCAGAAAAGATTTGAGACATTCACAAAAATGGTGGCATAACCACTCAGAAGCACAATATCAAGGTTTCGAGATCAACAATTAACATACAGAGGTAGAAACTGAACTGAGGCTTAATTCCAACAATTCTTTAAGTCTACAGATTAGTAACACGTGATCCTGATAGAAAGAAGAGAAAGCCTAGTTCTTAATCCCCGTAGAAGAGAAGAGGATGACTCAGATCAGAGGGCCATGAGGTATAAGGAGTAAAAAGAGCATGACGTTCCATCCCACAATCAATTCCCTTATATAACTAAAGAATTTCTAGACTCAACTTCGACCAGTTCGGCTTGGTAATCCTACAGGCAGTCAGGCTCTGATACCAAAGCTGTCAGGACCCCGACTCAATGCCACATCGATCTAGCATGTAACACCTCATATCACTTTGCGGCCTCACGCACGGTATTCCCACGGGTGTCGCCTTACCTTTGCCCGGGACCGTTTCCATTTTTTGGCACGCGTATATGATAGTGTCGCTAGCATCCATATGATAAGGAGCCCGGGCTGACATGGCTAGTCGTGAACCCAAAGTGGCACTAACTTACAGGGACAGGCATCCATGACCCAGCATCGAACGTGTCGGTCTTCAGCGAGTGAATCCAGGCTGTAGCATTGGGCTAGCAGGACTCCGGTGAATCGGGCTGTAGCGGGCTAACAGGACTCCGGTATTCATCGTGTGACATTTCCCCGAAGGGACAGACACAGGAACGAAGAAGGACACATGCCGGCCAGCCTAAGTGTTCCGGAGTAGTAGCAAGCTACCATGGCTCAGTGGAAACACTAGGAGACATTTCCCGGTAAGAGAGGCTACTAAGGATAAACAACTAGATAGCCAGATCCCACACATACCAAGCATTTCAATAACATACACACAATATGCTCGCTATGTGCAAATACAACATGGCATCACAACATGACTCTACGACTCAAGTATTTATTCAATAGGCTCCGAGGAGCGAGATATTACAAACATGGGTCTCATGACCCAACCATCAGAGCATACAAGTCAAACACAAATGGAAGCTATCATGTCTGAGTACAGACTTCTATAAATGGAGAAGGCTGAGAAGCCTGAGTATCTACCAGATCCTGCCGAGGGCACAAGATCGTAGCTGAGGTAACAAGCTAAACGTCGAAGTCCACGCGGTACTACTAGCGAGACTGAAGTCTCTCTGCAAAAACATAAATTAAGCAACGTGAGTAGAAATGTACCCAGCAAGACTTACATTAGATCTATCTACATATGCATCATTATCAACAAGGGGGTGGTGGGGTTTAACTGCAGCAAGCCAGCTTTGACTCGGTGGCTATCCTAAACTACGACTGCAAGTAACTCTTTTGAGGTGGCGCACACGAGTCCACATATTCACCATATCAATACACCACTATGGATCCGCTCTCGTCTCCCTACGAGAACGCCCTCCATAGCACTCATGCTTATCTTGCGTATTTTAGAGTATCCACTTTCACTTGTCTATGAACTATGCAAGGGGTCCAAGTTTCCATATCCGAGGAATCCGGCTATTCGAATAGATAATGATAACCCTGCAGGGGTGTACTTCTTCACACACGCTCCCGCCACTTATCGCCCTGTACACGTCATGTACCTCGGCAACCTTCAAGCGGAAGCCGGGCGAGGGATTCGGCCACGACCTGACTAACCAAACAAGTCTCTCGTCCAGGTTTATCGCCTATTCGGGTTCCATCCGCAAGGAGATCCGGCCGGGGTGTCGCTCACGGCCCCAAACGATGTGAGCAGGGTTCCCAAGCCCACCATCCGGGTGCCACTTGGTACACCGTGCCACTGTGCCTAGTCTGTCCCAAGCCCACCTGTACCAGGTGCCACTTGGTAGACTACTAACACTACCTATAAACACCAGAAACTAGTTGCAACTCCTGGACAGAGATCATGTTGATTAATAAGTCGAGAGGGGTCGAGTTACCAGAACCCAATGTGTGGTAGTAACTGGTCATGGATCACAAATACAGAACTCAGTTCCTGAGGACGGCTTCAATGAGACAACCCACCATGTACTCCTACATGGCCTCTCACCGATACCTTTTACCAAATCGTGTTCACACACTGTAGGACATGTTCACATACCTCTGATTCATTCCCGATGAATCAGACCTGACTCAACTCTAAGCAGTAGCAGGCATGACAAACAAGCATGAATGAGTAGGCACATCAGGGCTCAAACAACTCCTACTCATGCTAGTGGGTTTCATCTAATTACTGTGGCAATGACAGGTCATGCAAAGGATAAAGGGGTTCAGCTACCGCAGCAAGTAGCAAATATGTCGTTGTTGTCCTAATGCAGTAAAAGAGACCAGGAGCGGGAGAGTGGGATTTTATCGGAATGAACAAGGGGTTTTTGCTTTCCTGGCACTTCTGAAGATAATATAGCTCTTCATCGGTGTCATCGATCACATCGCCGGTACACGTCTATCGAGAGGGGGCAATCACCGGCAACTGAGGAAAAACACAATCAATGCAATGCACAATATGATGCATGAATGAGATATGGCAATATGCTGTGGTTTGTGCTAATGCAACTAAAACCAAATTAAATGAAGTTGGTTTGAATCTAAGATTCAAACTCAAACTCCATATGTGGATATTTAAATGCCATTAGTATGATTTGTGCTAAACAGCATCTATAAGTTGTTCTAACATGCATGAAAATGGTACAGATGGATTCCTTGAATTTTTCTGATAATTTTTCATATATAATTTATCTCATTTGGAGTTACGGTTGATTTTCTATGAATTTTTGAAGTTTAAATCATTTTCTGGAATTTCCTGAATTAAAATAAATCCAGAAAATGATTTATTGCGTCAGCACTAGGTCATGCTGATGTCAGCAGGTCAACTAGGCGGGTCCAGGTCAAACCTGACCAGTGGGGTCCACTGGTCAGTGACTGGGGCTGGATAGTGCCAATGACAGGTGGGGCCTGGTCAACAGACACGTCAGCACGGTCAAAGCTGACGTGTGGGCCCATGGTATTAACACTAATTTTAACAGAAAAATATACTAATCCTAATTATGCGCAGGGGCCCACATGGCAGTGGCTCATAGGGTGATTAGCCCCTAACTAAGTGGCCACATCGGCCCGCCGGAATTTGGCCGGCAGCGACCTCAAGCCGCGGCGGAAGCTTGCCGGAAATCCGCTATGGGGCTCGGTTTTGCGCGTGGTTTGCGTCTAGGGACGCTGGCAGTGAGGCGCATCCGAGGGTGGAAACAGCTCGAGCTGGGGTGGCCGGAGCTCACCGGAATGAAGCTCACGGCGGCGCCGGCGTTCAGGTGACCTGGGTTTCGGGGTTAGGGAGCACGACAGGAGGCAAGAAGGGGTGTTACGACCTCCTGGGGTTGCACTGAGTACGACCGCGTGCTCGGTTGCAGCTCTAGGCAATGGTGGCTACGGCGACGACACGAAGAGCTCTCGGCTCCGACGGATTCGATAGCTACGTGATGCAAACGAGGCAGGGGAGAGAGGGGAAAGATTCCGGTGCTCACGGTGAACTCGCAGAGCAGACTAGTGGGCTCGGGGATGGCTTGGTGACGACGAAACAACGACGGTGATCTCGGGTGGCCGGAGATGGGGAAGATGGCGTGGGCGGCGATGCAGGGCGTCCGGCGGGGCATGGGTTGGTGGAGAGGAAGAGGGGGTCGAGGCGGAGCCTCTGGGCGCAACGACGAGGCGAGGCAGTGGCTGTGGCCACGACGACGCTCGTCGGCGGCGACGGACGCGTTCGGTGGCGGAAAGAACAGAGGAGGTGAGAGCGTTTGGGGGGAGAGAGAGGGAGTCCAGGGGGTCGGGGCAGCGCCGAGGAGATGACACGAGGTGTCGCGGTGTCCAGGCGATGCAGACGAGCAGGGTGGTGGCGTGGCGAGCTCGGGCGCGTGCGCCGTGTCCCTCCTCTGCCTACTGGCGCGAGGAGGAAGGCGACAGGGAGGAGGAGGTGGGCTGGGCCGGTTCTGCTGGGCCACCAGGTGAGTGGGCCTCAGGTAAGCATCAGGTAAGTTGCTGGGCTTCTCTCCTTTTTTTATATTTCTGTTCTGTTTTCTTTTATTGTAATCTTTTGCCACTGTTTTGAATTTAAAATAATCCAAACAATGCCAAAAACTCCTCTGAATATTTTTATTTTGCTAGATGGACTTTTCCAAAAGCTCATAAAATATTTCAGGGGTATTTGAAATTATATTCTAATTATATGAATATAATTCAAATTCAAATAGCTAATGATTTAAATTCAAAGTCCCAAAAATAAATCCTTCTAAAATGTTCATTATTTTTTTTGGGACCAGAACCCTTTCCAAAATTTATCAAACATTTAAGAAGAGCATTTTGGAACAAAGAATGAGATTTTAGGGTTTTTGCCCTTCTTTTATTTAGGGTTTTGAGGCTTCCAAATTTCCTCAGTTCAAGTTTCAAAAATTTAACCATGATGCAAACACTAGTCAGCACCATAAGCTAGGGATGTGACAGGGGGACCTTGGAACTCTTGAAAAGTACCTTCCAGGCGTCCTCGTGCTTCGTTTCGAAAAGCCGGGATAGAGTCTGGTGCTGGGCCGGGTCGAACTCCCACAAATTGAAGTCCCGTCATTGACACGGGAGGATCCGGCGGAAGAGCATGACCTAGACCATGTTGACAAGCTTGACCTTCTTGGTCACCAGGTCTCGGACGCAGCTTTGGAGTCCGGTCACCTCTTCCGAATTGCCCCACGACAGGCCCGTCTCTTTCAAGATGCGAGCCGGGTGGGGAAGCCGAATCGAAATTCGGTGGCCGCTACCAACTTAGGGTCACGCGGCTCGGTGATATAAAACCACCCCGATTGCCACCCTTTGATGGTTTCCACGAAGGCACCCTCGAGCCAGGTGACGTTGGCTATCTTGCCCACCATGGCACCTCCGCATTCCGCTTGTCGGCCTTTCCAACCTTTGGCTTGACGCTGAAGATCTTTAGCCATAGGCCAAAGTGGGGCTGGATGCGGAAGCAGGCCTCACACACGACGATGAACGCCGAGATATTGAGGATGAAGTTCGGGGCTAGATCGTGGAAGTATAGGCCGTAGTAGAACATGAGCCCCCGGACGAACGGGTGAAGAGGAAAACCCAGTCCACGGAGGAAATGGGGAAGAAAAGAAACCCTCCCATGGGGCCTGGGGGTGGGGATGAGTTGCCCCACATCTGGAAGCCGATGTGCGATGTCGTCAGACAAGTATCCGGCCTTCCTCAGTTTTTTGATTTGCCCCTCCATAATGGAGGAGGCCATCCATCTACCTCCCGCTCCAGACATGGTTGGATAAGGTTGAGGTGGGAAGTGTGGGCTTGGGCGTTGGAGCTCGAGCGTGCAGGGACGGATAAGCAGAGGAGGAAGAAGTCGTGAATGGTAAGGGCGGATTCTTATCCCCTTATATGGGCGGCCAAAACTACGAGCCCCCCACCGACCTAATAAAACTCGCTTATCTCCCAAACACCGCGGTTAATGGCGCGGTTGGGTTACCCACACCCGTATTGATGAGAATCCCGCAATAAGGGGGCATGATCTCTGCCTTGACAAGACGTGCCAAGGAAACCGCCTCGCTAAAAGCACTGAGGTGGAACAATAAAATGAATAAAAGCCTGGCTGTGGCACGATGCCACGCCGCGGGATACGTCAGTAGATCCGATTAACGCAAATATTATTCTCTCTGCGGTGGAATGTGGAACTTATTTTGCAGAGCCGGACACTACCCTGGTGTTCAACATCTTCTATGGAATATTCGGAGGAGGAACCCGCCTTGCAATGCCGAAGACAACTTGCGCGCCGAACTCGTCATCATTGAAGCCTGGTTCAGGGGCTACTGAGGGAGTCCTGGATTAGGGGGTGTCTGGATGGCCGGACTAAGACCTTTGGCCAGACTCCCGTACTATGAAGATACAAGATTGAAGACTCCGTCCCGTGTCCGGATGGGACTTTCCTTGGCGTGGAAGGAAAGCATGGCGATACGATATGAAGATCTCCTCCCATTGTAACCGACTCTGTGTAACCCTTTCCCTCTCCGGTGTCTATATAAACCGGAAAGTTTTAGTCCATAGGACGAACAACAATCATACCATAGGCTAGCTTCTAGGGTTTAGCCACTCCGATCTCGTGGTAGATCTACTCTTGTACTTCCCATATCATCAATATTAATCAAGAAGGAGTAGGGTTTTACCTCCATCGAGAGGGCCCGAACCTGGGTAAAAACATCGTGTACCTTGTCTCTAGTTACAATCCGCCTAGACGCACAGTTCGGGGCCCCCTACCCGAGATCCGCCGGTTTTGACACCGATAGTAGGCATTTTTATTCAAAAAACTGCCACTTCGCATCTTGCATCGCAAATAAAACCGCCAGGAGCGCATTTGTAGGCTAGCTAGTGATCGATCAGTAACTTGTAAACACTGAGCGAACAGAAATAAGTAACTATTAATGCATCTCAATGATTCACAGATCATATACAAACATGCAGCTCCAAAAGCAAAGATCAGCCACTTTGGATCTTGTGTCGCAACTAAAACTAACTAGTACGATTCCCATACATAAGATCAACATGTTAATGCATCTCAGTGATTCACAGATCATATAAAAATATGTAGCTCCAAAAGCAAAGATCTAGAAAAACCATCTATTCTTCCTACTAACATGGTTGCTTCTCTTGGCCAACATTCAGTACAGACTGAAAGACATATTTGTTTGTGAAGTCTACAATTCCTCTTGCAAACGTAAGTGGTTTCACCAATAGGTGGAACCATCAGAATGAACCACACATGATGGAGGAATATCAACTGCAATATGATTTGGTCTTCTCTTGATCACACCGTGAGACTATTTTCGGAATACAAAATTTAACTTAGGGAAAATGATGCCCATTGTATAATCAGACCAAAGCAATGAAGCACCAAGTGTTGGCCAGTAAATAGTACAATACTACTTTTCTGCAGTCCATGAAGTGACTATCCAATCTTTGTGTCTATTTTCAAATGGCACTGCATGTAGTGACTATACTATTCTCTTGTGCAGTTCAACCAAAATTGCGGACACTTTGTTTGTTTGCCAAATAGCAACGGGCAGACATCTCTGTCTGCACAAATATCAAGCAGCTAGTAAACATATACCACACCATGTTCGCAATGATGGAAGAGGTGAAATCGATACAACCGAAATTGAGCATCCAATCATTGAATCCTGTCCTCCACCTCCAATGTAGGTCCACCCTGCCAATAAATTCACATGCAAACCACTAGTATTACTATCTAATGACAGTACAAAAAGAGTAGCAAGATAGTAGCAAACCATGTACCTACGTAATGAACAGCTCATAGTGCCACCAATTGGATATAAAGGTTTGGAAAAAACATGCTCCTAATGTTGAACCAGTTGGACTTTTTGTGCAGCTCCACTAAAATCGAGCATCCCTGTTTGCATAGATATTGAAAGTGTGATTACTATAAAAGTTGCACTAGTTTAAGCATAGACTCACAAATATAAGCATTCAAATTTCTTAATGGGAAAAGGTAGCAAGACTGTTTCTAACCATCTGTTTGAAGGAATAAATAAAGCAACAACGGCTGATGTCAGGAAGGCATACATAGTTTTTTCTGAAAAACTGAGCCATTCCTGACCTTTCCTCTTCTTTTAAGAAAATTTTGTGCAGTTCTACTAAAATAAAATGCCATCACCGCCTTGACAATTTAGTGACACTGTACAAAAGGAAATGACTTAACATTACATCATGATGTCGGGTAGGTAGTAGACAGGCATTAGATACAAACATACAGACCTCCTCCGATAACATAATGAACATTAATTTTAACAAAGGTGTGACTAGCTTTACCGGGATAATTTTAGTGAACTCTACACCCTCTGTTCGTTTATATAAGACGTTTTTGCGGTTCAATTTAAAGTACCCAAACGTCTAGTATTTAGAAAAACAGTTAGTAGTTTTCTTGAGCACATATCTGGGAAAGCTTGCCACACTTTATTTATGTCCATACGCTAATGCAACACCATTCGAATACTGCAAATATACACTAATCCAGTGGCTAGTGCAACAGTAGAGTAGTTAGTTTATTACAGGGTACAATACAATGGTTTTAATGAACAGATTGCAATAAACTCTAGCACTGGAAGGTTTATATAAGAATTAACAATACAAAATGTAAAGGTAACAAGTTTCAGCATTGGTATACTAGTTGTGCATGAGCATTAAACCAAATACAGAAGTCTGAAGGTAACTAGCATTATTAACTAATGATAGTATAAAAAAATTGCAAACCATATACCTCCAAGGTAAATATCATTTCAAACTCGGGGGTACCTTAAAAATTGCTATCCCAATCTTGATAATCGATCAAACATAAAAACTTGATCGAACAAATCAAGAGAACAGCCGGAGGAGGAGGTGCCCACTCTTGACCTTTCCTATTGTCTTCATAATTGTCTGTGCAGTTTAACCAAAATAAAATGACATCAGCGCCTTGGCATTTTGGTGACACTGTACAAAAAAATTAACTTCTCTCATGAAAGTGAGGTATGTAATCTATAAGCATTAACAGTGCAAAAATCTGAAGGGAGTAACAAGTTTCATCATTGCTATACTGGATGTGCAACAACATTAGAATGCCTTAACTGAAAAATCTTTAATACATCCACAATCAACAGCTAACCCTGAAATGATCTAGTGACATTAAATGGCACTGCTTAAATTTATCTGTGGCATTAGACTGAGAGCGGCATTAGTTAAATGTGGCATCACTTTAGCAGTAGCAATGCTTGAATTGACTGCTGGCGTTATACTAACAGCAAAAAAGGTGGCAATAAGAGCATGGGAGGCCCATTCAGACAGTGGGTGCACCAGTACGATGTACCTCCACGGACGCAGAGTGGTGAGGGAGGTATGGTTGCCCAGAGCAACAAATATCCATGCAGCATATGTGGATTACGTCCCATTTTTGTTCTCTTTAGCCACGTATTTCCTATGTGAGGATAACAAACCGATCAACCTGGTCATTCTCTATTGTGTTGTCATGCCTTTCTACCCTTCTTCAACCAAGAGACACGAGACTCGTTTCTTAGCTACTGATTTTCCCCTTTTCAACCTAGATGCGGGTTCGATGCCTACTCTCTTCGACAGTACAGTCTCCCATCCTTTCCTTATTCAACCCAGACATGCATTAGTCTGCATGAAGTAGGGTTTCCTTTAATAGTGCAAATTATGGTTTTCTTCTACATGGCTAGCAGAGCAGAGGATAGCAAATTGGGAAGATGGTGGAGTGGAAAAAGATCCACATGCAACGACGTGCCAGATGGGGCAATAGAACAAGGGTATGATTCGAAAAGAGGTAGCATACCTAAGGGTCAGTGAGAAGTGGCTTCGCTCGTGGTCGTCGTCCTCCGCACACACTACGGCAGCGAGCTTGGGGACAGAGGCCATCCCGCGCAGGCGCTAGGTCTGAGAGGATGGCCTTGTCGTCAGTGCTTGACCTCGCTCGCCGATGATAAGTGCGTCAACGCTGCACGTCCTATTCTTTCCCGGCGGATCTGTGACCACCGGTGAGGAGGGAGAGAGGGGCCGTCTTTTTTAGATCTGGAGAGAGGGTGGTAGTGTGAGAAGCATGTGGGCAGCCCTTGGCAAGAAAGCGCTGAAGCTCTAGCCTATATATCTTCTTTATACTACTAGTACTGGAGGTGGAGTAGTGGTAGAGTAGTTTATATTCTCTCTGCGTATAGTACTAGTTAGTCGTGCTTCAAAACTGAATGGCACGCCATTCAAAAAATAAAGGTCGATAACTAATGCGGCACCTCAGGCCAACGCGGCCAGATCGCATTTTGCACGAGAAATTACAAACCATGTTTCATTGACATGTGGTCCCGTTCCACATATCAGTGAGACGACGGCGACTAGTAGGAGTATTTCCGAACCGACGTGTAGGCCGGGGCGCCCCTTCATGGACCGTGGCAAACTGGCAACCGTCCACCGACTCTTCGCCTTTCCCTCTCTATTTGGAACTATTGTCGCACGCTCTTCCTGTCCCTCCTCCATTTTCCTTCATCCCTTCACCCTTTCATCTGCTAATGTTTGATCGTCTTCTCCATGGAGGGAACAGGACGGAAACGCCCCCGTTATTCTTGCCCCAATCTGAAAGATGACGTGGTGGAGGAACTCATTGATCGGTGTGACGTCATCACCTCAACTAGCATGGCAGGTTCATTCAAGCCCATTCTCGACTCAACTAATAACATCATTACAAGGAACCCAAGAGTCAAGGAGCGGTTTGATCTCCCCTATCTTCTTCGCCGTGACCCTCATGACTGGCGCCGTCACGACGGAGGCCTCGCCCTGTGCAAGTTGATGCCGCTTGATAATGATACGTATGATGTTAAGATGCCATGGCTTGAGGGAAAGGCTTGGGCAGGCGCAAATGGAGATTGGGTTGTTTACATTGGGTCCAACTGCGAGTGGGAACTTGTGAATGTGTACACTCGTGACCGGGTTCCACTTCCAACAATCACAGCAGACTGCCCAGAGGTTGAGCACACCAGTATTGTACGCACGTTCAAATACAATCATGGTGACTGTCTTCTACGGAAGATAGCAATTTCTCGAGTCCCCAACTGCTCTTGGAATTACAACAACTATGAAGTTGTTGGTATCTTTGACAAGCTTGTTGCCTTCCTCAGTGGCTTGACTGGATGGATATTTCTCAAAAATCAGTTTCTCTACATGGATGAGTATTGTGATGCAATTCAATACGAGGGCCTTGTGTTTGCTGCCACCACTCATGGCACTGTTTTTTCATGGCATCCTCATTGTTTCGGTACGTTTGTCTTCCACCGTAATTATAATTGTTTCATCCACATGCATGCAGGTTAGCAAGTTTCCCTTTAGGCTGGTCATAGTGGGGAGTAACTTAGACTAGTAACATGCATATGTTACTAGTTTATGTTACTACCTCTATAATGCATAGTATCTTAGATTTGCCATGCATGACACATAGTAGCATCACATTTATTATGTTACGGTATCTACCTATGTTACTATAACCATCTCTCTATTCCTTAAATGCCTGCCACATAAGCATGCTTGCGAGTCCCAAGTGCATCATACTACTTATGTTGCCCCCACTATGGCCAGCCTTACTAATTAACCTTCTTCTTGTGTTTCCAAGGTCCTGTGAACATTCCACCACCTATACTTGAAGATTTTTATAACCAAGGCGGAGATGATGATGGTGATGATCACGAGCATGACGACGAGCAGCGCCCATATACTATTTGGCCCCTGGCAACTAATTCCGATGGATCACCTCTTCTCGTGTGTATACAACCCACTGACGATGTTACTACTAAGGAAGCAGGTGTAGTCTCCCATGGTCGCACTCTCCGTACCTATTCCAACACCCGTTGCATGGTACTCGGGATGGATACTAGTGTGCTAGCGCCAACTCCTTCTCCCTGGTACAGAATTGATAGTCTTGGAGAAAACTCGCTCTTCCTTGGACAAAACTATCCAATGATGGTGAAAGGCGATCCAACTGATGTTGACACAATGTTACTACTATTTATGAGAAGCAACTGTGTCTATACCTTGGACATTTGGGTGGTTCCCTACCCTGGTACTGATATAGTAGGCCGCTTCAGCCTGGATGATCATTCCTGCGTTGGTCTCCAGATCGACAATGGATGGCCCGTCCCAGAGAATCACTTGTGGTTCAAAGCAAGCGTTTCCAACACCGAGGAATGGTTGATTTGAAGTTCATTTAATTGCTTGTTATTTGTTGTGTGGTGAAAACTTTAGTATTTATAATGTATCCTTGTTGTCGATGTGGGTTGATGACCTGTTGTATGTAATAAAATGATATGCCTGTGATAAACTTACTAAATTTATGAATGGCTTTCGAGTTGCTTCTGTGAGTGAGTGGTGCGACGAGGCAAAAAAATATTTTCCGAATACATAATTGTACGTGCAGTGCAACAGGTTATCGGATGAGGCCAATCAACAATAGTAGTACACTATTTGTACTGGCTTCACATGCTTCGCGCGTCGTGCGGGTGTTTTTACTATAGCCATACCGTACTACGTAACCAACACCTCGAATCCTCGATACTAGTAGTACTATATACTAGTAAGTAGTAGGAGTAGTAGGGTGGCATGGGCCAGAACAAGCATTCACGTCCAGGAGTACGGCACACGCCACCAGCACGACTTCCATCTGACACCATATTTCTTGGAGTCCATGCTAGAGCAATCTCTTCAACCTCATCGTTTCTCTAACTCAGCCATCGCGCGGCAGGCAAGGTGGGGGTTTGACGATAGTTGGTTTCCTTAACTGTGGTCCCACTTGTAAGGCCAACTGCAACGCACGACCCCAAACGGACCTCCATTTTGCACGAACTCCAACGATAATTTTGACTAGAAAAGCAAGACCAAAGAAAACAAGAACCACAAGAATACATTCTACTACTCCTGTAAGTTGGATTAGTGCCTTCTCGATGCATTCATTGTTGATCTGCGGAGGCTCGATCTTGCGTGCTTCTTTCTTCTTCGAGTTTAAAGAACTAGACGTTGCTTTCCTCGCATCTAGTCTCATGTCTAGCCTCTATTCTAGTACTCCCTCTGGTCCGTTTTTCTCTGCGTCTAAGCAGCAACACGCATACCAAGTCGGAGTATCAACAAGTGCACTAATCTCATCTATAGCCTATGTGCTAGCTAAAAGTGATAGAACATCTACTAAATTGCGCTCTATCAATATATGGATGTACTCTTCATCCCAATACAAAAACTTGCATCCATTCTACTCCCTCCGTTGCACAATACATGCCTTCTATTTATCAAAATATATATGTATCTAGACATGTTTTAGTATATAGGTACATCCATTTTTGGACAAAGGGAAGCCATGTATTTTAGAACGGAGGGAGTACACAATAAAAATTTTAAGTTAGCACAACTAGTCTAATCCGAGAGCGCAACCGAAGATTTGGTCGGATACTTCCTCCTTATGCCGACACGTGGGACATCCAGCATCCAGGTCGTGTCATGAAAGAAAATAGAGTGGTAGTTGAAGCCACGAGATGTGCATCTTGGGTTAAACTGTAAATATAATCTTACTACTCTTGAGTAACTCCAAAAGCGGCCACCGAAGATATTTCTTGGATTTGTTTTTCATCACCAGCATGTTGAGGTGAAAGATGTGCAGGTTCAGTGGGTCCGCTTGCGTTTTCACTGACATGTGGGACCGCATGTGAGCAAACAGACGATGGGCTCCGTGCATCTGCTAGCTGGCTGAGAAGAGAGATAGAGGAGTGCTGAGCACGGACTGCAGGAAATTTGTTCTACGTACCTCGATATAGGCTCGATATAGTGGGGTGGCATGGGCCATAACTAGCATTCACGTCTAGCAGTATGACACATGCCACCCGCACGAATCCCATCTGACACCAGTTTTCTTGGAGTCCGTGCTACAACCATCTCTTCTCCCTCCTGTTTTCTCAGCCATCGTGCGGTGGGCGGGGTGGGGGTTTGCCGATAGTCAGTTTGCTCAACTAAGATCCCACTTGTAAGTGAAAAGGCAACACCACACGCATTCCTGCTTGAGCGGCGTGCCGGACCAACCGTGTGGGGGTGCGACGCGAACACGGCAGGCTTTTCCTTTTGAACTCGTAACTTGTAAAATTTGGTTCTGCTCCATGGCGCGATCGATAGATAGAAAATAACGATTTTGCCTAGAGTAATGAGAAGTTTGGTTCTGGCACCATTCATGCATGGAGTATGTACGAAAATTATGAAGTTGATGCGAAAGGTAAGATAATTACTGTAGTATCATATCCTACTACATGGATTTGACGGAAAGATAAAAAGACATACGGATCCATCAACGACATCCTCACGCCCTAGTGCGCCGGGTCACCAACCGACGTGTGAGGAGCAGCGGCGTCGGCGGCGAGCTCAACATGCTTCTAAACAGTGCCGTCCAAGGTTACCCTGCGGTCCAAGAAGGACAGTGTCCTATCGTCCTCCTCTTGCATGCGTGTAGACGTGGGTGATTATGTCGATGGTGTCATGCTGCGCTAGGCGCTGCGCGGTGAGCGCGACCTCGAGGTGGACATTCTCCGGCGCGATGGCGGGCAGTCGCAGTATAATGAAAAAGATTTCAACATATCTGACCAAATCGATCAAGAATATCCCAATCTGATAAATCTGTCCAAATGGGTTTACTAATAGGATGCCTCGATCCAGTACAAAATTGAGCTTTTGATAAGTATCCTATGAGGAGAGTAGCGGGGTGTTGAGGGCCCATATTGACTATCATGAGATCTTTTCTTGTAAGAGGTCGACTCATATCCTTTCTTCCTTAATTCATTATTCCATGAAAATGGATTATTCCATGAATTCCTCAAAGCGAGGCTCATCAAAATGAAAAATCTAAGACTACTATAAGACTACTAAAAAAATAATAAAACAAGAAAAAAATTTGAACGATTAAATTACTGCTCCCGAATATTCAATTGACCGATTAATTTCTTATAACATACTCTATTTTTCTTTGCCAAATAAGCCAGCAATCGTCGACGTTTTCCCAAAAGTCTTCGTAGACCTCTTTCCGATGAAAATTATTTTTTGGGTAATTCCAAATGTGAAGCAAGTCTCCGTATCTTATTGGCGAAACTGAATACTTGAAATTCAACAGAACCCCTGTTTTCTTATTTTTCTTCTTTAAACATAAATCAAAAAAATCTACCTCCTTTCTTTTTCATGTATTTTTCTGATCAGGAAAAATACAAAATTATGTCAGTTATTTTGAAGTTATTCTAATCTCGTACACATACAAATTTGCAATTATTCATCTACTACTGGAATTTGGATTTATTTTATCGATGCAAATTGGATTTGGATAGAAGGGTACATTCTTTCTAATATTTTAGATAGAAGAAACATTTCTTCTATCTAAAATATTAGAAAGAATTTTGCTGATTTATTTATTGCTATATGCAATTTATGGAATTGATACACCATTTAATTGATATCATTTAGCAAAATGAAACACAGCATATGCATCCATCTTTTGGCTCGAGAATTTCATGGGATAGAGATATGGTATAAGAAATAGACTATTAAGTAACTCTAGGTGAATTGTGGATACATCTGTACCAGTGCGTGGAAGAGGTTGTCACCATAGTGGCCGTTGAGGGTGGTGGGCATCGCAGAGCCTGGGCGCGTCGGCTGGAGGCTTACGTCAAAGTCGTCCGCGAGCTTCTTGACGACGGTGAACTTGCCGAGGAAACCGACGAGGACCTCGTCGAACAAGGAGACGAAGCTATCGTCCAAGCGGCCCCTCGCCCTGCCAGCCTCAAGCAATATTACCTGGAGACGTTCCTCGTTGCCGGGCCGCAGGCCGGCGTCGTGGACCATCTGGCACAGCCGGTTGATGCTCGCGCTCATCGCCTCCATGGGTCTAGCTTAGCTTCTAATACCCCCGTCCTGGTTTATTGGTCCCCATTGTAATCCGTGTCAAATTTTGACCACAGATTTAACTAACAAAATGATTACGCATGCTACTAAAAATTATATCACTGAAAACTATGTTCAAATACGAATCCAAAAATATAATTTTTGTTGACATTCATCAACATTTTGTTAGTTAAATCTTTGGTCAAAATTTAGCACAAATTACAAAGGAGACTAATAAACCAGGAGAGAGGTAGTAGTCAACTGATCTTGCGATTCGAGTGATCACTCTTGCCCTTGGTTAGCGTGCATAAGTGCGTAGGATTTCATACTACTCCTTGGCCCTCTACTGCACCTGCCTTTGGCTATATGATAGCTGGGCCAGCCACCCCTTGGGCCCACGTGTCATTCACTCAAAGGCAGTTGTCGTAAGTCAATGAACTGCGCCCCCTCCGTGTTGGTGCAGTATAGTCATCTCACCGGACCTCTAGTTGGGGCCAAACGAGAGAAGTTTGATGTTTACTGGTTTATAGGTCCCCTTTGCATTTTGCACCAAGTTTTCACATTTGATTTAACTAATAAAATGTTAATGCATGTAAACAAAAATGTTGTGTAAGTCACGTTACGAAAACCAAATAATCCCAAAACACTTAGGCACGGTGCATTAACTCCCTCCTTGTTTCTTATTTCGTGACATATCAACCAATGAGAGATGTGGGCCGTGCATGCTTTCAATGACTTGAGACTACCAAACATGACATGCCGTGTTTAGTTCATTGCATGTAATCCTATTAAGACTCTAGTAAGCAAAAAACATTAATTTCTCTCGCCGATAGGAATAAAACACCATGTATTTATTTACAGAGGGAGTAGTACATTTTTTGTGACATGCATTACTAGATATTGCTAGTCAAATACTAAAATCCAAATGGACGTGGTAGTACTCCTAAATCCAGAAGGTGGTGCTACTAGTACTAGTAGTAGTACTACCAATGTAGTACTCCTAGGAGTACTAGCACTGTACTACCGGTTGGTCAAATTATTACGTGCTGCTCCTCACAGTGAAGTGACAAGACCCTGCGCCGGAGATGACACCTGAGTATAGGCGCCGTGTTTGGCATACCATAGTCAGCCTCACCATTTGCAGTCACTATCATCATGGCTGTAGAGCTAGCCTGCTTACAACTAGCCCTGTTCGACATAATTTCCCATGCATAGATGGCCGTGCATTGCACGGAACACCAAGATTGGGGGTGGACGGCTCCGGCAGCGGCCATCGCGCCAGATTTTTCCATGGCCTTCTAGATGTGGTGGGGAGGAGATAAGGCTGATTGTGAGAGACAAGGAGTTGTTTGTAAATAGGGAACAAGTGCGGGCATCTTTTTGCAAAAATGGAGAAGCTTGGTTTGTATGCGTCAGATCTAGATCCGACGGCTATTGGTGAAAGATGGGAGGCACAACATCATCACCAACTCAGGACCTGTTTGATTCGCAGGATTTTGAAAACGCAGGAATAGGACACGGCAATATTACAAGTTTCAAACTGATATTACAAATGTTAGGAGAAATGTTGCACCTAGGAAGAGGGAATTACTAGGAAGTTTACGTAAGAACTTTCGTTACTTTAGGTGGATGCAGCGTTATCGTACAAACTAAAATCCACCGCCCTGACAAGTCACTAATGTGCAAATAAGTTTTCGAGTCTCTGGCCACTCGATGTTTCAAAAACAAATTCAGCTTCTGCGGAGACTTTGTCATTTAGGCTTAGACACTTGCGGTGATCAGCACGCCATTCATTGTTGTGCCAGAGAACGCCAAACCTCATTACCTTGAGCACACTTGCCTCTAGACCAAAGAACTTGGCCAATTTAATCTCAAATGTGCTGCCTCGGTAGTCGATCAAATCAATTTCTGTAAGATGGAGATCAAGGCATTCGATGAGATTGTTATAATGCAATACATTTTTCACTTTCAGGTCTTTTTTTATCTGCAAAAGAAGAGAACATATTAGAGCAGCTGGCTGCATAAGATTGTCGTGTCATCAAGAGGTACCAATATCATTCGCTCATACGATAGGGTTGGCTGGCTAGTGATATTTTTTCACTCTCTCTCTCTCTCCCTCTCTCTCTCTCTTTCTGTTTCCTCTCCTTTAACTAGGAGCACGTGAAGAGCTTGGGCATTTGTTGCCTTCCACTATGTGGCCGATGCCATATTTCCCAAAAGTATGCCACATAATACGCATCGATGTCAAATCAAAAGATTTTGGCACCACTCTCGCAATGTGAGAGAGTTGGCACCGCTGTGCACATAGACCCACATGTATAAAGAAATCAATCAAACCAACTACACCAGCCTCTCACTCTCCCAAACAAGTGTTTTTTATTGCCTCAGTCCTCTCTCTCCCATGTAGTGTTTTTTCATTGCATGAGTTAATTTGGCACCGGAGCAAAGTAGGTGATCCAGATTGGGGCACCAGGTGAGCAATGGAGGGGCATCGATGCCAAATGCATCACAAGTGAATTTGGCACATGTTTTGGCCTACATAGCCCACTTTTGTACTCCCTCCGTCCCAAAATTCTTGTCTTAAATTTGTCTAAATATGGATGTATCTAGTTACATTTTAGTGTTAGATACATCCGTATCTAAACAAATGTAAGATAAGAATTTTGGGACGGAGGGAATACTACGTCGTATTTAGTATAAAATTTTGACCATAGATTTACCTAAGAAAATACCAATGCATGTCACTAAAATTTACACCATTTAAAATTATGTTCAAATACGAATCCAACAATATATTTCTTAGTGACATGCATTAACGTTTTGTCAGTTAAATCTATGGTCAAATTTTGATACTACAAAATTGGAAGAGTAAACCAGGACGGAGGTACTTTCCCTTAAGGTAACCATAGAGTTACTGGAGTAGTCTAAGTTACTTTCCACTATGGCTAGCCTAGGCTACTATAGTAGTACAGCATAAAAAGGATGCAGGTGATCACGTGAGAAAAAAATACTAAAAACATTTCTTTCGGTGCAGTGCGTAGATGTAGTTTTCAACACTACACTTGTCATCGTAATTTGGGAAAATTACGAAAAAATTGAGCTACGTTGTGATTACCGTTTGCTAATAGGAAAGAAATTTCACCTCAATGAGTAACTTCTCCGTGCATGGAAAGCATGTAAGGAATCCAACAACTTGATCCAGATTGGGGCCGATAGATTTTAGTGCTAAGATCTTCATTGTGCGCATGGACTAGGTCAAGCTTTTGGGAATCATTTTCTCGAAGATGGTCGTAAATACATCAAGAAGAAATTTAAAAATGTGAATTTCAAGAAGATGGAGAAGAAGCTGAGTGCTGTACCTGAACGATTACGGATCCAATAAAGAGTTCGGAGAATTTGGCAGACGAGTACACCAACACTGTCAATTTCGGCGCGTCAATGACCCTGATTTTTGTTGGACCTTCTAGATCCAATACAAGCAATCTCTCAAGGAAAGGCGCATTCTCAATGACCATAACGTGGAACAGCTGGAGTGATCTCTTCCCAATTGATGTATTGTCACGGGGCCAGCAAGACACGTAAATCCATCAGAGATTTGTCAAGGCGATGTGGAGGCTAATGAACCCGTGGATCTGCTCAACATGAAACTACTCGAGCGCAGTACAGCTGCAGAGCAGGTGCTCCATAGCCTTCTTCGAGATGACAACGTCGAAGAGGTCGAGCTGCTTGAGTTGAGGGAGAAGAAGGGCGGGCGCGACATTAATCTGGGGAAGATAGCAGGAGCTGAAGCTGGCGCGGCGCAGCGTTGGCGTCAGGCGGAGCACGGACGGCGGCAGAGAGCGACATCGTCCAGCTTCAGAGCTGAGCTCCTCGAGTTGATCTAGGATGGGGGATAAGAACCACTCGTCGAACTTGGGTTGGACCTTGCAGTTGGTACTGAACATGCGGATGTCAATGCGTCTGGCTGGCCCAGGGTGTGATGAAAGGATCTTGAAGACTGCGGCCATGCGTTTGCAATCCCCGTCGCAGAGGCAGCTGTCGACGGTGAGGTTGAGGGGGATGCAGCACCAGAGGGGGTGCCACTGCCGGGAGAGTAGGGCGGTCCGCACGACAGATTTGGTGGGGAGGAGGCCGATGATGACGAGCAGCATGTCGTCGGAGAGGCTGCTGATGAAGTCCAGGCTCGCCGAATGCGGTTTTGGCTCGAGTGGCCTCCGCTTGTTGGCTGCCTCGCCATCCATCTCAACCGGCGGTGATGTCGGTGTACACGTGTGCTGGTGTGTGTTGTGTGCTGGGTGGGCGCGAGTGCGTCCTTCTGTGCATGCCGCCGCATAGTGGTGAATTGTGCGCGAGTGCGTCCTTCGCACGCAAGATGTTTGTCCTCAATGCGCCCTCAATTTACTAGCGTGCAGGGTGCTACCCTGAGTAGTTTCAACTTTGTTTCACCGCGTGTCAGATGGGCCTCTAGTTTACTTATTTTCACCCACTGCCACATGGGCCAGCACACCAAGATACAGAACACGAGCTGACAATGCAGCATGTGGATTGGTTGACCGGTCAACTAAACAATATACGGAGCTATACGCTGACAGAGTGAGCGTATAATCCATCGGTATAGATAGTTCGAGTGAGAGGGGAGGCCCGTGAGAGATAGCAGAGTGAGAGAAAGAGCTACTCCCTCCGTTCGATAATGTAGTTACAACATTTTTTTTAAGTCAAACTTTTGAAACTTTGACCAAGTTTATAAAGAAATTACTTATATCTGCAATACCAAAGATAAATGATAGTATGAAGTAAGTACATGTTGTGATGAATCTAATGATCGTTCCAGATGTAAATTTTTTCTCCACATATACCTGGTCAAACTTTTCTGAGGTTTGACTTTTCAAAACATCCATATGCTTATGGACGTGAAAGAGTCCCTAACGAGAGAGAGAGAGAGAGAGTGAAAAAAGTGTGTGTGCGTGTGTGAAAGAGACATGGACAACACACGATAAAAGTGGAGAAAAAGTGTGCATGTCTTATGCAAACATATCACACATGCATCTTCGAGAACAAAGGCAAGGTGAGGAGATAGTGTGTGGTTGTTTGGAACCGAGAGAGGAAGACCCCTAGCACGTGGCCAAGAGGGGTCTGACAAACAAGGGAGAGAGGTCGAGAGAGACGTACGAAGAAAATGCAGACATGGTGAGGAGATTGTATGTTTGTCATAGAGAGATCCCCTGGAGATCGTGATGGGACTACATGGGTGGGAGATCGAGTGACAAGGTGTGTGCGCGATAGAAGATGCCCCGAGAGATATCGAGATAGACGTATGGATGGAAGGAGACAATACGTGTGTTCCTGATGGCTAGTAAGAGATAATCATACTTAGAAGGGGGGGAGTTCTTGCGCCTATGGCCCTGTTTAGATACTCTAACTCAGTTAGAGGTTAGAGTTAGATTCTAACCCTGAACTAACTCTAAGTAGAGAGGTATTTAGATGGCAGGGTTAGATGGAGCGCGGATACGGCAAGGCACCTTCATGAGCGTTGCGAGAGGGAGGGAGGGAGAGGACGAGAAGCTTCGAGGAAGTGGGGAGGGATCTGCTGTGGGGAGAGCGAGAGAAAAAAGTGTTTATTAGTGGTCCCGAGAAGAACTAACCAAAACAAGCAACTCTTGGATGGGTTAGTTTTTTTGGATGGGTTAGATGCATCTAACCTAAACTAACCCTCCTGTTTGGATCTTTTTGGGTTAGTTGACTCCAAACTAACCCAAACTAACTCTAACCCATGGATCCAAATAGAGCCTATGATGGAGTTAGGGATTATGGTACTTGGGGGGGGTGCGTGTCACATGGAGAGAGAACAAGGGCGGAGAGTGTTGGATGGGTCTATATGTATAGTGCGAGCGAGACATGTGTATGTGTGAACCAGGGAGATATAAGGCCCGTTTGGCTTGCGTCGTGAGCATCTTTTGCATGGCCTGGGGTTGTGGCTTGATTTCATGCACGCTTGTTTGGTTGCTACCCTGTGAAAAAGAAAGCCCGCCTAGGCTGGGTTCCCTTGCACTTTAATTAGCCTGGCTAAACTCCAGACACTGCAAGTAGCCTGGCCCAAGCGAACGATTTCGAATGCCTGGCCGTGCCTGGTCGTGCGGCCACGAGGCTAACATCAACATGGATGGATATTAGCATTAAATAATTGATGCATGGATTGGTGATGGGACGTTGATGCTTTGCCTGGCCCAGGCATGAACCAAACGCTTCAGCACCACACAAGCCTGGCCAGGCAGAAATATTTTACATCTCACGTCCACACCAGGCAGTACCGGCCATCAAGGCATGAGGGTCAGGTCATGAACCAAACTGACCAATAAAGTTTGAGAGAGATTGAGGAGCCCCGATAAGGCTGAGTGGTGCGTCAGATAGCTGAGAGGGGGAAAGAGATATTCCATCCGCTCGATAATGCAGTGCATGTAAATTTTTTAGAAGTCAAACTTTGGAAACTTTGATCAGGTTTACGCAAATGTTATTTATATCTACAATACCAAAGATACATCATACAAAACTACATCTCATGGTGAATCTAATGGTATATGTTTGCCCTACTAGATATAATTCTTTTTCTCCACGTACATGGTCAAACTTTGTGATGTTTGACTTTTCAATAAATCTATGTGCTATGGACGGAGGTGAGTGCCTCGGTCGAGACAGATCAAGTGCGTGTGAAGGAGAATGAGTAACTGTGCAAAAAGAGTATGTGTGTGAAAGAGAAAGTTAGAACAAATGATAAATTAGAGAGAGTGTGTGTTTTTTCGTTTCTTAGGCGAACATATCACGCATGCATCTCCGAGATGGAAAAGTGAGGGGAGGAGATACACGAAGATAGCTAGTGTGTGATTGTTTGCAACGGAGAGAGACAACCCTATAGCACATGTCCAATAGAGGTCTGGCCAATAAGGAAAAAAGGTTGAGAGGGACACATGCATGGCATGGACGCATGGGGAGGGAGAGAGGGTGTGTTTGTGATAGAGAGATCCCCTCGAGATCGTGAGGGGACTATATGGGTGGGAGATCGAGGGAGTGCATGCGCGATAGAAGGATGCCCTGAGAGAAATCGAGATAGACCATGCACATGTTTGTGATGGAGACTAAGATTAGCTAGTCATATACATATAGGGGGACTGCGTGTGCCTACAATTGAGTGAGAGACCATCATACTTGGCTAGCTGGGCATGAGATTTTGTGTGTGTGTGCGTGTGAGATGGAGAGAGAACGATGGAGAGAGATAGAGTTTTAGATGGGCCTATCGAGTGCGAGTGAGATATGCATGTGTATGTGTGACCCAGGTGGATGGAGAGTTTGAGAGAGGGGGGGAAGAGCTCCGAGATGACATACTGGTGCGTGAGAGAGTTACGGGCAAAGAGCCAAGGAATTTATGTGAGTACGATGAGTGCACCCAAGATATCTAGCTTGGACTAGCTAGAGTATCATACATAGTGTGCGAGAGAGACCTATAGATGGTGTATATATGAATGCGAACTAGAAAGACCCCCCCCCCACACACACACACAG